>NC_084889.1:6168260-6768260 GCF_958979055.1 Alnus glutinosa | reverse complement strand
TTTTTTTTTTTTTATCATTTCTACTCCCCGCTCTTACTATCTCCTTCCCATTCTAGTTTTTTTGTTTGTTGGTGCATGTTTTCCGGCCAAATCAGTAATTTTGGCATCTCCGCTATGTATCCATCCTTTTACTTTTGTATTGTGACATTCATATCCTCCATGGTCGCTGCTGTTGTTTATTGGTTGAGTTTTTGCTTTAAATAAGAGTTTTTTTCTCCATAGATCTGCCCTCATGGACAATCTATGGGATGAAGGTTAGCCAAGTCCGGGAGGTTATTTCTTACGACCGGTTTAAATAAATTTTTTTATGATATTTAGCTATTCTTGTCTTAGATCTAGTCTGCTCGGAGTAGATATATATGCTCTTTAACTATTTTTGTACATGAGTTAGCACAAGATGAAAGTCATATATAACATTTTATTATAAGAATTTTGTTTGTAACCATGTCTTTATAACCTCATAGCATGTGGCTATAATTTTTTGCAGAGCTTTATGCTTTGTAATATTAAAGCTTTATACTCGTGATCTTTGATTACTGAAATACTCAATGGGGACATAATTTTCTTATATTAACTAGCAATTAATGTGCTTAGAAACGTAACTTCCTCGCACAATGTTTGCTTAATTGCTTGCTAATTAAGATAATTAATATACAAAAAGTAGTTGAATATTATAGGTATATATATATATATATATTATTAAATAAGATTTGAAAAATGGATTTTATGTGATAATGGTTGGTAGAGATCGAGGGTCCAGCAGCTCAAAGGACCGAGACTCGTCCAAAAGGAGTCCAAAGCTAGTCCTACGTTAATGCGCCGCTACATGTCTGCTAACACTGTGTTTAATTATTTTAACTACATTTATTATATCTGATTATCAGCTTTAGTGGGTTTAAGAGAAGCTCTGCAATCTCTCTCTCTCTCTCTCTTTCTCTGTCTGTGCAGCACTCATGAGAGTGATGCACGTTAAAACACAATTATATCAAAATACGCATCAAATTAATAATAATTTAGACATATCACCAGTCATGCTTTATTTTTTTTTTTAACCTAGCTATATAGGATGTGTTTGGCTGTTCGATTCTAAACCAAATCACAGAAAATGAATCGTTTAAAATTGCAATTTGAAAACACATAAAATCTGCATTTTCAAATGAGTGCTATTTTAAAACACACAATTTTAAATACTAAACTGGGTTTTTCAAAATCGCATTTTCAAATTGTGATTTTTGAAATCGTAAACCCAAAAAGACTTGTCTTTTTAGTCATATTGATGTAATACACGGACTCTTTATTTATAGATTAGGCTAGGGACCCTGAATTAAAATATTACCTTATTTATTCCTCTCACCCTGGAATAAAACCTAATTCCTATTTAAATTTCATGATTCTTATTTTAGAATAAATTATCAAACACCCTTAATTATGTACGTGTTTAATTAAACCACGCTCACACTTTAATTTATTATAGGGAATTTATTAGGGTTGAATTCAGTCCACTTTGAACAAACCAACTGGATATATCATATATTGCATATGATAATGTTACATTAAGAATCGGTAAATTATTCAGGCACTTGGCATGTCCTCGTTGGTCAGGCCATATGATAAGAGGGAGCTAGGAGCTGAAATTAAGGCTGCGAACATGGACATGCATATGCCCTAGATAGGGAGCAAGATTTATTGTTGTCTTTATACGCAAGCTACCTTGTGAACATCCATGGCCAAAACATATAAATTAGGGTAGCCTTAAATGCATTAGTTATTGTTCACAATGATGGGGACTGTTTGTTTGAAAAAAAAACTCTTCTTACGGAATTTACAATATACGTTACAGAAGCAGAGTTAGCTGAGAACGTTTTGTAAAACGGAGACACCTGAAGATATTTGTAATGTTAAACTTGATAAGTTTCAAGTCAAGGTGGAGATTTGTTGATGTGACTTGAAATCATCAAGGCCCATCTCATAATTGGCGAATTTGTGTTTTGAATAGTGTTTTACATAATTGAATTTGTTTTATATAATTGAATTGTTTGTTGAGGTCTTTAACTTAAAGAACAAAAAAACAAAACCGTTAACAAACAAGGCCACCACATAGACTAACTTTAGGGTTCTTTCTGAATAAGTAATTAAAAATCAAAGTACTGCACAAAAATTTATCCTCCTATGCTACCAAACAGAGCCTATTAATTATTACCATCCCTTGTAGAGAGGTAATGGTTTTTCCACCACATAGACTGACTTTAGGGTAGCTTTTATTTTTCTTTCTTTTTTCCTTTTTTTCTAAGCTTAGGGTAGCTTTGTTGGCTTATATATTTGCTTAGGCTATGTTCATGGAGCCCCAAACCCTATTTTGTTGCTACATGCCAACCTGACTTGGACTCCCTTATCTTTTTTAAACAAAAAAGAAAGAGGGTTTCAAGCAATAATGTAAGAAAACATGAAGATGAGGTGCCACTTGCTCCTTGGAGATGCGCCGCAGGCCATTATTAAATTACCTGAGAGCAGAAGAGAGTCCAAACTAGAAGGCATCTTTGCTTGAATCCTGCTTCTGAGTCAAAAGGATACAAGATTTTTTCCATGGCTTATTTATAACCAAAGCTAAACGACACACAGGTTGCTTCCAGTTATATATTGTTAATAGGGAGAGAGAGAGAGAGAGAGAGTATAATTGATAGTGGACTCTTTCTAGAACATACCAACTATGACATCTCAAAAAATTAATCCTGAATCGGGTGAGCGAGCGAATTGCTCACATTACATAGATGGATTATAAATATGCTCATGTCCCACAATGGTTCTTTACCGGACAAAACTGAACTTTATAAATAATTCTATAAAATTCTAATTATAATTTGAACAGTCCTTTTATCATTGCACCACCCCCATTAAGTTAGTCTTTCTAGCTTTGTGTGAACAAATAGGCCGGGCTCTAGCAAGAAATTTCTAACCAAAATAGAACACAAAAAATAAAAAAGCCAACTTCAAATCAACTAGTGTCTTTGCCATCTCCTTTGCTTTGAGAGCTACCAATGCAAAAAAAAAAAAAAACAATACCAAAAACCAACTTCAAATCAACTTAGCCTGATTCCTAATTATTTAGGGTCAAAACGAAATTCTGTGAGTACCAAACAATGGGCAGCAGCCTAACTCAGGTCAAGCAAAAAGCAAATCATGCATTGTTTGTTTACACCACAAGAAGCATCCTTACTATATATTGTTAATGAAATTGGTCAGCTAAAAACTGAATCAAAAGAAAATGAAAAGTGTCAAAGTCAAAAAAGAAAATGGATCTGCTCGTTTCCATATGTAAAACAAAAACAGCACTAGCCAAAAGGCTTTGCAACTACAATTGAGAGAATATTTTACTCATCATATTACACATTTGTATAGAACAATGAGGAAAAGGGGGAGACATCATGTGGAGATGCAGAACATTATATGCTCATATCAAATATATTTCAAATGGCTTGTGATCCAACTGCAACGCCAAATAACTTTGATTTTTTCTTTTCATAATCGAATAACGGCCAAATGAAAAGTTATTCCTTTTTTTTTTTCATGAAGGGGTGCATGGCGCTGGGGGGCAGGGGGGAGGATATCAGGTCTGAGCCCTCACTCTTTTACAAATTGATCACATCACAGGGTAACCTTAAGGGTCACACTGGTTTATGTTCACTTTCAAACTTGAACCATTTCCAATTTGCATACATACTTGCTTCATTTTCAAAAGGTAAAGCATTGGTTGGAAGGTGCGCCAACTTGTGAGGGACTAAACCAGCAGGTAGCTTTTCCCTGTACATCTTTGCCATCACTTCAGCCTCGGCAAATACTTTCTGACAAAATGAAGTAATTTTCTCAATTTAGGAAATTGGATAGAAGTAATGTATAGACCATCTATGAAATCTCAATTCCCAGAAAATGTTTTAACAATATCACAAATACCTCTTTGTTTGATATAAATAGGCCGGGCTCACTTTCAAGGTCAGCAATACTGCAAACCACAAAAGCAAAATTATCATTAACAGTTACTTAGTGCCACTATTTGGCGTTACTGAAATTTCCTGAAAGAAAGAGGTTCGAAGAGGTAATAAAAAAAAAAAAATCAGTAAAGGCAGTCTCTTGTTCATTAGAATGCAATGATAATGAACCCAAATCAAACTCATCTTTATATATTCTGGAACTCCATGGTTTCCAACATCATAAATAAACCTCCGTGACCATCAAAATTATGAAGGAAATGCAAAGCTAAACAAAATTAACTTTATATTACTAAAATACAAGCACAAAACTGGTAGGTAAATATTATGGTGGTGATGTTAATTCCTGACCCAATTCACTACAACCTACCAATTACTGCACCCAGATACCCATAATACTTAAATAAACTACCCCCACAGTATTTGTATTACTATAACCACCACTCAACATTTCAATATCATAATTACTTATAACACCCTGGATACTTGCATACACTACCCATATTGCATATAAAGATACGCTGAAGAAAGATTTAATGTTGACTTGAGTACTCGCTAGTACAAAATGATTCCATTGTGTCCTAAATTGCATAAGAGGCACAAATTAATCCAACAAAAAGATTAGATAACATAGAATTATGACCCTATGGAATTTATGAAAGCCCATCTCAAATCCTACAATGATCTTCAGTAAACAAACAAGAGGCCCAATTTTTTGCAATTAATTCCAAAAAGAATTTGGCTCATAACTTGTTGCGAAAAATGGAATAATCTATTTACCACAGGGATATCCAAACACCCTTCAGGAAATGTTCTTTAACAGTAATGTTAGTCCGATTGTCTGCACTTGAGGTACCAATACTCTACAATAGCCAGCAGCTTGGAATAAAAGGACACCCCGCATTTTAAATAATAACGTTCCAATCAACACAATAGGAGTCACCACTTAGTACTCCTATGCTTGGGGTTCTTTTTCTTTTGTCAACTGTTAAACGTATATCGGCATTAGAAAGAAGCAGATGGAATTGCAAATCTCCGAGGAATTCAAACTTAAGATTTAAAGTTTCTCCATTATATCATACTCTTTTGGATGCCATAAATAATTCACATAAGTATGATCCCCGAAAAGAAATATACTCAATTGAGTTTATTTTCCTTAAACCAAGAAAGCCACATGCTCAGGTCCTCTTTAATGTGCTTAAACTTCTAAACATGACGAATGCTGTCTTTTTTGCACCTTTCTAACTTACACAGTGCAAGTATATTGGGAATGCAATATAGTAGAAGTAACTAAGCTTGTAGAAAGGGAACATGAGATTAAACAAACAACGAGAAAAGGTGGGGGAGAGGAAACCACAATCAATACCATGTAAAATAACTAGTTATTGCAAAAGTTTAAGTTGATAAGAAATAATCAATTTTATCATTTCATTAATTTATTTTTTTTTATATGTCATCATTTAATTAATATCCTGATAATTATAAATCAAAATAGGAAGAATTATCTACTGGTGACATTAACCCATTAAAAATAAAGGGCGTCTTCCTAGAGAAACTATAAACAAACATCAATTCGAGCCCTTCGGCAAGTTCATATAATTATTTCTTCCTTCCAAATCAATTCTGGCATTAATGAATGTGTTAATTCATTAGTTACCACCATCTAATTCATAAAAAAAAAGTACGTTCCAGATAGCCGGTGAAAAAAAAATGATTATCCTTTTACACAAACACTAAGGAAAAGCTTTTGTTACATCAAAACATGCACGGGTTGGACTCAGAAACCCAGCAACTCAATCCTTAATTACCTCAGAGATATTTTGTCAGGAAACATTGACTTCGCAACCAGAACTTTGACTTTCTCGTCAACTGCAAGTAAGTCACTGACTGAAGTAATTCGGGAGCGGGTGATGTTTGAGACATGCAACAACCCACTGTGAAGCATTGAGAAAGTTTAGGACAGTGCTCCACCATTGATAAACAAAGTAGAACCAAAAATGCAAATTTTTACATCTATGGAGAATCAAAGCCAAAATGACGGAAAGAACAGAAGAGAATTAAAGCCCTGTTAACTCAAATGGTGCTAATTAAAATTTGCAATGCCCGTGTTGATCCATTAATGGAACCCACCAAAGGTCCTATATAATAAAGGAGGAAAATGAAATTCATATATGGTTCAAACATCCTTAAATTAGAAGGAAAATGAAATTCATATTAGGGGATTAAAGCTAAAATTATATCTACTGATTGTTCCCTAGAGATGCAAGAAAGCATCTGTTGATTAGGAATAAACCAAAGACAAGTTGTTTAATTTCAAGTCAGCAGGTATTTTGGTAATGAATCTTCTCTATTTTATACTGGTTTAGGTTTAGTGTCAATCTTGTTTAGTCATATATAGTCTTTTCCTTGCCTAAGTAGAAGTTTCTAATACAAAGAGTTTCCATTTCATGTTATTTCAGCTTCTATTCAAGCAAATATGTAGAGACAATAACAACTGTGATTAATAATAATTCTGTGCAAATGTGCACTATTTTAGTGGCTAGACACCATTAAATATTTCTACTTAGACTCCTAGAAGGACTCAATAACGGCTTTCTACTTTGCACACTTAGAAGGACTCTTGTATTTCAAATTGCATTGCTGCACAGCCACCACCAGACAATCTTTACATTGACCTCATCTGCAAAATCCTATCCTTTGTCAAAAACTGAAAGCTGCTATTCTAAATTTACTCTTGTTGGAACCCAGAAACCTTTAGTCACAAAACTTAACCTGCCATTGTAAAAATACTCTTATTCGAACCAAAAACCTGTTAGTTCCCCACTTCCAGAAATAACTACAACACTTTCTTCTTATGCGGTGGCATAGGTGAAGAATTTAAATTTCATCTGGTTAATTGGTCCAAGGTTTGTTCCCCTATTTCTAGTGGTGGTTTGGGCATCAGAAATTTGAGGCTTTTCAATAAAGCTCTCTTAGGGACGTGGCTGTGGCGCTATGTCCATGAGAGAAAAGCTTGGTGGAAATCTGTTGTGGATGCAAAGTATGGATCTATTCGGGATGGTTGGTGTTCTTTAGATCCCCCTGGGTCTCACGGAGTGGGGCTTTGGAAGAATATTAGGAAGGGATGGAGTTCGTTTTGCAACCATACAAAACTCATGTTGGGAAATGGATCTAGGATCCGTTTTTGGGATGATGTGTGGTGTGGTAAGGTTCCTCTTAAGGAAGCTTTCCCAGTTTTGTATGACATTGCGCGTGACAAGGATACTCTTGTAGCAGACCATTTGGTTGTGGTGAGTGGGTCTTATCAGTGGGATGTTAGCTTTTTCCGAGCGGCCCACGACTCGGAGGTGGATGTTTTGGCCTTATTTTTCTCTTTGTTGTACTCATCCAGAGTGAATTATGATGGGGAGGATAAGCTATGGTGGTCTCCTTCTCACAAAAGGAAATTTGATGTTAGATCTTTCTATAAGGCTCTTGCTTGCAAAGAGGCTATTCATTTTTCTTGGAAAAGTATTTGGCGGACCAAGGTTCCTTTGAAAGTGGCTTTCTTTGCTTGGACGGCAGCGCATGGGAAGATCCTTACTTTGGACAATCTTAGGAAGAAGCGGGTCATAGTGATTGATAGATGTTGTGTGTGCAAAATGAATGGGGAGTCAATGGATCACCTTCTTCTCCATTGTGAGGTAGCACACGCTCTGTGGAACGCCATCTTTAGTCGTTTCAGTCTGTCTTGGGTTATGCCTCTTCGGGTGGTAGATTTATTCGCTTGCTGGTGGACGGGTGGCAATCTCGGAGTGTTGTCGTGTGGAAGATGGTCCATTGTTGCCTTATGTGGTGCTTATGGAGGGAACGCAATGATAGGCAGTTTGAGGACAAAGAAAGAACCATTGAGGATCTCATTTCCTTTTTCTTTCATTCTTTGTACTCTTGGTCGGCTGCGTTCCTCGCAACTTTAACGTTTAGTTTTAATGATTTCCTTGTATTGTTTTCTACTTCCTCTTAGATGCCTTTCTTGTATACTTCATGTGTACTTGATTGCGCTTTGCGCTTTTTAATGATATTTCTCTTACTTCTCAAAAAAAAAAATTACCATTGAACTTATAATTGATCATTATTGAATTTTGATTAAATGATAATTTTATTCATTATTGGAGGGATACAAGAGATACAAAAGGGACTTTTAGAATTACTCTATGAAAACAGGATAAACTGTTGAACGACGGGGCCTGACAAGTATTAGCTTTGAACCAAGAAGGAAAAAGGATGAAAAAAAAAAGTATTCTTTTATGAGATGTCTGGTGGCCTGTCTTTGGTGGTCAAACTTTCATGGTCTAACCAGATGAAATTTAAATTCTTCACCTATGACCTTTTGGAGGGACACAAAAGGGACTTCAAGAATTACTCGTTTCTATATTCCAATAGAATGCAAAAAAATGAACTCAAGAAAATGCCAACTGCACTGAAACATTTTTTGTTTATGTTTTTGCCATTTTCTTTTTCTTTAGACTGCAAGTTCTCTATGTATCACAGTATCACTTATAAACCATAATTTCTTTATCAAGTAATAAACAGATAAACATGTAAGATTTTATGATAGAGTGCTAATTCTATATAATAATGCAGAGGGAAATAAAAAGTAGACCATAGGGCAAACTAATCATTGCCAATTTTATGATAGAGTGCCAATTCTATATAATAATGCAGAGGGAAATAGAAAGTGGACTGTAGGGGAGGGCAAACTAGTCATTGTCTGTGATACACCATCTCCGTGTTCCTAATTGTTCCAGAATCAGCAACTTTCTTCACCACCACAATGTCTGGGAATTTTCAGCATCTTGGTATCTCAAATTTCTTTCGTTTTCCAAATTTAGCATTTATGTTTCTTTTTTTTCACATTTATGTTACTTTCCTTCTACAGGAAAACTCCACACACCATCTTTCTGTTTTATCTCCTTGTCTTGCTGCTCTGATCTGAACTCGCTCCACAGAATTTTATTTTTTTACAAATGGAGAAATCAAGAAAAATAGGCACATCCAACTTACTTCCAGTATAAGCTTCCAAAGTAAATTTAAATAGTTCTGTACCTTCTGTTAGTCTCGCCTATCCTTATCTGAGCTCCATATGGGAAGATCTTTTTAACAGTCCCCTCTAAAAGTGTTCCCTCTCTAAGGTATAACATTTCCTGCAAAATTATGTACAAAGATAGCAGTCCCTTTTAGAAAAGTAAAAAAACAGAGAAAACTGAAAAAGAAATACAGAGAAAAGAGTTTTGCAAGCGACAAAAGAGCAAGAGCACCACAAATGCTATAAGAGAAACTGACCCAAGCTTCCCTCTCACTCAATATTAAGTCATTTTTAGTCTCATCTATTCGAGTAATCTTCACATGTATCCGGCGTCCAACCTACACCAGCAAGAAACCAATTATTTCTAAAAAGCAAACAAGGATTGCATTGAACCTAAGTGAATATATAGACAAACAGAGCATAGTGAACTAAGTTTCCAAACCGAATTATCAGTAAAGCCAATATATCAATATGTAATGTTTTGCTCTTTCCAACTGGATCCCTAGCTCTTGCATTAGGCCCTAGAATAAATATAGTAGCCAGGCAGCTTACCAGAAAACCCAATTTCGTGACTCCTTTTGGTTTATAGATGTTTATTTACGTTATAAGCAATTATACAAGTATCGAAATTCTTACTTTCCATTTTAATTTCACATACTGGTAGTGGTAGCAGTATTTGCTGTGCCCAACTCGACCCCTAGCTCCGGCATTAGGGCATAGAATAAATAAATTAGCCACGCAGGTTGAGTAGATGGCCCATTTTTGCAACTCTTTTTGATTTAAGATGTCTACCAATGTAGCAGTAGTAGTAGGTTGCTCAGCCCCATGGACCACTAAGACCACCAATTCTCTGCATTAGGGCGTAAAACAAATATAGCAACCAAACAGTTGACCAGATGACCCATTTTTTCTACTCCTTTTGACTTAATAACCTTGTTAGTAATGATAATAACAACGCAATCTTATTATATTTTAAGTAATTTGAATATATGCTTTAGCTAATAATAGATATAATGACTGAAGGAGTATATTAGCTAGAGATATTAATTCATTAATGGTAGTTTTTCAAACGAGTAGGAAGAAATAATGGCGTCAATTTGGACATCATGGTTTTTAACTTCTACGTAAAGCAGTCTTATAATAATCTCTCTTGAAATGCACACCTCAAGCCCCACCCCCCCCCCCCCCCCCCAAAAAAAAAAAACACCATTCTGACTAGGGGTGAAAATGTGGGCGGATAATAGCCGCCCGCATCTGCTATCTACACCTAACCAATATCCGCTCTCCACTATCCACATATGCGGATGCAGATAACAAAAATCATTATCCGCATATGCGGATGCGGCGAATTTCCTTTATATACAATATATATTTAATTAAATTCACTAAAACGTCATAACCGCATTCGCATCTCCATATATTATATATATTTAATTAAATTCACTAAAACGTCATTTTGAATTTAGTAAGTTTAGGGAATTTAAGTTATGTTAGGTTTTTTTCACTTTGATCTTAAAGTCATACCTCACTACATTTACTTTCTTTCTTTCTTTTTTTCTTTTCTTTGGGTAATCCAAATCTCGATTGCTCTATGAGACAATGACCATCTATGGCTGATAATCGTGAATTATGTAACCAATGAAATCTTAATTTATTTAAGCTTGCATATAATAATAGCCACATTATGTAATATTGCATATAGATTTATATAGTAATTTCAAACGCTCATTACCTCATATGCGAATATCGGATAATAACTGCATTTAATAACAGTGCAAATGCGGATGCGGATATTGCTAATAACCGTATCTGCATCCGCATTTTCACCCCTAATTCTGAGATTCTCCCAGTGAACAGTGAATGTCAAGGTTACCCAAAGCCTTATTCTTTTCTTTCTTTCTTTCTTTTCCTTAATATTTTCAAATGGAGAACTTAAACAAGACTAAGACAGGGATTTTATGTATTAGTCTTGCCTTAATTGCCTCGGTGTCATACCCTACCTTAACATGGGAATTGTCGAAATTCCAAGACTACACCTCTAAACCCCAAATATCCATATAGCTTCAAAAGGCTGCAAGAACAGAACAAGTACTTTCGATTCTGACCGTGCTCACCAATATTAGCACAAATGGCCCCCCACCCAATACTAACAGGTTGTAACAAAGTCGATCCTCAATTGGGCCTTCAATGGTCAGTGACAGTAACCAAATAAATGACACCTTCCTTGATATGAACTGTTTTTACTTGCCATAATCTGCATATTGTCTGAATCTTATGCATTTGACACATCAAAAATGTTCCAGTAATTCTTATAACTTCTCCCAATTATGCATGATAGCCTTGTTGATTGAGGGGTTGAAGGCATCATGCACAGAGAAAACACAAACCATTACCTAATAAGTTGCTGAATGATAAAAAATAAATCTTTAAAAGACAACTCACATTTTCTTTCAACTCAGTGAAGTTGTGCACCCTATTTAATAACTCAGCTTTTGGAAGAAAAGCTCGCAATCCCTGCAAAGTAAACATCAACAAATGATAGCCATTGACAAAATGCATAAGCACATACACACAAATCAGGCATACAAAAAAAAAAACCCAACCTCAATTCTCGTAAGAAGGCCCCCGGTATTCCACTCTGTTATTTTCACCTCGATAGGTTCATTGAGTTGTTTTATCTGCTCAGCATAAAACAAAAGATTTGTTTCCCATCGTCAAATAGCATCTATGAAAGACTACAAAACTAATAGGAGAACTCTAGGTAGCCATACCGTTGCAAGGAAGATGAAAATTATAGTTTTATTGCTTAATCAACCTCGCTTTATTTCACAGATTATTAATATTGTATTCCTATTTATTTTTATCAAAAGACTATCTTTGCAAAAATGCTTCCACAACGTTTTGACATACAACATATTCCCAAAGAAAATTCCAAAAACAGTCATGTGCAAGCTCTAGATTCTGCATGAAAGTTTCCAAATCAATTAAACAGAAAAGTAAAAAAGCAAGAAAAGAACCTGCCTCACTCGATGCCAAGAAATCCGCCGGAAGAATCGTCTAGTTGAAAGCAATGGCCGACCACTAAGCGTTCTCCCAAGAACCTCAGCGAACAAAACAGTTCCAGTCTCCACAACAGGCCTTCCAGGCACCAGTCCCCCGCTTAAGGCCCCATCATTCTTCACAATTCCTATCTTCCCCCGAACCATGAACTCGTTGGCATCCTTATCGGTATCACACAACAAGTATTCCATCTCCTTGCCATATAGGGGAAGCACCTCCTTTGTCAACATTGTACCCAACAAGTCCGCCCCTACATTCACGTCAAGCTTATTCTCGTTACCTGAAACCACCACCCCAACCACAAAATCACCGGGTTTAGGCTCGTAGTACTCAATACCGACCTTCTTAGCTTCCTCATTCCTATCGTCCACATCACTTTTTTCCTCTAATACACCTTCCTCTTCTTTCACTTCTTCCCCAGAATCTCTCCCCTTGAAGAACTTCAAAAAAGGCGCCAAAGCCTCGTCTTTATCAGGTTTTTCAGATTCCTTGTCTAATTCTGAGGCAACCCCATTATTTATAGGCACTGGAGAAGGCTTATTTAGCAATTCAAGTTCTTCATTATCTTTAGTAGCTTTACTTTGAGGCTTTTCGGGCAACTGGGTAAACGAAAAACCATCAAAAACCTCATTTTTAGAGCAACAGGAAACATGGGTACCTCCCCCAATGGGAAAATTCTTAGCAAATATCAAATTTTGAAGAGACCCAAAAGTGGAAAATGGTTTAGATTTGAAGGGCTTTGGAGCTGTGCATTTGGGGTCGCTCGAAAATGCTTTGCTTTGGACAGTGTTGTATACAACAGTGAAATTCTTAACAGGTAAAACATAGTTGGGGGAGCAAAGCGACTTACAGGGTTGAACAAGAATTGGCATTTTCTTATCCAGCGCACCTCATGAGCTTTGTTTCTTAGACCTTCGAGCTTGGAATTGATCTTTCTTTCTCAAATACTCTGGCCTTTCGCGGCTTGTTTTATCCGTTCACTGCTTTTCTTACTCTCTTTTTTAAGCGTGTGGTATCTCTTTCATTTCGTCTCCCGTGCAATTAGGGGGCAGGATTCGTCTCAATATCAGGCCCTGTAGGGCTCTTTCGGTTTGGCCCAATTTTGTTTTACGGTGTGCTTGGGCTCAGACGGATACGATATGTGCAGATATCAAAGGAAAGAGTGCATGACCGCTCTTACTCTTCGTGACCACCAACATTATCATACTTGTATAATGCTTCGTTTGTTTCGTTGTAAAATATATTTTAAAAAAAGAATGACTATTTTCCGCATGTTGGGACACTTTTGGTTGCTGTCCAGATGACAGCTCCTAGAATAGCACCTTCATGTCTGAGCTAGTTAGAGGGAGTCTGGCCTAGAAATCTCACCACCTAGAGTTGGTACCAAGGTTGTATGCCTATAAAAGACCAAAGCCCAAGATCCCACAAAGCGAGAAAGCCCAAATGAACACAATCAAGAATGAGCATAACGTTAATTTCAATAGCGATGACAACTACAACGTCGGCAGTAACAACAACAACAACATTAGTAGTAAGATAATCATACAAAATGGATGAGAACGAGGATTGAGTGATTAAGGGGGAGAGAACGCACCAGGCAGTGTTGCAGCAATTGTTGGCTTAACCATGAATCACCATTGGTTGGACTATTGAGAAATGTTGGGTTGTGTGTGGTGGGGAAAAATAAGATGTTGTTTATGGCTAAATTATCTTTCAACAGAGTTTGGGTTAAGGCATTTGTTTTTCAGACCTTAACTTGGCTTGAAAGATGTTTTTGTAAATAGTATAGAAGAGGGGACAATGCCATGGCCCCTCAAAAGTTTTTGTTTGTACGGAAGGGATCCAGCTTCTACGTGTATCTAAAAAGTACCGCATATAGAAAATCTAAGAGGAGAGTGTTGGAGTCCATGGTTGGCCTTACCAGCTAGGAGTTCTGTTAGTCGTCCCTGGCTTGGTCAAGATCCTAGCTTCGACTAGTCCTAATCAGGCCAGAGATGGAGGAGTTAGTTGAAAAGCTAGGTGATAGTATGAGATTATTGGAGGGAGAGATGACGAGCATCCTGATTACAGAAGATGACACGGCGGATATGAGAATGAAAAGTGGTCGTTGTCTGATTGGGCGTATTATGTCTGAAAGAAGGATCCAAAAGGAGACTTTTAGGGCGCTTATGGCTCGTTTGTGGAAAACGTCAAGAAATGTGATTTTTAAGGAGTTACATGATAATATTTGGCTAATTGAGTTCTCAACAGAAGCTGATAAAAGGAGAGTTCATGAGGGTTGTCCTTGGTTGTTTGATAGAAATGTTCTGGTTCTAAAGGAAGTGGATGAGAGCATTCTGCCAGTTCAAATGGATTCCTGCAAGTCTCCGTTCTGGATACAGGTGCATGATATACCCCTTATTTGTATGAACAGAGAAGTGGGGTATAAGATTGGAGGAACTATTGGAAAAGTAGAGGAAGTGGACGTCACTAGAGAAGGATTAGGTTGGGGAAGGTGTCTTCGGATCTGGGTGTATATAGATCTTACCAAACCTCTCGAAAGAGGTCGAGCCCTTAGCCTCAATGGGAAGATGGTTTGGGTAAATTTCAGATATGAAAAGCTTCCACATTTCTGTTTCAACTGTGGTCGTATTTTCCACAACCAGTCGAAGTGCAGTGAGAGCATGGGTTCTAAACAGACTACTGAGTCTTCTCCAAAGCAATGGGGCACTTGGCTCCGGGTAGAGGACATGCGAATATCACAAGGTAGTTTTTGGTATGGAAGGAGGCGGGCTGGAAGCCCACTTGGTGATGGTTCGGTTAATCAGAGGGGGGGAGCTACCGGAGGCGGTTCTACGATTGAATCGCTGATAGATGGAGGTAGGGAAGTCATTTCGAACCTCCCAAGTACGGACTCTAACAAGGAAGGTTGTGCACCCAGCATCTGGATCAGCAACGAAAAGCAGATCCTGCGGACCATATTGGGGAAAGAGGTGTGGGACACAAAGTCTGCGAAGATAGGACAGAATCAAAGTCATAACCGACGATGTGATTTCATGGAATTAATGCACTCTCGAAATTAGGCGGCAAAGTCTGATTATCCTTCGGATGTAGAGGGGGATGCTAACAAGGGATCTGAGGAAAATATTTTGGAAGATCACATGGTAGGTCCAGAACAGGATGGGCTAAATAGTGGGCCGGGTGAGTCGAATTTGGATGTAACTTTCCATCTTGATGGGCCTAAGTTGTTGCATGACCCATTATTGGGTGGTTTTCTTCAACTTTCTGGAGAAAGCAAAAATGGGAAAAACACATCAGGGGAGGGATCTTTCCGCAAATGGAAACGCAAGGTCAGACCCTCTTCTTTGGCCCAGGAACCGTTGAAGGCGGGTAAAAGAAATTTTGATGAGGCTGTATCATCTGATGGAGCTGACCCCATCGAGCAGGTGAAGAAGGGTAGATTGTCTTCTAATCTGGCATATGCAGAGGCTGGTCACCAACCCCGCCAGCCACAATGATCCTCCTAAGCTGGAACTGCCGAGAACTTGGGCACCCCCGGAAAGGTTGTGATCTTCACCAAATGGTGAAGGAAAGACAGCCCACTTTTGTATTTCTTATGGAAACTATTTGCTCCAAACAATATATGGATAACATCAGGAAAAGACTCGGCTTTGACAATTTTTTTGCGGTTGACCCGATAGGAAGAAGTGGGGGGCTTGCCTTTTTGTGGAACTCAGTGATTAACTTAGAAATTTATAACTATTCAAGACGGCACATAAATGTGGTCGTTAAGGATGGGGAAAATAATCCTCTATGGAAGCTCATTGGCTTTTACGGTCATCCAGATTGTGGTAGAAGGGCTGAGTCGTGGGAGGTTCTAAAATTTTTGAATACTTGTCACCCGGTTCCTTGGCTCTGCGCGGGTGATTTTAATGAAATTGTGGAGCAGGCTGAAAAGGAGGGTTCTAATATTCGCAGGGAATCTCAGATGACAGGTTTCCAGGAAGCTCTTGAATTTTGTCGCCTAGGAGATTTGGGCTTTTCTGGCCCTATGTTTACCTGGAGTAATCGGAGGACAAATGGAACGTTCACTAAGGAAAGGCTCGATCGAGCAGTGGCCAACCCGGAGTGGTGTGCTATTTTCCCCTCTTTTTTTGTTTTGATTATGGCGGCGAGATCGTCAGACCATAGCCCAATTCTTGTCAGTTTTTCTGCTCGTAATTAGAAAGGCAGGGTCAAGGATCTTTTAGTAGGGGCTTTAAGTTTGAAGCTAGCTGGGCAAATGATGTTGAATGCCGGGAAGTTATAAGTTTGGCATGGAATAATGACATCAATGATGTTGCTCCTCCTGAAGGGATTTAGACGAGACTCTCAGCCTGTCAGAGTGCCCTGTTGAATTGGAGTAGGCAAAAATATGGCAATGTGGATGACAAAATTAAGAGGAAATCCGGTCAGTTGGTTGCTGATGTGGTCTTTTGTTTACCAAAATATATCAATAATAAAATTACCACTCGCAATAGTACGAATCCTTATAGGATAGAGCTATATTGAGTGTGTCGAACCTCAAGGACTGCAAGAGTATTACTATCAAGTTTTTCAAGATTAAATATAACTTAATTAAAAAGATATTTGATTTTTGTTTTCTAAAAATAAATATAAAAGTAAAAAGACATAAAGTTAAACAGAATATGGATGAGATAAAGAATAGAGGATTGATTTCACCACTCACTGCATAACAATGGTCAATCATAAATTAACAAGGAAAATTCATACTATGCATGATATAGGGCTCGTCTCACTCGAGTAGTCAAGAAATTACCTCTAAAGAATAAGTATAATCCATCTTCGGTTGGCACGGACTATCCACCTAACCACTAAGATGCGGTACGACCCGTCTTCCCTAGGCATGGACTAGCTACGTCTTTAATAGGATATACACACAATCAATGGAATAGTATAACCTATCTTCGGTTGGCACGGACTGTCTATCTAAATTACACTAAACTAGGGTGTAGTACAATCCGTCTTCCCTAGGCATGGCCTATCTAATCCTCTTGATTATATGTCAATTAAAACCGTTGTATAACAATCATTCACATAATTACAGAAAATATGAAGGATTGAGTTCAATCAATATAAAAGACTTTCTAAGACAAGATAAGAAATTCATAATGATTGAATATAAACATTAAAATCAATTCTCACAGTTATATAACCATCATGCATAGAGAAAATCTCAAACTAAAATACAATTAAACCATTGTTACTTGGAAAGGGCTACATCAACACCCTATTAGGAATTTAACCGCTCATCGTGGTGCTGGGATGGCCTCCTGCCATGTTCTTCTCCTCTTCAACTTGTCAGGCCTCCAAGAAATTTTTTTTGTCTAAATCTAATTAAGCATAAACCCAAGCACCAAGCACACATTCTCTTGAAGCTCAGGTCTATTTATAGGGAGTACACAAGTCTCAGAAGCCCTTATAATTCCAAAAAAATTGTCTCTTGAGTCTTCTTGTCCAAGTAGGAAATTGAAACTTCAATCAAAGTAGGAGATTGAAACTTCAATCCAAGTAGGAAAAGGATTCCAAATTCGGCAAGAATTGCGATCTTTTATTACGAGGCTATTTTGACATAGTAAACGTCCGAATTAGGGAAATGCTATTTCTGACATATTTGTTGAATATTTTATTAGTTTTCCAACACCACCAAATTTATTGCAATCCAATATATGAAGCAAAAGTTATGATCCAAACACTGAGACATATGCAGAATCCAAATTTGAATCCAATCCGATTTTGACTCTTACTGGAGAAATTCCGATTTAATCCTTCACTTGATTTGATTAAACTTAATCACATCATATAGGTATTCTATTATGATTGGTTAAGCTTAAACATATCTTCTAGGTCTTCTCAAAGTGTGCTTTAAGCCCAAAATTAATGGAGTTAATTGCATCTTTATTTAAAATCTGAAAACATTAAAACAACACAAAATCAAACAAATAACAATGCTAAGGAATTAACATATATAAGTTAAGGGGCTTGAATGTGTAACATTCGACACTTATCAGTTGCTCTCCAACAAAATGAATCTCTCGCTTTGGCAACACAGATTAAAACTCTCCAGCATAAGATTGATGAATTGCTAGAGTTTGAAGAATTGAAGTGGAAGCAGAGGGCTAAACAACATTGGCTCCAACATGGGGACCGGAATACAACTTTTTTTCACTCATGGGTGCAGCATAGGAGGAAAATTAATCGTATCTGAAGTATTGTTGATGAACAGGGCTGAATCTGGAGGAAGAATAGGGATATCAGTAGGGTTTTCTTGAGCTACTATGAGAAACTTTTCACTACTCAAAGCTCTGGAAATGTGGAGTAATGTATAAATTTTGTTGACACCCGGGTCACAGATGAAATGAATAATTAGCTTCTCCATAGTTTCTCATAGGAGGAAGTTCAGAGAGCGCTCTTTCAGATGCATCCCCTTAAGTCCCCTGGACCGGATGGCTATCCTGCTGTCTTTTATAAAAAAAAATTGGAGTACGGTTGGCAGAGACATGTTCAAGGCTGTGCTGTTTTATCTTAACGGTGGTCAACTTGATGAGGGGCTAAACACTACTAATATTGTTCTAATTCCAAAGGTAAACTCCCCTTCCAAGCTTGCTGATTATAGACCTATTAGCTTGTGTAATGTGTTGTATAAATTGATTTCTAAAGTTTTAGCTAATAGGTTAAAGCTTATTCTTCCCCAAATTATTTCTTCGAAGCAAAGTGCTTTTGTTTCGAGTCGTTTGATCACTGATAATGTCCTTGTAGCCTTTGAGACTCTCCATACTATGGCTACTAGATTATCGGGGAAGGAAGGGTTTATGGCTTTAAAACTTGACATGAATAAAGCCTACGATAGGATGGAGTGGGCTTTTTTGGAATCTATGCTTCGAAAGCTTGGTTTTGCAGATCGGTGGATCAATCTTTTGATGATGTGTGTCCGGACTGTGACTTACTCTATTCTCATCAACGGTAGGCCTTATGGGAGGATTGTTCCCTCTCGCGGTTTGAGGCAAGGCGATCCATTATCCCCCCACTTGTTTATCCTTTGTGCTGAGGCCCTTAGCTCTTTAATTCGTAACTCTGAACGGGTTGGAGGGATTACAGGAGTCCCAATTTCCCGGGGAGGAACTCGGATTCATCATTTATTTTTCGCTGATGACAGTCTTTTATTCTGTAAAGCTAATTTGAGAGAATGGAGACATATTGAAGAAATTTTAGACCTTTACGAATTGGCTTCAGGTCAGAAAATCAACAGGGAAAAGACCTTCATTTTCTTTAGTAAAAATACTACTCCAGAGGCTAAAGGGGAGATTTTGTCAGTGGCAGGGGCTGATCATGTTCAGCATTTTGAGCGGTATCTAGGCCTTCCGGCTTTAATTGGGCGGTCTAGGGTTTCTTCCTTTAACTACATCAAAGGACGAATTTGGGCTAAGCTAAATGGTTGGAAGGAGAAATTTCTTACGCATGCAGGGAAGGAAATTTTGTTGAAGGCAGTGATTCAAGCGATCCCGACGTACACGATGAGTGTCTTTCGCCTCCCAAAAACTTTAACCAGAGAGATCAATTCAATGATGGGTAAATTTTGGTGGAGCTTCAAGGAAAATATTGATAAAATTTCATGGATGTCATGGAAAAGGCTGGGTCGAAGTAAGGACGTTGGAGGTTTGGGCTACAGAGATCTTGAATGCTTCAATATGGCCATGTTAGCTAAACAATGCTGGAGATTATTGAAGTGGCCTGACTTCTTGGCAGCACGTGTTATGTGTGAAAAATACTATCATGGTGTGGATTTTATGGGTTCCAATTTAGGAAAGAAGCCCTCTTTTGCTTGGAGGAGTATTTGGCAAGCAAAATCCCTTCTTCAAGAAGGTCTCATGTGGAGGGTGGGGAATGGCTCTAGGATTAAATTGTGGGATGATAAGTGGATTCCAGCTACTCCCCATAAAGTTCTAGACCCCGTTCGGATCCTTTCAAGGGATGCTAGAGTAGCAAATATTATCAATCAGGAAGCCAACTAGTGGGACATACCCCTTATTGAACAAATTTTTTCAGGGGAGACCGTGGAGAAGATTTGCAATATCCCTATTAGCCCTCGAACTCAGGAGGACAAATTAATCTGGGCAGGGACTAACAATGGCAGTTTTTCGGTTCGTAGTGCCTATCATCTCGAAGTTGAGCGGAGGAATCGGGATAATTGGAGTACTTCAACTTTGCCTTCTGCTGTTCCCATCTGGCGTCGTTTATGGAAACTAAACTTTCCCCGTTATATCTTGTTATTTCTATGGAGGGCATGTAATGATATTCTTCCTACAAAAAACAACATCTATAAAAGAAAGGTGGTTACTGACCAGTTATGCCCGATGTGCGGCTCTGAGGCCGAATCCAACGGCCATGTTCTCTGGCGGTGTGACTCTGCTCGGGCGGTGGGGGGTAGTTTCGGGGGACCCATACAAAAGAGCTCGGTGGAGGCGGAAGATTTCTTCGAAATTTTCGCCTACCTCTGTGCTAGATTGGAGGATGAGGATTTGGAGCTTTTTGCCACTATCTCCCATAAAATTTGGTCCCGACGTAACAGGGTGGTTTTTGGGGGTGCAGTGTTGCCTCCTACCATTCTGATAAAAGAAGCTACAGGTTTTATTGGGGAATTTAGGAAATCTCAAGAAGCTACTGCAGTTCCAAGGTATAGGGGTCAGAGCTCTCAAGGTAGGTGGATCAAACCAGCGGTGAATAACATTAAAATCAACTGGGATGCGGCTTTGGATAGCCGGAAGAAGATCATGGGTATGGGGATTGTAGCTAGGGATTGTCGTGGGGTAGTGAAAGCAGCCATGTGTGATGTCATCCCTTATATCAGGGATTCAACTATAGCGGAAGCCATTGGAGCCCGTCGAGCAGTGCAATTTGGGTGCAACATGGGGTTCGACTCGATTGAGCTAGAGGGTGATGCTCGTGAGATCATCTTGGCCTTTGGGAATTCCGTGGAGTCTGATAGCATATATGGGAATATGGTGTTGGAGACAAGGCAGATGTTGGAGAATCTCTCACGTGAGGCGAGATGGGAATATGGCTGCTCACTTACTGGCTAAGTTTGCTGTCTCTCACCTGTCCTAGTGTGTGTGGTTTAATTCTTGTCCCAGTGTGTTGGTGAATGTTGTTAATGCGGACCTTTTTTAATGGAAATCAAAAGTTTCCTCTCAAAAAAAAAAAAAAAAAAGTACAGCATATATGCTGTGAAAAAAGTCTACAGCTAGGATGCAGACATATGAATTTGAAGCCAAAACTTACGTTGTCTACCCACATCTTGCTATTTGATAAAATTTTCCTGACTTCTCCGTCACTTCACTCTGTTACACAGCCAAACAACCTCTTCTTTCTCTCTCTCTCTCTCTCTCTCTCTCTCTACTTGTGGGAAATGTCTCTTTGCTTATGCTACCATGGGAAACCAAAAACTAAAACGTCTCAAATTCTTTGTGCATCTGGCCATGAGCTTCTATTCTTTCAGGACTTTGATTTTTTTTATTTTTTTTTTTTCTGAATCTACATAATCAAAGTGAACACAAGCAAAAATGGCGTCAAGTTTGCACCAATGGGTATCCAACCCTCTGTTTCCAGATAAAGAGGCCGTCCAAGACTCCCATGAGAGGTTAGTTTTTGTTTTGTGTATTGTTTTTATCAGTTTTTATTGTTTATGAAAGCAAAAAAGATTTCTTTTTGAAATTGTGTGGGTGAAAGAATTATTTTTTGTTATGAAGAGATGTAATTTTGCGTGAAAGAACAAAAAAATTATCCTGGAATGCCCAATCCTATAATTATTTTTTACAGAACCTACTCATTGGGATGTATTTCCCTTTTAAAGAACAAAAAAAATAAGTGTTGAATGCACAATGAATAATTATTTGGGGTAATTACATTTTCCCCCCATCAACTACCAGCCATTGTCAACATGCCCTCATGAACTGACACCTCGACCAAAAGAAAGCATCCAACTATCAACTTTACATACTTTGCCCCCCTCCGTCAGGGAATCCTGTTAACTTGGATGGAATATTCCATTTTGGGGCGTTAATTTTGGTTTAAAGATCAAAATACCCTCCAACAGTAATTAATAAAAAAATATTAAAATTAATATGTTTAAAAAAGTTGAGGGCATTTATGTCATTTTTGAATTTGAGTTAGGTATTTAAGTCTTTTTACGAATTAAATTGACGGAATGGGGCAAAGTATGTAAAGTTGGTAGTTGGATACTCTCTTTTGGTCCAGGTGTTAGTTCATGGGGGCATGTTGACAATAGCTGTTAGTTGATGGGGGAAAAATATAATTACCCCTAATTATTTTTTACAGAACCCACTCTTTCAGGTTGTTGCTTCCAAACAGATGTTTACAGAACAAAGGTTGTTTCATACAAACATAGGTTTCATACAACCATTATTAAAATCCATTTATTGATTCCCAAATACAATTAATGAAACTAAGAATTGGACATGTAGTTCTGAATTGGGCATGTACAACCATTATACTACATCCCAGATACATGTAGTGTAGCATGATTTACATGGACATGTTAAATGATTTTGAAATATGTTAGGAACAATTGTATATATGATTTTTCTAGTAAAAGCTAGAGATATCGTCAATGGCCAGTGAATTGCAGTGGATTTGATTTTAGAGATATTTCTAGATGCATATAGCTCTAGACTTCTGATGTTTTGTGATCAATTGACATAGCATCTTCTCAGTGTTTTAGCATATTCTAACAAGATTTCAAGATTCTTACACATTTATATTTATCTTTTGAATAGTTATATGGAGGATGCGAACAAGAACAATGATCAAATTCTGATTACTGATTATACGTCAAATCTTGGCATTGAGTTTGGTTCTGAACAAGAGGTATACGACTTTTATAATGAGTATGGACAAAATTATGGATTTAGTATTCATAAAGATTGGTGCAATAAAAGAAATGTAGATGGTGTGGTGACTTCAAGACAATTTCTATGTTGTAAAAAGGGATTTCAAGATGAGTGGGTGAAAGATGGTCAAAAAACGCATGAGCGAGCTGAAACAAAGACAGGTTGCCAAGCACATATGAAGATTTGACTTGATAAAAAAAAAATGAGAAATATTATATATAGAGTCTTGAGCTCAGTCATAATCATGCTCTTCATATTTCACAATGTACTCGCACGATGCCATTACAACGGAATATCTCACATGCACAAGCATTGAAAATTGATTTGGCTTATGATAGTGGTTTAAAATTGATTCGTATAAGTTTATGGGTAGGCAAGCCAGTGGGAAAGATGTTCTTAGTTACACCAAACAAGATCATAAGAATTACCTTCACAGCAAACGATAACGAGAGCTGAAATATGGTGAGTCAGGGTGTTTACTTAGATACTTTGAAAAGAAAAAGCAATAAAGTTTTTCCTTCTATTATGCATTATAGTTAGATGCTGCAAAACAGTTAACAAATATTTTTTGGGCAGATACGCAAATGATTGTTGATTATGAGTTATTTGGCAATGTAGTTTCTTTTAATATGATATACAAAACTAATAAGGAATATCGACTGCTTGCAATGTTTGTTGGGTTTAATCATCATAGAGAGGTTGTAATATTTAGGGCTGCATTTCTATACAATGAAACTATACAATCCTTCGAGTGGTTGTTTGAAACTTTCTTTGAGGCAGTGTCGAGGAAGAAACCAAATACAATCTTTACTGATCAAGATCTAGCAATGGCAAAAGCTATCTCATTGGTGATGCCTAATACTTACCATCGATTGTGTACGTGACATTTAATGCAAAATGCTTTGAAACATATTGGACATTTATTAAGAGGTAATAATGGGATTAGAAATGATCTCAATGCATGTTTTAAATTTTGGGAAGAGGAAGATGAGTTCCTTAGTGCTTGGGAAGCTATACTTCATAAGTACAATGTATGTGATAATTCTTGGCTACAACGTTTATTTGAAGTGAAAGATAAAAAGGCTAAAACATATATTAAGATGTATTTTTCTACAGGAATAACTTTGACACAATTGAGTGAAAGTTTGAACGCTGACCTAAATGATTATTTACAGTCAAATTATGATATTGTAAAGTTCTTCATACATTTTGATAGATTACTTAATAAGTGCTACAAGGAATTGATGTCAGAGTATAATTTAAGACAAAAGTTACGAAAAATTAAGATGTTATCACCAATGTTGGTACAAGTAGCAAATATTTATATTTCTAAACCATTCATGAAGTTACAAAAGCAATACGAAGAGTTCTAATGAGCTTATATCAACTGTCAAATAGCGTATTGAAAGAAACTCATCTCATGGATATATAGTGTCATTTTATGATAAGCTTCAAGATCGTAGAGTCATTGGAATTCTTGAGAACACAATATTTCATATAGTTGCAGAAAGTTTGAGAGATGTGGAATTTTGTGTGGCCATGCTTTAAAAATTGTTGATGTTATGAATATCAAGGTACTTCCAAAGAAGTACATTCTTAAGATATGGACAAAATATGCAATAAATGAGATTGTACAAGACTTCAATGGATATGAAATACTAATGGACACCAATTTAGAAGTCACAAATTGATATAAATAGTGCCCCTTGTATGTCAAACTTATTCGTCGAGCAGTTAAATGTGAAGAAACATACAAGATGACATTGGAAAACTATATTGAGTTGAGCAAAAAGATTGAAGATGTCATGAGAAGGAAATCCGATCTTTGCCAAGTTAATAATTTTCAAGAAAATCCATTAAATGAGATGACAATAATAAGTGCTAAAGCCCTAAAAAAGAAGCAAGGTTATAAGGGAAGGCGTCGGATCAAAAGTTGTATTGAAGCAGCTAAAAAGAAGAAGAAAAGTATCAACAATCATCACCCGCAAGCAAATCAGCATTTACAAGTAGTTGCCTCACATCTTTATATTTTGTTTCACATTTGTACATGTTATTTATTTAATATGAGCTTCATTTATTAATCCGTGTGTAACTAAAATAGGGCCAATGTACGACTTCATCGATGCATGGAGCTGATAGTTCTAATCATTTGTCATCATGTCATTCGAATCAAGTACCAATACTTCACCCTTTTTTTCTTTTTCATTTTCATTTTCTTCTTCTTCTTTTTGTTTTTGTTTCGTTTGATTTTATTTTAAGAAATTATATATAATTATTGATCAATAATATATAGCATAGGATTTGTTCATACCTCATTCTGCAGTTAATGCCCCTTGTCAACGTGTTATTTCACACGCGCCTATGCGTCACTTATAGGCACCACTTGCGTGTCTACTCGGGTCGGTTTTCATTCCAGTCTAATTCGGTTCACTAGTTTCAGGCCTCCTAAGACCTGGCTCAATGGGTTCCAGGCTTTCAGCTCCATTTTAGAGCTTCCAAGGCCGGTTCACCACTGTTTTAGACCGGTTTCAGGGTCTTTCAGACAGGTTCAAGCCTTTTCTCAGCTGATTCACGCCTTTCCAATCCAGTTCAGTTCAGGCCTCCAAAGACCCAATTCAATAGGTTTTAGCTCCATTCCAAAGCTTCCATGGTCAGTTCACTACCGGTTTAGTGGTTTCAAGTTCAGTTTATGCCTCTTCTAAGCCAGTTCAAGCCTTTTTTAGTCCAGTTCCATCTGGTTCAGGCCTCTTTCAGTCCGATTCCATCCAATTCATGCCTCTTTAAGTCTGGTTCCATCCAGTTCAAAACTCTTTCAGTTCAATTCAGCCGCCAAGGCCAGCCAATCCAAGGTTCTGCCAACTCAGTCGATCAAGGCAGCCGACCCAACTATGAACTCGAGCTCAGCTGCACTGTGAACCTCGGTGCATTATCGAACCGATCCAGCAAGCGTCGGCCCAGTTTGTCGGGTTAGACTCGATTTCTTGGCCCAACTGTCCAAGCCAGCCAAAATACTCAATCCTTCAAACCCAGCTGAGCCGAACAGGCCAGTCGGGTCAGCCCATACATGGGCCAAACCTCTTTTCCCTTTCTTTTTCCCAGACACAAGCTTATTACACCTTGAGTTTGACGGAGGATGTTAGAATATTTATTCTTCATATTGTTATATTCCTTATTAGGTTTATTACCCTTTTAGGGTTATTTCATTCATAATGTATTATAGGGTTTAGTCTAGGGTTTCTTGTCCACTACTCATAGCCTCTCTATAAATAAAGGCATCTGTAATACATCATAAGAACATACTACTTCAATACAATGTAGTCCATTATATGATTCTCTCTCTCTCTCACCCTTCCGCTCTTTCTTTCTTTTATATATTTCTCTAATATATTTAACATTTATAAAGGTGATCTATATCAACTGGACTGATTGAGAGCTTTAAGTGCTATTTTTTTTTTTGGTTGGTGAATAGCTTTAAGTGCTATTGCAATCTCTTTCAAGTGTTCGGATAGCCCACCATAACTACCATCTTCACTATCAGCAGCACTACTTCTCCAAGGTCAAATGAGAGAGAGGGGCTGGGAATGAGAGATCTGAGAGTGACAGAGATAAAGACAAAAAGAGCAAGAGAGGATTGGTACCTGGAAACTAGAAAAGTTGCGACTACGGCACGAGAACGAGGTGGCAACAATGAAGATGAGCTGCGGAGGAAGCGAGAACCATACTTAAGGGATACTTGAGGTCGAGTGAGCTGTTTTGAGGGTCACTTGAGTTTCTCAAGCGGGGAAAATGTTTTTCCTAATGCCCTTAGGTTTTCAGTGGCCAATGGAAATTTTTGGGTTGACCGTCCTTTTCCGTCATGCTAAACACGCAAAAACTAGGAATTCATTTTCTCAAATATCATTTTTACGCCGAAACAAATAGGCCTAAAATTAGTAGTGGTTGTCACTACCAACAAACATAAAACTCCATGCATTGCCATTATCTCCTATTAGAGTTAGGATCCCAAACTAAAACTAAAACTATATTTGGTTTATCACCTAAAGAAAAGAAAAGAAGAGAAAAGTTTAATTATTCTCCACTTCCTCACTACAAAAAATTTGACATTTCGCCACGTGGCTACGATAACCGGTACTGTAGCCACGTGGCGATTTTGCTGCGTGGTAGATTACCCACGTCGCTATTTTGCCACGGGGATAATCCACCACATAGCGAAATCTTTTATGTAGGTAATTAGCCATGTGTATTTATCCACGTCGCCAATTAGCCACGTGGCAAATAAGCTACATGGCTAAAATATTCATATTTTTTCAAGAATTGAAATTTTTTCAAATTCTTTTTTAGAAGATTTGAAATTTTAGTCACATGTTTTACTGGCCACGTCGTCAATTAGCCGTGTGGCTTATTGCTACTTCACCAATTAGCCACGTGGCAAATAAGCCACATTGCTAAAATATTCATAGTTTTTCTAATTTTTTAAGGAATTGAATTTTTTTTTTTTGAAGATATGAAATTTTAGCCACGTGTTTTATTAGCCACATGGCAAATAAACCACGTTGCTATTTGTTATTTGGAGGGAAGGGACGTAATGGGCGGGAGTTCTCTTAAAATTCAAAATTGAAGTTTCTTTCCTTCTGTATTTTTTTAAATTTTAAGTTTTCTTTTACTTCCTAAAAAGTCATGCCAAGCCTCTCAACTCTCTCTCTCAACCTGAATGAGTATGACCACTTTAAATTTTGCCTTTATTTTTTTCTTACCTATCTCTCTTTCTCTCTCTCTTAATATTGAATAAAAAAAAAAAAAAAAAAAAAACTCTCTTTCAACTCTCTCTTCTTCTTCCTCGTCTCTCTCTCTCTGTCTCATTCTCTTTTCTTTGTGTGTGTGTGTGTGTGTGTGTGTGTGTGTTTTTTTTTTTTTTCTTCAAAAGTTGACGACTCACCCATCGGCCGCACGACTCGGTCGCCACCACCCGGAGAAGCTCATTTGCGTCGTCGGTGACAGAGATTTAGGCGTCGAGCTCCACTCCAGACCTGATCTCACCGGTGACCCATGAAAGATCGAGTCCGATCTTCCACTTTTTCTTCCTTTTTAAACTCTCTTGGAACTCTGTGTTGGCTAAATGTTAATTTTGGATTAAATTTCATGGGGAAGGAAGGGGAACATAAATTGTTTTTGTTTGTTATTATTTTTTGGGATAATTATACTTAACCCCCCTGATTTATCCACGGTGTGGCGATTTACCCCCCAATGTACCAAAATTGGTACATGACCCCCCCGAACTTGCCAACATGTGGCAAAATCAACCTTCCGTCCAATCGACCGTTTGTTTGGACGGAAAGTCGGTCACGTGCAAGTCACGTGACCGTTTAAGACAGAGACCCTCCCCAAGTCACGTGACTTGCACGTGACCGACTTTCCGTCCAAACGAACGGTTGATTGGACGGAAGGTTGATTTTGCCACACGTTGGCAAGTTCGGGGGGGTCATATACCAATTTTTGTATATTGGGGGGTAAATCACCACACCATGGATAAATCAGGGGGGTTAAGTGTAATTATCCCTTATTTTTTTGGATTGAATTTCTATGTCGGTTATTGTTTTTTTGGGTTTAATCTCTATGCCGATTATTTTTTTCGTTGCCGGGCTACGGAAATCCGCTTCGGACATAGTTGGGGATGGAAAATCTGCTCTGAATCTTGTCGGATCTCGACGACGTCGTCAACGACGAGTTGGACCCGAAGATCAGGCGCGGATCTCGCCGGATACACCGGCCCTCGCTAGAGATCCAGTGAGATATAGTGATATACGTACGTATACGTGTATCATATATGATCGATATTGAAAAAAATTAAAAAATAAAAGAAAAATAAAAGAAGAAGAAGAATAAGTTCTTTTTTTCTTCTTCTTCTTCTTTTTTTTTGAAAAAAAAATATATATGTGTGTGTGTGTGGTTTTTGGCGACGTGGGTTAGGGGTAGGTGGCTAAAAATACCTTTTTTTTTTTAATAAAAAAATAAAAATAAAAATGCATTTAATCCGATGAGTGTCCCTCGTGGCTAAATAACCACGTATGTGAAAAGTTATATGGCTAATTGACATTTAGCAACAACCGGATTAACTACGTTGAACCCACGTGGTTAATTGCACGTGGCTAACTGCAGGTGGCAAAATGTCAAATTTTTTGTAGTGCCTGATTAGGATAAGCAGAAAAAAGAATAGAACACGATAAAACAATGGACTTAATTTTTTCTTGGACGTTCATCAAAAAATTTCTCCAAAATAAGTAAGATTTTTAGAGAAGTTAGTAACAAGTACAAAAGTCTCTAAAATATTAATTTTCCTTTTAATTCTCCTTCCACTTTCTACACATTATCAAACCAAAAAAAAAAAAATGACTTTCTATTTTTCTTTTTATTTTTCTTTTCACTCATAGAAAGAAAACCAAACAAGGTATTAAGATTATTTTCGTTTCATAATTTGGAGTTATGTTCACCTAAGTTTCATAGAAACCATCTAGTATTTGGTATTCCTAAATCCTAATATGTTTTCAATTGCTTGAAAATCAAGAGGTTCCTTTTGTTTTGAGAAGTGTAATTTTCATTAAAACTACTTAATTAAATATATCCTGTAAAGCATATGATCACATTAAACTAAATATTAATGTGATCATATATATTAATATTTATATATATATATATATATTTGTTTTGTTTTGGTATACATGGCATATAGATGACCGAATTATTTGCGGTCCATAAAGCTCAATATTACTTATATTGGAGAAAAGCAGGTGAGAGAATCCAAATTATTTCAAAAGTCTGCCAGGTGTTCGACCCCCTGCCCTCCCACTATATACTGTCGTTTTCCTTTTCTTTTATTTTCTTTTTTTCTTTTTTTGGGCATTAATCATGAATATATAGATTTCTTTTTTATATATTTTAATTCATTGCAGGAAATGTATAAGAAAGAATAATGTCTTTTAAGTTTTATTCAAATTTTAAATTAGTCACTTTATTATTTTATTGTCAAAGTTAACGATTTTCTATTTGTCACTTGTATCTCATTTGATATGCTAGAGTTTATATCAATGTCAAAGTTAATGAATTTTCCTCTAACACTCCAAATTTATAAAATTAAGATGACAAAGAAGATGGTTTTTGTTTTTGAAGTTATTTTATTTTATTTTTTTTATTTTTTTTATTTTATATGGATGATTTAACACTTAATGATATGACATTAATATTGTCATATTAGGTATTGATGTGAACACTAGCGTTTCAATTGAGACACTATGACCCGTGATATATGACAAATCACTTATTTTGACGGAAAAGTGATAGATAAACATATTTAAAGATTGGGCAAAAATTAAGGACCAACCATATTCTTGAAATTAAAAACCAATTAATAAATTCAAATCAAATTAAAACCTATGGACTAAATATAATTATAGTTGCTTTAAATTATGAAATATATAAGGCTAGCTTGGAAATATTTTTTATGACTGTTTTTTACTTTTTAGCAAAAAAAAGTAAAATCATTAATAAAAATCTCAACCCACAAAATACTAAATATATATATATATATATATATATATAAAAAGGCCCATTCAAAATCCAACATGTGTATTAAATGGACGATAGGATCTTTTTGATGAAAAATCTGAGTATTTAATTGATTAAATATTACAAGTATAAATCTCTTACATCACATACAAAACATAAAGTTCTGCAAAATCATAGCCATGTGCTATGAGGTTACAAAGTTATAGATACAAACAAAATTATTGCAATAAAGTGTTGTCTATGACTTTAATCTTTCGTTAACCTATGTACAAAAATAGTTAAAGAGTAGAACTGCTCCGAACGGACTAGATTTAAGACAAGGGTAGTCAAATATCCTATAAAAAATTATTTAAACCAGCCGTAAGAAATAACCCCTCATACCGAACTATCAAGACCATGAAGGGATAACTCTTCACACCTAACTAACCTTTATCTTATAGATCATCCAGTATGACAGATCTATGAAGAAGAAAAATCTTATTCAAAACAAAAATACAACCAATAAATAACAGCAGCATGTGTATTAGTTGCTTATTAAATTTAACATGTGTATTTTAAACTCTTGAGATTGTAAGTCCTACCTTATATATATATATATATTCGATCCAAGTGATCATGATTAATTAACTTTGTCCCCACAAATTAATTGAAATGAAAAAAAATTGTGAATTGTATTACATTTTTTTATTGTGCCCTTTGCCAAGCAAGTTTTGAGAAGGGATTATTTATGGTAAATTGGCTCTTAATTGACTGCTAGTATTTTTAAATACTATTTGGAGTCGAGTAATACTATATGTTACACCATGTTTTTTTTGTGTCATTTCAAATTCGATGTAACTTTTATAATTACCATTTAATTTTAAAAGTCACATTAATTTTGAAGGGACACAAAAAAAGACACGGGTGAGACATTTTTAAAATTACTAATTTGGAGTCTTGTAAGTTGACTTATTGTTTTAAGACGATAGTATTTTTTAGCTTTGACACTTTAAAAATGAGTGTTGTTACGAGTATTACAATTTTTATTACAAATTTTCTTACATGCTAATGTGACATATCATAATTGGTAAATTATTTAGTACTATGACGTCAATTTTTTTTTTTTTTTTTTTTTTTAAAAAAAAAAAAAATTATAGTAAAAATCATAATATGCCTAGCAATTTTTTCTTTACAATTCTTCAATCCATCCCAAAAACCACTATTAAGTGGATGGGATTAATGGGTGATTTTTAGTTAGTTACACAACTTATATGAGATAATATAGATGTGATTAGTTCAGTAAAATAGTTTCTTATAAGCGTGATGGGTAGAATTTCATTATCATCTAATAGGACAAAAATTTCTTAAAAATTAATTTGTAGGAAATTTCATACAAACCACATATAAAAGTAACATGTGTCATTTAAACATGTGAGAAGCACATATTTTTTTTATTACTGCTATTAAAAAAGATACATAAATTTTCTATAAATCAATTTGTAGAAAATTTATGTCGCATCTAATAAGGGAATATATAAGGGATGAGAGATGAAAAAAGAAAATACTCAAAATAATAATAATAATAATAATAATGCACTAAAAAAAAAAAAAAAACATAAAATGACTCCTACAACCACGTGTAACGAGCATATTGGGTGAAGCAAATAAGGTGCGGAAAGGAAAGTGTTGTGTCTTCTCAGCTCTCACTTTAGAGAAATGCTAAAGATGAGTCTTTCATCCTCCTTTCATCACCCTCTTTTTCTTAAAAAAATTGATTTTAAAGAAAAAGTTGTTTTTGATGTCACATCAGAGACAACTTTTTAATAAAAATCGATTTTTTTATTAGCAAAGGAGGATGAAGGGAGGATGAAAGACTCACGTGTAGAATGACTCTTCACTTTATAAGTATGGTAGCAGGGCAGAGCAGTGCTGAGAAATTAGGCAGAGAGAGAGAGAGCCGCATCTTTTCCTACTTCAAATGTTTTTCGGTAAACTGCTTTTATATATGTAAAAGGATTTGGCTCAGGTGCTTAAAAAGGCAACCAACTTTAAGGCTGAACAAAGATTGCCATGGCAGAGATGAAGATCTTTCTTCGCTGAACCAGCCAAAGGTACGAACTCTCTCTCTCTCTCTCTCTCTCGCGCGCGCGCTATGATCCTATTTTCGATCTCTGTTTTCTTGATCACATGGTTATAAATGCTTGTTAAATAGAAAGATTTGTATTTGGTTGTGTTAATTTGTGTTTGCAGAGAGATTTTCTTTTTCTTTTCTCTCTTATAGTAAGTTCTATGACTAATTGTTTTTGTTAAATCGTCATTTATTTTAAAATTTTAAATTAATAGAAAAAATTAATTTTTAATAATTACAGGATTTTTTTTTTCTCCAACAGAACTACTCTGTTACACGAATTTACAAGCTAGAACCCATGATCATGTAGAGTCATCATTTTTTTGGAACAGAACAAAATAATACTCCCATTTTTCTTTTCTTTTCTTTTATTTATTTATTTTTGTTGAGCAATACAAGGAAGGAAGAAAGGGTAGGAACAAATAATATATACTCCCCTTTGATAATTTAAGGTCGACAATTCGAGTTACCGTATTGAGTTCAGGTCGATTTGGTAACTCGCTTAGGTTAACTCGAACCCGATACAAGTAGCGAAATGGATTGGGCGGATTATCCGTCGGGTTGGCATGTCAACCTCTTTAGCTTATTGGGTCATAAATGGATTGATGAGTTATAAACAGGTTGATGGGTCATAAACTAGTTGGTAGGCAGGGGCGGAGCCACGTTGAGGCTTGGGGGGGCCCAGGCCCCCCCAAGCCTCAAGGTTCTCCCCAAAAAAAAAAAAAAATTAAAAAAAAATTAAAATTTTACCCCAAAATTTATTATTTTTTCAAATTTTGGCCCCCCCAATTTTTTTTTTTTAATTTGGCCCCCCCAACTTGGGGGGCTGGCTCCGCCCCTGTTGGTGGGTCAACTCGTTTAACCTAAACTTAAACTCTATAATTTTGTGTCGTGTTCGTTTTAAATTCGCGAGTCATGTCGAAATTGTTAATCTATATAATAATAATAATAATAATAATAATAGTAGTAGTAGTAGTAGTAGTAGGAGCTACCGAGCTAGTTGGTCGATTAGATTGGATGCTATTGTTTGTTTTTATTAAAAAAAAAAAAAATTGTTGTTATACTTAATTTGAAGGATAATTATGCAATAAAAACTAGAAAAAGTAGTCCAGCACGCTACGCAGGTATGAAACTATGAAAGTCCCAAGGTGCCTGAAGTGATTAGGTCTGCCATTACCACATTAAAAAACTCAAAAGGTTGTCCTTACTCCTTATCATTTCTAATTTTCTATGGCCCACCACACATGCAGGGCGGGACCAGATATATTTTTTTTTTTTTGCAGAAAATTTGAATTTACGTAAATAAATAAGCATATATATATATATATATATATATATATATATATATATATATTTTTTGAATAGAATATATACAATATTTTTATGTATGCGTGTGTGCATGTTTTTATGTAATAAAAACAGACAAGTATTGAATATAATTTTATTGAAATTGTAACTTATAATTACTATATACAGAAGTGACATGGCTATAAAATTATCTTAAAATATATATATTTTTTTTTTCGAATACAAAAGTATTTTAATTTGCTATAAGCATGTAAAAAAAATCACGTTTAAATTTTTTTTAAAAAAATTAACATAATAGACTTGTCATATGATGATGAAAAATTAAAGATTTGATGGGGCCATAGTATAAAAGTAGTATTTTTATAAGAGTTCTAAAATTGCGGAAGCCTCTCTAAGGATTTACGTAGGTCCGCCCGAGGACACATGCCCTAAAAGTGCATATTTAGTTATATTTGAGGAGAGTATTTGGAGTATTATAATTTTTGGAGTGTCACGTAGCACAATAGGGATGAAAAAATTAAACAACAAAATCTAAATAGATAAATTTAATTGTTTATCGACTAATCACATACACTTTCCAGCATTCTATATTTTAACAAATTTCGGCCTAAAAGGCCTTTTTCATGCATATATATATATAATAGCTTCAAACAAGATTTAGGGATGTCATCAGTCAATCTAAGGTGAAAGAAAGAAACTTTTACATTTACGGTGTATAACGACTCAAGAAAAATGTTAGTTATATCTGTATTATAATTATAAAATGATTAATTAAGTTATAATTTGAGCTCTTATAATCACTTTTAAAACAAAATCTCACGTAATAAAAAATTAATGTGAAATTTAACCCCTATAATTACCTTAATAATATATTCACTACACGTGGACCAATATTTTTTTCGATGTAAAATGTGGGATGTTTCACAATGGAAGCAACCGGGCATGTGTCACAACCCAATGAATGGGTCCCACGTGTGAATACATCACCCATTTCCCGACAGTTGATGCTTACCTATTGATCATGAATCACACATGGGACGACTATTGACTAGCATTATTAATTAGTATCTTTCCTATTTAATTTATAAGGCAGTTCATATTAAAGTATTGGGCGGGCTCCACTTCTTTGGACAGGTGTCTCACCTATTTGAACGGTTCGAAAAATTCGAATGGAGAGCTGTTACCTTTTCAATTCATGTCTCATTCAACATTTTTTTTTAAAAAAAAAAATTAATTAATTATTAGATCTAATTTTTTACATGCGAATGAGTGAGTCATACATATAACATATTTAATTGTTATTTTTTTTTAAAAAAAAAAAAGAAAAATATTAAAGTTGGATAGAAGTTAGACAGAAGTTGAAAAAATGGAATTTCTCGCTCAGATGTGACTGTTTTAGTTCTATTTATGCTCCATTTTTTTCGACGTAAAATGATTTTTGTCGTAAAATAGTTTCAGAGAAGTCATTTTTCGTGAAAATATTTTCCGGTGTTTGACGCATACGGAAAATCACAAATATTTTTTATATTTTCATTCAATCATATTAACTTATAAAAATCAATTTTTATTCACAACATAAAAATATTAATGTAAAATAATATAAAAATTACCGATGACGAGATTCTGTTACTGACCGGCAGGATTCCGAGATAAAGACCTGAATTTAGACAGTTTCATCGAAATCTGGATTGGTCGGATTCCAATGCAGGTGGTCGGAAGTCGACTGTTCTAGCCTGGTTGTCGGAACCCGGCAACAATGACCGAGCGTTGTTGAATTCCGACACCGTGTAGATTCTGGTGGTGGTCGACTGTTTGAATGTGAAGGTTGACTGCGTCGTTTAAAAAAGAGTCGAATGCGTTTGCCGTCTGGAAAAAATGATTTACGCTTTTAAAAAGTATAAATTATTTTTCGAAATTTACTAAGCATTTTTAGTCAAACGGAAACTATTTTTCGGTTGACTATTATTTTCGCTCCCACCAAACACCAAAAAATACCAAAATTATATTTTCATAAACTATTTTCCTTCGAAACAAATAAAGCAAGTTTTCTTTGAATGAGTGAGCTTTTTTAAAATATTTTTTTTGGTAAAATAGAAAGCTTTAAGACCCATGGAAAAACAAAGGGGCCCGAATAAGATGGCCTCATCCGCAAGATTAGGCCCTGAAAATTTGGTGTGGTGTTGTCTTTTTTAGATGTGTGGTCCACATTGCCAGATGAGGATTGAGGAAACCGTGCTTTTGAACCGACAGTGATACACGGTTTCAGCTTTCTTTTCTCTTTGTCGTGTTTTTGGGTTCTGGAAGTACGATTTGAGACATGTGATACGCCTTTGAATCTTGATTGTAAGTTTCCTGTGTTTAAGGTAGCTCAATAGTCAAGACCTACGAAAAAAAAAAGATGTTCAAAATAAAACAATTTATTTTAGCTGATATTCTTTCTAAAATTTGGGTGTATTTAGCTAGGGTGAAAATGCTGATGTGGTTATTACTTTTAGATATCTGCATCTGTATTTGTATTATATGATTACTATCTGTATTTGTGCGGTTATTAAGATTATATAATGTAGTTGTGTTACTATATAAAAGCTTAAATAAATAAGATTTAACTTGTTATACAATTTGCGATTATTAGTCATAAATGATTATTATCTCATAGAGTAATTAAAATTTAGATTACCAAAGAAAAGAAAATAAGAAGAAAAAAAATGCAATGAAGTATAGCTTTAAGATGATAGTGAAAACAACTTAACATAACTTAAATGTTCTAAACTTACTAAATCCAAAACAATATCGTTTAAGTAAATTTAATTATGAAGCCGAAAGCCATTGATGATGATCTATGCCTTTGTTGTGAACTGGAAAGGGAATCTACTTTCCATGCCATTTGGTCTTGCTCGGCTGCTCAGGATGTTTGGGGAGACGCCAATTCTTGTTTCCAGAAGTGTAGCTTTCTCTGTAATTCTTTTACATCATTCTTTGAGGAGTGCATGCTTCGGTTCTCTAAGGAGGATATGGGGCTTTTTGTAGTTATTGCTCGTAAGATATGGCTGCGGATAAATGCTTTCATCTTTGAAGGCTCTTTTATGCACCATTCTGAGGTTCTTAAAAGAGCAAAGATTTTTTTTGAGCGATTTTAGATGTAGTGTATGTCGTGATCTTGAACTGGTGCACGGCTCTATGGCTACAAGTGTCAACAGACATCATGTTTGGTCAGCTCCCCCTTTAAACTTCCTTAAAGTTAATTGGGATGCAACCACTAATCTTAGTAAGGGTTGTATTGGATTGGGGATTGTTATTCGGAACAGTAAAGGGGATTTTTTGGAAGCTAAATGTATCATGCACCCTCGAAATCTTGAAGCTAGTCTAGGGGAAGCTCTGGTTGCTTTTTGGGCAGTGAAGTTTTGCTTGGAGATGGACTTTCATGAGGTGATTTTTTAAGGAGATTCGGCTCAGGTGATAACCAATATTAGAGCTCCTCTTCCCCACTTGTCAAAGCTTGGCCATATAACCGAAAGTATTGTTTAGGAACTCCACAAATTTAGGTCAACCTTTTTTGTTCACATTAAGAGAGAAGGTAACATGGTCGCTCATTGCCTTGCGAAGAAGGCGGCTGATAACTTTGTTAATGATTGTTGGATGGATGTTCCTTCGAGTTGTATTGTCGATCTGTTGTTTAGGGATCGTCTGTATCTCTAGATTTCGGGTTGTGGAATCACCTTTGCTTTGTCCGGTGTTTCTGTAATATTCTCTTTGAACTTTCAAAAAAAATAAAAATAAAATAAAATTATACATATAAAATATATATTATGTATAAAGGAAATGTACCTAACCGCATGTGGTTAGGTAAGAAGAAAAAAAAAAAACGCAATTCAAAATTAGGATAAAACGTACATCTCAACACGAGCCTGATAAGTTAAAAATAATAATAATAATAATAATAATAATAATAATAATAATAATAATAATAATAGTTATTGTTAGATAAAATCTGAAGTGTCACTTTCGAGGCATAATTAGTAATTACCCATCAGCTATCACCCTGACCTCATGGAATCCAATGCATTGCCTGGATGACTCTAGGAGGTCTGGTGGGGTCCAAGCTTGTTGTGTATGATAATGGCAATCAGGCAATCAGGCAATCAGGATAGAGTTCATGGTTTCTTTTCTTCCTACATACTTTAGAGTAACGTTACTTTTTGTTTTGTTTTGTTTTTTTTTTTTTTTTAAGGTGACCGACATTGAAGCCCCTTAAAACATGACATGTGGCATATATGTGATAAATAAGTGTGAAGAGTAACATTATTGCTATATACTATACCCCCATTTGGCAATAAATCAATCTTTGTTAAATTAAATCAAATGGTTGATAGATTCTGTCACACTAGCCCGATTAAATACTGATGGAATGTGAGTGTAGAAAGCATTACTCATTTTATTTATGCACAAGGTGGATTAGGGTCTCCGGAAATTGTTTACTACAATAATGCAATTGGGTGGGCAATTGAAAGTGGCCTCTTAGTAAGGCCCACGTACTCGAGGAAATTTTAGGTATTCGAGTAGATGGGCTCATCGAAAACTCTTCACAATTACAGTTCGATAAGTTGTAATTTGAATAAATAATTGACGCTAATCCCGCTCTAACCATTTTTATTTTGAGCTTAATAAATGCCGCAAGTTAAATAGACACGAATTGAATGCTAAATTGTCTCTTAAGTGATTGCGATGCCTCCATGCCTTCTTGCCTACTTGGTCAATGGTTACTTTATTAGGTGATATCCACTGTTTTTGTTGCTTGTATGATATCATAGCATCATTGTGGGTCTAATAATTCCATAGCATAAACTTTTGTCTTCTCCTTATAATTCACTTCTGATATATTTAGTAATTAAAATTTAATTATTAACAGTTTTAAAAAATCAATATTACCTTTTATTCTCAATAAATCAATCTTGTTCAATTCTTTTTATTTTTTTTTATTTTTTCCTTCATTTTATTGCATTGGTTAAATAACCTAGTTGAAATTTTCATAAACTTTCAAGTAACATTTCTTTTTGTAATGATGATATAACTTATAATCTCATAAATGTTCGTTAATAGTAAATCAGACTACAAACATTCATATTGAGTAATGTTAGAAACTACATTTTTATCTCATGACACTGATCGCTGATGTGACAGTTCCAACTAATTTTTGGATTAATCATTGTTTAAAAAAAAAAAATGAAAGAGAGATTATTTGGAACTGCCACGTCAGCATTGTGAGATAATTGTAAGATAAAAATGTAATTTTAAGCATTACTCCATTTATATTTTTGAACTTCCCTCAACAATATGTAATGTATTTTCACTTGCTAGTTGAGGTAACTCATATTGAACAAAACCTTCATACGGATTAGTTGTCATTATAAACTATTTTAATAGAATAACAGTTTTTAAGCCTTACAAGTTGATAATTCTCAAGAAAATTCATTAAATGATATGACAATCATAAGTGCTAAAGGCCTAAAAAAGAATCAAGGTTGTAAGGGAAGGTGTTGGATCAAAAGTTGTATTGAAGTGGCTAAAAAGAATTAGAAAAGTGTCAACAATCATCACTCGCAAGCAAATTAGCATTTACAAATAGTTGTCTCACCTCTTTATATTTTGTTTCACATTTATACATGTTATTTATTTAATATGAGCTTCATTTATTAATCCATGTGTAACTAAAATAGAGCCAATGTACGACTTTATCGATGCATGGAGTTGATAGTTTTCATTTCTCATCATTTCATTCAGATCTGATACCAATACTTCACCTTTTTTTTTTTTAATCAATAATATATGACATAGGATTTGTACATACCTCATTATGTAGCTAATGCCCCTTGTAGTCTTTGCCCTTCATCAATACATCAGTTATTCACGTGCGCACGAGCTGGTCTACCTCAGCGCATCATTTCACGCGCGAGTGATTCACACGCGCCTATGCGTCTCTTACAGGCGCCATCACACGTCTAGTGGCACATCTACTCAAGCCGGTTTTTATTGCGGTCTGATCTGAGTCACCGGGTTTCAGGCCTTTTAAGACCCAGCAGGTTTCAAGCTTTCAGCTCCATTTAGAGCCTCCAAGGCTAGTTCACCACTATTTTAGACTGATTTCAGAGTCTTTCAGACAGGGTTAGGCCTTTTCTCAGCTAGTTCATGCCTTTCCAATCCGATTCAGAGCTCTTCTCATCCGGTTCAAGTATTTTCAGTCCGGCACAAAGCTCTTCTCATCCGATTTAGGCCTCCAAAGACCCAGCTCAATAGGTTTTAGCTCCATTCCAAAGCTTCCATGGCCGGTTAACTACCTGTTCAGTGGTTTCAAGTCTGGTTCATTCCTCCTCTTGCTCAGTTCATGCCTTTTTCAGTCTGGTTCCATCCGATTCAGGCATTTTTCAATCTGGTTCCATCCTATTCAGGCCTCCTTCAATATGGTTCCATTCGGTTCAGAACTCTTTTAGTTTGATTCAGTGGCCCATGCCAGCCAATCCAAGGTTCTGCTAGCTCAGTCGATCAAGGCAGCCGACCCAACTATCAACCCGAGCTCAGCTGCATGGCGAGCCCTAGTGCATTATCGAACTGATCCAGCAAACATCTACCCAGTCCGTCGGGTTAGACTTTGTTTCTTGGCCCAATTGTCCAAGCCAGCCAAAATACTCGATCCTTGAAACCCAGTTGGGTTGAATAGGCCAGCCAGGTCAACCTATACATGGGTCAAACCTCTTTTCCCTTTCTTTTTCCCAAAATACAAGCTTACACATTAAGTTTGAGGGGGGGGGGGGGGGGGGGGGGGGGGTGTGAGAATATTTATTCTTCATATTGTTATGTTCCTTATTAGGTTTATTACCCTAGGGTTATTTCATTCCTAATGTATTATAGGGTTTAGTCTATGGTTTTTTGACCACTACTCATAGCTTCTCTATAAATAGAGGCATCTATAATACATCATAAGACCATACTACTTCAATGCATTGTAGTCCGTTATATGCTTCTCTCTTTCTCTCTATCACTCTTTATCTCTTTTAAATATTTTCCAATATATTTAACACTTATAAAGGTGATCTACATCAACTGGACTGATTGAGAGATTCAAGTGTTTTTTTTTTTTTTTTTGGATAATTACACCATTGATCCTTTGGGTTAGCCTAAATTGCAAATCACTCATTGTGGTACAAAAAGTTTATGGAGGGTTATTGTTTTAAACTATAATTACGAATCACCCCTTAAACTCGTTTTCTGTCCACCAAGTTAATAGATTTCGTTAGTTTGTTACCTCGTATTCAATAGGAAATCGACGTGTGTCAATTACAATAAAAATATAAATAAATAAAACTTAAAAAAAAAAAAAGAAAAAAAAAAAAGAAGAAGCTGAAATTTGACTCATTCAGATTTTTGATGAAGCTGATATTTGCACAGCCGCTTCCATGCCGAGGGGGACCTGCAAACACTAAGAAGATGGGCTCAGAAGACATGCTGGGGTGAACCGACGGAGATACTTCTAATCCCTAAGTTAGAAGGACTTGGAAAAGCTCTTATTCCTTTAGGGGAAGAAGCTTCGGATGAATGAGTCAAATGTTCACTTTTTCTTTTGAACCTTGTTCACTTCACTCGAAGGACATGTCTTCCTCGTATGACCTTGCCACGTGTCCTCATTCGACTAGGTTGTGTGTAATGAATTCATGGGGGGTAGATTATCAGCTCTGCCAATGGGTGTCCCCTAGTAACCTCTCCTCTATTGCAGGTCAGGCGACATTTAATTCCAACGTACAACACTCTTAGATAAGAAGAAACCGATCGATCCTCGTCATTCATAAAATTCATTTTAAATTTATTAGGTGGGGGATAAAATAAACAACATAAACAGACATATGCACATGCCAGGATTCAAAGTTCAAACCCCATTACTTTTTCTATTTTTTATTAATAACTAATCTAAGGAGAACCATTGCACCGCCACGACACGGACAACCCCATGAGGGAGGAAATTAATATATATATATATATAGAGAAATGTTTGGTTGTATACTCTCATCCAATTTCTATCCCACCCTTGTCTGTAAGAAAACTAAATCTAAAAGAAATAAAATGCGGAATAATAAAATAAAATGCGGAATAATAAAATAAAAGGGACAAGAGATTTACGTGGTTCGGTCTATGACCTACATCCACAAGATAAAGCCCAAAGGACTACATTATGCTTTTATTGAATGAGTTGAATACAATGAGTGCTCTCTTATTTATAGAGAGTAGAATAGAAATGAGCTTTCTATCTTAGCAATGTGGGACAAGAGGATGAAGCTTTTATATAAGCCAATGGCCAAAGCTTCTCCTCACTAAGGCAATGTGGAACAACCAACATATTATCTCTAACATTCCCCCTCAAACTCAAGGTGGAAACTTGTGAAATCTTGAGTTTGCTTCTTGATGACGTCAGATTTGGAAGCATCGGCAGCTCTTGAACAGCAGCAACTTTTGGGCCGGAACGGGCCAACTATGACCTTACATGGAAGCCAACTGTGGGCTAAATAAGGCATGATAACACTTTTCAAATGCCAAAATAGAAGGGGCCAATTATGGGCCAAAGAAAGTGAAAGGAGAAGAAAGATGGGGCCAACTATAGGCCAAAAGAAAGTGAGCCAACTATGGGCTAAAAAAAAAAAAAAAAAAAGGCATGGGTTTTAAAGAGTACCTCAAATGCCAAAAGAAAAGAGAGATGGGGCCAACTATGGGCCAAAAGAGAATGAGCCAACTATGGGCAAGAATAATATGGGCAACTTGGCCTCTTTTGATTTTGATTTTTTTTTTTTTTTTTTTTTTTTTTTTTTTGAAAGAAAACACGGGCAATTTGGCCTCTTTTGATTTTTTTTTTTTTTTTTTTTTTTTTGAAACCCACTGGATGGGTTAAGATCTGGTGCATGCAGGAGCACCTTAAACTTGTGAGCCCTCACGGCTGTGATTCAGTGTAGTGCAATTCAGGTGGTACCTCGGGCTGGGTTCCGGTGTGGCGCAGGTACAGGTTGGACAGATGAGCCCAACTGAACAACAAAGTGGATAGTGGCGCGTGGAAGCGCTTGGCTGAATTTGGCGGCGCGTTCATGGCTGCGTCAAGTAGATCGGCAGCCTTCGAACAAGGATCCGGTGGTCGTGTCTGAAAAAGGTGGCTCGTGGCGGCGTGAGGTGGAGCGTGGAGCAAGTTGTCATCTGGGGAGGCGCGTAGAAGCGCGTGAGTTGGCAGGTGGAGGCGCGTGGAGCGTGTGAGAAACATGCAGGAACTTCTGGAGGCGCGTGAAAGCGCGTGGATGAACGGACAGAATTTTTTTTTTTTTGTTGGGTTCCTTTGATTGAACAGCAACATAAAAGACATTTGTAGCATGGGTTGGATGAAAGTTTATCTCCAACTCATGCACACCATTATTGGACAAAACAAAAGAAAGAAAAGAAGAAAAACAGAGAATGAAAATAAAAGAAACAGAGGGCATTGATCGATGAATGATATGGTAACCATAAGAAAGAGAGAGGAAGAAGCCATGACTCAAAGAGACATGGGCAATACAGTACTAAAAAAAAATCCAAAAAAAAGAAATAAATAAAAGAAATTACAGAAAAATAAAAGAAAATGAGGGTTTCATGATTGTAAAACAATCTGAACCAAAACAAAAGAAAAAGAAAAGAAAAGAAAAGAGAATAAAAGAAAATGAGGGTTTCATGATTGTAAAACAATCTGAACCAAAACAAAAGAAAAATAAAAATAAAAGAACTAAAGAAAAGTAAATAAATTACAAAAAAAAAAAAATATAAAGAAAGAAAAAGACTTAACCCAGAATCTAATAATTGGCGTTAGCCTATTAGCTCTGATACCATGTAAGAAAACTAAATCTAAAAGAAATAAAATGCGGAATAATAAAATAAAATGCGGAATAATAAAATAAAAGGGACAAGAGATTTACGTGGTTCGGTCTATGACCTACATCCACAAGATAAAGCCCAAAGGACTACATTATGCTTTTATTGAATGAGTTGAATACAATGAGTGCTCTCTTATTTATAGAGAGTAGAATAGAAATGAGCCTTCTATCTTAGCAATGTGGGACAAGAGGATGAAGCTTTTATATAAGCCAATGGCCAAAGCTTCTCCTCATTAAGGCAATGTGGAACAACCAACATATTATCTCTAACATTGTCTACGTGGACCAATAATGTTGTTAAAAAAATAGGGTCCCACTACACTCTCTCTATTATCTCTCACATTATTGGTCCACGTATACAAGGGTGGGATAAGAGTGGGATGAGAGTGTATAACCAAGCATTTCTCATATATATATATATATATATATATATATATATATATAAACAACAAAACATTGTTGGATATATATTTGAACCTGTTGGTGCCACTTGGCATATTGTTGATCGTCATTAATTAGCTCACGTTGTTTGAACCAAGACAAACTGTACCTTTCTCAAATCGTCATCTGCTACTCTTAATCTGATAATCGGACCTATGATTACTTCTTAGCCATTATACTAATCTACATTAATTTCCTTTTCTGTCTCTATTTTTATGAGGTCAGTTTGTTTCAATCATGTACGTGGAATTTAAAATTTAAATCAATAGCACTCATTATTGCCTTGAATTAATTTGTAAGCACTTTTTTCTTTCTTTCTTTCTTTTTTTCTTTTGTCAAAAGTAAGAGGTAAATTACAAATTAATACCAATATGGAATAAGTTTTATTGGTTAAAAACCAAAATTTTAATTTTTTGGAAGAATAGACCGAAAGTCTCCTGACGAAAATACATTTTTGTAAAATAGCTGTTATTATTTGTACCACAATCACACTATATTCAGCCCTTATCACCTAAGCATGGTGTAATTGTGGTATAAAATATATATATATATATATATATATATATTAAAGACTATAATAGCAAAAAAAAAAAAAAAAAACTAATATAAAAAGTCATTTAAAACACATCACATTAATAATTATAAAATAAGTGTGATAAATATGTATAAATAATAACTCAAAAAGCATATAAATTGCTAATGATAAGAAATTAAGCATGAATCACTTTCATACGGGCATTTGGATGAGTATTCAGTTAGATTTAATTGGGGGCACCATAAAAATGTAAAAGGTAATCATAGAATCCTAAATTTATTTAAACATATTAACCGTCTAAATTAATAAAAATTTAAATAATTAATTGTTGTAGTCTTGTAGATCGCGACTGACTGCGACATATATACATAATACAGGACAGTCATTGTCATTGATGTATTGTTGCACTCAATGCCGTAGGTACCACTATATGCCATGTATTACTTACGTGAAGAATCTTTACTGCTCAGGATGGCCGATTTATTTGCGGTCCATATTCCCATAAAAGCTCAATATTACTTCTATCAGAGAAAAGCATGTGACAATCCAAATTATTTCAAAAGTCTGCCAGGGGTTCGACCCCCTAACCTCCCACTGAATACTGTCGTTTCCCCCCACCCCCCCAAACATGTGTATTTTAGTTACTTATTAAATTCAACATGTAGCAAAAAAAAAAAAAATGCTAATTTTGACATTAAATTAATAATGAGATCAATTTAAAACTTAATCGAGCAATATTTAAGGACTTTATTTTTTAAATTAAAAATTAAAGGGCTAAATCAAAATCGGATGAAAACTAAATAGTATAACAACATAAATTGACAGCTACAACCACGTGTGAGGAGCATATCGGGTGAAGCTAATAAGGTGCGGAAAGGTCAAGTGCTCTGTCTTCTCAGCTCCCACTTCATAAGTATAGTAGCTTTGTAGCAGGAGCAGTGCCGAGAAATTAGGCGCAGAGAGAGAGAGAGAGAGAGAGAGAGAGAGAGAGAGAGCCGCATCTTTTCCTACTTCAAATGTTTTTCGGGAAACTGCTTTTATATATGCAGAAGGATTTGGCTCAGCTGCTTAAAAAGGCTACCAACTTTAAGGCCAAACAAAGATTGCCATGGCAGAGATGAAGATCTTTCTTCGCTGAACCACCCAAAGGTACGAACTCTCTCTCTCTCTCTGGCGCTATGATCCTATTTTCGGATCTTTGTTTTCTTGTTCACATGGTCATAAATGCTTGTTAAATAGAAGGATTTGTATTTGGTTGTGTTAATTTGTGTTTGTAGAGAGTTTTTCTTTTTCTTTTCTCTCTTATAGTAAGTTCTATGCCTAATTATTTTTGTTAAATTGCTATTTATTTTAAAATTTTATATTAATAAAAAAATTAATTTTTAATAATTACAATTTTTATTTTATTTTATTTTATTTTTAAATTTTTTTCTAACAGAACTACTCTGTTACACGAATTTACAAGGTAGAACCCATGCTCGCGTAGAGTCATCATTTTTTGGAACAGAACAAAATAATACTCCTTTTTTTTTTTTTAAGCAATACAAGGAAGGAAGAAAGGGTAGGGACAAATAACATATACTCCCCTTTGATAATTTAAGGTTGGCAATTGTGATTGCCATGTTGGTTCCAATTGATCTGGTCGACCTGCCATTTTGCTTAGATCAACCCGAACCAGACACGATTAGTTAAATAGGCTGGGCGGGTCATCCGTCGGATTGGCATGTCAACCTGTTTAGTTTATTAGGTCAAAAACGTGTTATAAACGAGTTGGCGAGCCAACTTGCGGGTTGACCCGTTTCACACGTTTATAAACGGGTCAATTAGTTTAATCTAAACTCAAACTCTATAACTTCGTATCGTATTCATATCGAATTCATGAATTGTGTGAAAAATTGTCAATTCTATTTGACATAATAATAATAAGAAGAGCTAGTAGGTCGGTTACATCGGATGCTATTGTTTATTTTTATTTTTAAAATTAAAAAAAAAAAAAAAAATTGTTGTTATACTTAATTTGAAGGAGAATTATGTAATAAAAACTAGAAAAGTAGTCCAGCACGCTACGCAGGTATGGAAGTCCCAAGGTACCCGAAGTGATAAGGTCTGCCATTACCACATTGAAAAACTCATAAAGTTGTCTATACTCCTTATCGTTTATAATTTTCTATTCCCCACCACACATGCAGGGCGGGGACCAGATTTTTTTTTTTTTTGTGCAGAAAATTTGAATTTACGTAAATAAATAAACATATAAATATATACAATATTTATGTAAAATAAAAATAGAGAAATATTAAATGTAATTTTATACTAAATCGTAACTTATAAGTATTATATATAAAAATCAATTTTTATTCACAACATAGAAATATTAATGTGAAATAATATAAAAATTACCGGTGACAAGATTCCGTCACTAACTGGTAGGATTTCGACCACTTTCATCGGATTCCGGCTACTGTTGCCGGCTTTCCAGGATAAAGTTCGGCCCGGACAGTTTCGTTAGAATTTGGGTTGGCCACAGTCTAACAAAGGTGGCCGGAAGCCGATCGTTTTTTGCTGGAATCTGACCATTCTGGTTTTTGAAATCTGGGCTGACCGGATTCTGGCGAAGGTGGTTGGAATCTGGTGACAATGACCGGACGTTGTTGGATTCTGGCACTGTCCAGATTTCGATGGTGGTTGACTGCTTGAACGTGAAACTTGACTACATCGTTTAAAAGATAATCGAATATGTTTGCCGTCTGAAAAAAATATTTTTTCAGAATTTATTAAGTGTTTTTGGTCAAACAAAAATTATTTTTTGGTTAATTATCAAATATAAAAAAATGTTAAAATTATTTTACGCCAAAACAAACGAATGATTAATTTTCTTTGAATGAGTTAGCTTTTCTAAAAGAACTTTTCTCTTTTTTTTTTTTTCTTTTTTTTTTTTGGGGGGGGGCAAAATAAAAAGCTTTAAGAGCACTCCCAATGGATTATCTATTTGTAACTTTAAGTTAGAATAGATAATAAAAGTGTTAAAAAGAGACTCCATCAGCTTATGTATTCCAACTCTATAATAGATTTTCCTTAATTCCATAAATAATGGAACTCTACATGTAGAGTTATACTATTCACTTATCTATTTTTTTTATTCTTTATCTTCACTTTTTTAGCTTTGCTTTTTTCCTTTTTCCCTCCACCACTCCACGGTTCTTTTTTTTTTTTTCTTCCTTTATAGTGGAGATTTAAGAATAAGTGTGCAAAGTAGTGGAGTTATAAAGCGGGACCCACGTGAAAAAAAAATACTATAATGAAATAAATAAATTAAAAATAATAAAAAAATAATATAGAGTTAAGAATAGATAATCGGATGTATAGTGCATTTAAAATTCATTAGCTAAACTAGATAAAATAGATTTTGATTAGCTATTCTAGATTGAAAAATACATAAACCATTGAGAATGCTCTAAGACCCATGGAAAAACAAAGGAGGCCGAATAAGATGGCCTCATCCGCAAGATTAGGCCCTGAAAATTTCGTGCGGTGCTGACTTTTGTGGATGTGTGGTCCATTTCTTTGGAGCAGAGTTGTGAGCCTCGTATTAAACATTCGACATTGCCAGACGAGGAAACTGTGCTTTTGTACCGAGTCTACCGACAGTGGTACACAGTTTCTTTCCTCTTTCTTGTCGGGTTTTTCGGTCATGGAAGTACGATTTGACACATGTGATACGCCTTTGAATCTCGATTGTAAGTTTCTTTCCCGTGATTAAAGTAGCTCAACAGTCAAGACCTACCCAAAAAAAAAAAGTTATTCAAAAAAAAAAATTTATTTTAGCTGATATTTTTTCTAAAATTTGGGTGTATTTGGCTCAGGTATGGTGAAAATATGAATGTGAATGCTTTTATTACTTTTAAATATTTGTATTTATATTATATAATTATTATCTGTATCCATGCGATTATTATGGTTAGTATCCGCTATTCGCATATGAGGTAATGAACGTTTTAAATTATTATTTTAATTTATATGTAAAATTAAATAATGCAATTGTTATGTATAAAGTTTAAATAAATTAAGATTTAACTTGTTACATAATTTATTATTATTAGTCTGAAAGATGATAATAATAATAATAATAATAATAATAATAATAATAATAATAATAATAATAATGGTGGTTAGATAAGATCTAAAGTGTCACTTTTCGTAGCATAATTACCCATCAGCCAGATAAGATCTAAAGTGTCACTTTCGTAGCATAATTACCCATCAGCCATCCTTGATCACATGGAATCCAATGAATGCCTGGATGACTCTAGGAGGTCTGGTGGGGTCCAAGGTTATTGTGTATGATGATGGCAATTAGGATATGGTTCATGGTTTCTTTTCTTTGAACATATTTAAGAGAAGAGAAATGTTACTTTCTGTTTTTATTTATTTATTTATTATTATTTTTAAGTGATTGATATTGAAATCATTTAAAACATGACATGTGGCATAGATGAGATAAATAGGTGTGAAAAGTAGTATTATTACTACATATTATATCCCATTTGGCAATGAATCAGTCTTTGTTAAAAATAAATCAAATGACTGATAAACGTTGTACACCAACTCAATAAAATATAGATGAAATGTGAGTATAGAAAGCATTACTCATTTTATTTAGGCACAAGGTGGATTAGGGTCTCCGGAAATTGTTACTCCAATAATGCAATTGGGTAGGCAAATGAAAGTGGCCACTCAGTGAGGCCCACGTACTCGAGCAAATCTCAAGCATTCGAGTAGATGAGCCCATTGAAAACTCCTCATAATTACAGTCCAATAAGTTGTAATTTGAACAGATAATTGACGCTAATCCCGCTCTAACCATTTTTATTATGAGCTGAATAAATGCCGCAAGTTAAATAGACACAAACTAAATGCTAAATTGTCTCTTAAGTGATTGCGATGCCTCCATGCCCACTTGGTCAATGGTTACTTGATTAGGTGATATCCACTATTTTTGTTGCTTGTGTGATATCATAGCATCATTGTGGGTCTAATAATTTCCATAGCGTCAACTTTTGTCTTCTGCCTATAATTCACTTCTGATATATTTAGTAATTAGAATTTAATCATTAACAGTTTTTAAAAAATAATTAAAAATCAATATTACCTTTTATTCTCAATAAATCAATCTTTTTTCATTTTTTTTTTCTCTCTATTTTCATTTTATTGCATTGGTTAAATAAAATAGTTGAAATTTTCATAAACTTTCAAGTAACATTTCTATTTTTAATGATGCTATAACATATAATCTCATAAATGTTCGTTAATAGTAAATTAGACTACAAACATTCATACTAAGTAATATTAGAAATTATATTTTTATTTCATGACACTGATTGTTGATGTGACAATCCCAATTAATTGTTGAATTAATCATTATTTTTTTTAAAAAAAAAAGATTAATTAAAACTACCACGTCAATATTGTGAGATAATTATAAGATAAACTCCAAGTATTTTCATTTACTAGTTGAGGTAACTCGTATAGAACAAAACCTTCATACGGATTAGTTGTCATCATAAACTGTTTTAATAGAATAGGGAAATGCTTGCCTTACAACTCTCACCCAACTCCTACACAACTCCCGCTCACATGTGTGTGTGACCCACATGCATGGAACCCATGCACATGTGAGTGAGGGTTGTGTGAAAGTTGGGTGGGGGTTGTGAGTGTTTCATCTCCCAATAAAATAACAGTTTTTAAGCCTTACAAGTAAATAAAATAATAATAATAATAATAAAAAAGTTTAAGCAGTATCTAGTCTCGTAGATACTAATTTTTATGTTATTTTATATATGAAATCTTACTTATTTTCATCTTTCACAAAAACCCTTTAAGATTCACTAAAAGTTATATATATATATAAACCTACATAATGTGGGAAGAATTAAAATTCACATTGGTCTATATTATAATTAGTATTTCATTTTAAGAATTTTCAGTTAACCTTTTATTTTTTGTTTTTAACTTTAAGAATTTTCCACACCACCAAAATATATATATATATATATATATATATATATATATATATATATATATATATATATATATATATATATATATATATATATATATATATATATATTTTGTGGGTCCAATGCCTTTGCCAGATCTGGGAACTCCCCCACCACCCGCCACTCAACACCAAAATCACCGGCTAGGCGGCTACCCAATAGGATCCCCAAATTCAGACAAAGGCATAACAAAATAAGAAACTAAATAAAGAAGAATAATAATAAAAAGTAGAAGCAGTGGGTCCCTTTTTCGAGCCGCCCTGTCGGCCTAGTGCTCGATCGTAATTGCTCTTCCGTTGTTTCCCACAGCTACAAAGTATTTCTGTTAATGATGAGTAATTATCCTTAATTATTAGTTGTTAGTGATAAATTAATCTCAAAGTCAAAGCATGAAAAGGATTCGTCATCTCTTCATCGTAGTTGTTGTTTGAATTTGTACGTTTTTCTTTTGGACAACGTTTGTGAATAGAACAGACTTAACTTATTTTAAACAAAATAAAGACGGAAGGTTCACCAAATTTACAAATATCCGAATTACGTATAAATCAAACAACATATTTGAAAGAATCCCGTCCTAACAAATAAAAAAAAACTACCGTTATTTGGAGTTAAATTTAAGAATGTTCCATGTGATTTTAATGTTTATTAAAATATTCATTAAGTTTTTAAACAATAATAAAATTAGTCGTAAATCGTTGAATATTTTGAGCCGTACAAAAAAGGGTGTTTACGCGTTGTCACGTCTACATATTGGAACCCAACCAGACTTGCCGCCTTAATTACTTTTCTTGGAACACTCATAATTGCTCTTGCTTTCTTTTGTTTCACACTATTTTTGGTGAATGATGATTAATTATCGTTAATTACTGATAAATTTATTTTAAAATCAGAGCACGGGAAACTACCGTTATTTGGCAGTAAAGGTGGTTAGCACTCTTTCCTTCTTTCTTTCTTTGTCTTCAATCCTCTCTTTCTCAGTTGCAAGCTTTGCTACATTCTTCTTCTTCTTCTTAGTACCAGTTTGTTGTCAATCTCTGTCTTCACAGACATGAAGCAACGTTCAAAGTACAACACAGAGGTACTGCTATTACTACTATATCTTGATGTGAACGGGTTTTTCGTTTTTGTGTTTGCTATTTTTTTTTTTTTTTTTTTTTTTGGATTTTTTGGGTTTGGATAAAGATGTTGAGGGAAAACTTGCAGAGGAATAGGGCTGAAATATATTGTTTGGGTTGGTGGTGCGTACAGTTCTTCTGGCCCAGAGTGGTGATTCGCAAATGGCTCAACATCAGCACCGACGACTCCGAATTCAGCGCCGACGAAGATGACTTCAATGAAAATTCCGGTTCCGATTCCGATTCCGAGGCTGAAGGTCTCCTAAACCTCGCTCTTTTCTTTTACAATCTTCATCTTTTTTTATTTATTTTTATTTTATTTTTTATTGGTTTATGTGGATGTTATTGGTAGAATAGGATAGTATTGTATTTAGTTTAGGGATTTGCTTTGAGTTTTGAGGAGTCCCATTTGAGGTTTGAGTCAGACTATCAAGTGGGTGTTTGCAGGATTCAGTCAAAGGGGAAGAGAATTTCGGTGTAGGGGCAACAAAGGGGATGATGCTCAGGTTGATCCTAATGGTAATGTTTCAAGTACAGAGTTTGAATGTTTTGTATTTTGGTTCAGTGCGGTTGGTTTGTTAGATTTTCATGAATTTTCAGTGGTTTCTTGAAATTGAAGCAATACTTGTGTTGGTGATGACATTTAATTCTTGAATTAAGATCATTAATCCTTTGTGTGGTTGTGTTTAGTTGGAATTTATTAGAATTTCCAATTTTGTCGAATTTGAGAATTTTGATTTTACAAGTGGAACTTCTCTGTGGAGTTGGGTTGAAGGAGTTGAACTATTTGCGTTGGAAATTGATTCTCCAATGCTGACCAATTGGAGCCTAGCGTGTTTCATGTGTCAATAGAAGATTCCTTGATATCATAATCACCCATGCTTCTTGTATTGCCATTAGTTTATTCCATTGAAAATGGATAAAAGAAGGCAGCTATATTAAATTATTAACTGAAGCTAGGTACTAATGCATTAGCATTTCTTTGTTAAAAAAGTTGGAGACTGTTTCAAACTATGACTGGCCTTTTTCTGGATGGTTCTTGTGATTGGTTATTGTGGTCCTCTTCCAGTTCATTTTAGTTAATGCAATTATTAGGAGATATTAGAATGAGTTTATATTTCCGGAGAGGGTAGAGAGTTTGGCCCCACATGAAAGTGGAATCATCCTGTCATTCCGGTGGGATTAGATATGAGTCAGTTTGAACTTAATTGCATTATCTTTTTGGCGAATGACTCCATTTTTTTTATCCAACAAACTGGTTGTTTCAAGTCAAAGTAAAGTATTTAATTCTTATAGTTCTCCAGCATAACACCCTTTTTTTTTTGTTGTCAAATTTTTGGAAATTCTGGTTAGTGGCGCACTGTACAGACATGAAATAATGCTGCTTCATCTCAAATGTCATATGTATTTTCAGTTCTAATATTCTCCTTTCTGGATGCCTTTTTTTTATCCTTGTTTCTGTTGGGATAAGTTTTGTTATATTGCTTTTATTAATCTGTAGGCTAACTTCTTCCCCCCCATCTTTTTTTTTTTCTTTCCTTTGGACTTCAGATTCTTTCTCAAGGTTAAAAAGAAGAAGAAAATCAGAGACTTTTAGGGCACAGTATATAAACACGGAGGAACTCAGGTATGGTAGTGCCTAACATAAGAATAAACACTAGTTGCACTGATTCTGGAAAGGACCAAAAGTGATGGTCTATCAGTTAGTCAGTTATTCTTATCCTGCTGCTTTTTTGTCCTAGAATATGTGCTGGGACTTGGAATGTTGGAGGGAAACTTCCACCTGATGACCTAGATATTGATGATTGGCTAGATACCAATGAGCCAGCTGATATCTATGTGCTTGGGTGAGTGATTATTTCAAAATTTCCCTTGGTTACTTATTTTTCATTTAGATACAACATGGTGCTTATTTCATACGATTTTAGCCCATGATTTGTGCTATTCTGCATTTAATTTGTGATATATGTGAAAAAATTTAGTGGATCTTCTCTGTTTAGAACAATTTGTACTGTACCAGTCTCTGTTCTTTATATCCGGGATAGTCCTTCTTTGAATTCTTGAAGCATGACTTGTGCTTTATGTTTACAGCCTTCAGGAGATTGTGCCATTAAATGCTGGGAATGTCTTTGGAGCTGAAGATGGCCGCCCAGTTCCAAGGTGGGAAAACATTATTCGTGAAACACTGAATCGGATTCAGCCTAAGGCAACCAAGATAAAATGCTTTAGTGATCCCCCATCTCCATCAAAGTTTAAGCCATCTGATGATGCCCCAGATATAGAAGAGGAGATGTTGCTTGAAAGTGATAGTGATGTAGGTGAGGAAGTTCACCCATTCGATGAAGAACAAAATGTTTTTGATGAAAGTGAGGATAGACCAATCACAGAGAAAAATGCGTATGTGAATTCTGGAGTTTTAGACTCTTCTCGAAGTGCCAAATTAGACATGCCAAGTGAACAAGAGTTAGAGAGGCAATTTTCTTCTCAAAAGAAGTTGGATAGGTTAAATTGTTTACGGACAGAAGATCCAGAAGATGTGGAAGCATTAGTTGCTCGAAGCAGTGGCAAATTAACCAAAATGCTTAGTGGGTCTGAAAGGATTGGTTTGAGCTGGCCAGAACGTCCACTAAACTTGCTATATCAACGTGTATTAGAGCGACCGAATTCCTTTACATTAAATAAATCTTTTAAAGCATCCAAGTCTTTCGGACCATATAGGTCTTTCAAGTTAACTTCAAATGAAGTTACGTCACAGATAGCATTGCTTGCAGAAATTGACCTCGAATTACTCTTGAAGAGGAAACGAAGATCATCATTTGTAAGGATAGTAAGTAAACAGATGGTTGGGATTTTCCTCACTATTTGGGTTCGCAGGAGCTTGCGTAGACATATTCACAACTTAAAGGTGTCTACTGTAGGTGTTGGTGTGATGGGCTACATTGGTAACAAGGTTTGCTTCTTTTCCTTATGTTTGTTTACATTGTTGGAAATTCGTTTTGACTGTTATGATTGATTTATTAAAGTTTCATTATGAGATACACACATTTTGTTATATATATATTTTTTTAATTTGTTTCTTTTCTAGATCTCCTCTGTCATGCTTTATGTTTTTACTTGCATTGCTTTCAAATATGACGTTTTATCTTCTAGGCTACATACAACTTCTTTAGATTGAATCACTTATCTGCTGTCACTGAAAGCGTTATATCCTTGACACTACCTTTTTTGTTATTGAAGGCATCTGTGCATCCAAGGCCTATAGTGGATTTTCTGCTTTTAAGAAGAGATAGTCCCTTGTTTATGTTACAGTGCCTTTTAGATTATTTTCAATTTTGTCCAGCTGTACTAAGTTGAAGTATAGTTCACCGAAAATATGGTATGGATTGCCCAGAGTGCACTGTCATCAAAAGAGCAAAACTAGTACCACATTTGTAGGAGCTACTTTGAGTTGTACGTGTTGGGAACTGGTTTCCCTAGGCATTTAATTATTTTCATTCAGTATTCTTAGAATCCTGGGCTCCCCTATCATAAGCATCAGAAGGATCTTAGTGGATCCAGTTTATGAAGCAATATGTATCAAATAAAAATTGTCTTCACTTTTTATGTTTTTTTCCCTTTCCTTCTTTTTTCTTTTCTAAAATTTTTCCTCTGTTTCTTCTATCCTATAAGTTGGCAGCAGTTTTAAGTCACCGCTTGCAGAAGGTTTGATTTCATTATTGAAGTTGCTAAGAAGATTGGTTTAAGTATATTAGAATTGGTGCAGTGAAATCAATGAAGATCAGGAGATGTGAATTATAATCTCATATTAGAATCCATGGGGTTTTGGGGTTTGACAAGCACATAACACTTAAACTTTTTTATCTTTTAAGCGTGTTTTTTATTATTTGAAAACAACCCAGGTCCAATCTAAGAGATCATCCCTTTATTGTGAACCTTATAGAATACATATCTACTACTTGTTGAACAATTTTTGAAATTTTCTGGATGACTAAGACAGAACACATTGCAATCATTTCATGAGATGATTTGTTGAAATCAGGAGAAGAAAGCATATATGCATCAGTCACTTCTCTTATTCTATAGTAATCTTTCAGATTTCAAGACAGTTCTTCAATCTTCCAGGGATCAATATCTGTCAGCATGTCCATCTATCAGACGCTTTTTTGTTTTATATGCACTCACCTGACATCAGGCGAAAAGGATGGAGATGAATTAAAAAGAAATGCTGATGTGCGGGAAATACATCGGAGAACTCATTTTCATTCGCTTTCTGATATTGGGCTTCCCAGGAGCATCCTTGATCATGAGTGAGTAATATGACTTACTGTTGCCAGACTCTGAACTTATCTTTTTCTCTTATGTCCTGACAAGAGGTTTTTTTTTTTCCTATTGAATTATGATTGAAATACAGTTAGTTCTGTAGAGAAGGAAATCTTCATGTGCTTCGGTGATAGGTTCTATTTGTTCAGCTTTTAAGCTTATATTCATTTATGTGAAACATCTCTTCTGCTATATTATGCGCTAGCGATTATTAAGAGCTTAGCCTTGAGCTTGGCTCAGTAGGTAAATAAATAGGGTAGGGTTGTGGTAAGTCTTAGATTCAACTATTATGTATCAAAAAGGGGAAAAAAAAATTAGAACTCCTCAGTTTTAGAGTTTTTTGTTCCCATAATTTTATGTTCCAAGTGCATATTATTCTAGATGTTTGCCTTGCATTGCAGGCACAACGTGGTTGTTATATTTTGATTGCATCAGTTTCCATCTTTATTTTGAAGAAAGGTTCTTAAGGCTTTGTTATGCTTAAAATTAGAAACACAAACCCTCTTGTCTTTTCTATGTTAATTATCAGGAAAATTAACTTTTCGGAAGGTAGAGAGAGAGAGAGAGAGAGAGAGAGAGAGAGAGAGAGAGAGAGAGAGAGAGAGAGATGATGGGGTTGTAACAATATAAAAGTAAATTTTTATAGTTGATGGGGTTTAGTTATATAAAATTAATGAATAGAGAGCAAATGTGCTTGTTTACCAGAATAGCATAGACTAACATTTTATTTGAACATATGGGACTGCATATATCTTGCTTTTTTGTTTGTTTGTTTGTTTTTTTTTTTTTTTTGAAATATGCCATGCTTCTATGCATGACTATTATGAATAACAGCATGGTTTGAGGCATTTCCATTTAGTTCTTTCTAGAAGCTTCCCATGATTTTTGTATTATCAATCGGTGTGCATATCTATCATTGTATATTCTCGCAGTTCAATATACTCAAAAAGGATGTTTTCATAGATCTTAAAAGTTTGACGCTAATGATGGTTGAGCTACATTAATCTCTCTGTGCTCTAAAATTATTCCATTCATTTTGAATGTAGTGTTTTGTTTTGAATGTTACATTCATATCCATATTGACAAGAAGAAAAAAAATAGAATTTTATGCATAATTCTCATTATTTTTATTTTGAGACAAAGAAGTACTTTAAGTCCATGTACACCAAAAGGTTATACGCACATTGACACACACATAGGTATGGTAGAAAGATTTCCACTATGTCTCGAGATGTACTAACAAAATGAGAGAGTGGTGATGTTTGTGTCTAAACTAGGAGGAAAAAAGAAAAAAAGAAGAAAGAAAAAAGAAAAAGAAAGAGAAGCAATATGTTGTTGTAGCATTTTCTGCAATTAAGCTAGGAGTGGTAACAATTGAAACCCTTTAACTCCTGATAGAGATACGATGTGCTTTTCCCACTTACGTTGGCAGCAAGAACATTTTTTGTTTCAATTTAAATTATTTAATTTTATGATTCAAGGGTATTTTTGTAACTTCCTGATTTATAGATATGGACTATAGTTGAGTCCATTGGATTACATCACGGGTCTCTATGTTATTAGGTTTCACTAGTTATTTAGTTGGAACTTAGTGTTGAGAAGATGGAAAGTCGTTTGGCTGGTCGGAAACAGCTTTATTTGTCTAAGGGTGGTAGGATCACTCTGATTAAAAACACTATCTAACTTGCCAACTTATTATTTGTCTATGTTTCCCATTACTGTTGGTGTTGCTAATTGTATTGAAAAACTTCAAAAGGGAATTTTTGTGGGGTGGAGTGATGATGTATTTAAATTCCGTCTAGTAAGTTGTTAAAAGATTTGTACTCCGATGTCCTCAAGTGGGTTGGGGGTTAGAAATCTGCTTTTGTTTAACCAAGCTCTTTTGGGGAAATCCTTATGCCAAAGAAAGGGAGGCTATGTGGAGATCGATTGTGGATGTTAAATATGACAGTATGTGAGGAGGGTGGTGTTCTAATGCAGTTAGTGGGTCTTTCAAGGTCGGGGTGTGGAAAAATGTCAGGAGGGGATGGAGGGAATTATGTACGTTTGTTAGATTTGATGTGGGTGATGGGTCAAAAATCAGCTTTTGGCATGATGTGTGGTGCGGGGATCAGAGCTTGAAGGCTGCATTCCTAGAGTTGTTTAGTACATCTCGATTTAAGGAGGGTTTAGTGGCGGATCACTTGCAGGTTTTTAAAGACACCTTATAGTAGAACATCACCTACATTAGATCAATGCATGATTGGAAGGTAGAGTTGATTACCTCGTTTTTTAATCTTTTGTACTCTTCCGGTTGAGACGAGGTGGTGAGGATAAAATTTATTGGATCCCCTTCAAAAGACGGATGTTTGAGGTCATATCTTTTTACAATATGCTTATTCCCCCAACTTGCTCTCCCTTTCTTTGGAAGTGCATTTGAAGAAATAAGACTCATTCAGAATGACGTTCTTTATATGGACTGCAGATTTAGGAAATTTTTTAACTATGGATAACTTTAAAAAAAAAAGGCACGTCACTGTGGTTGGATCAGTGTTGTATGTGTAAGAGGAGTGTGAAAGTAGTTGACCATCTTTTGCTCCACTGTGAAGTAGCCAGGGACTTGTGGGTTTCGGTTTTCTGCCTTTTTGGGATTGAGTGGGTCATGCCCCCTTGATGGGTGGTGGAGTTGTTGACTTTTTGGAGACGTCAATTTAGAAGCCAATGCAATTTAGAAGTGTGAAAGTCGATTCCTCTGTGCATAATGTGGTGCATTTGGAGGGAACACAATGGTCGAAACTTCAAAGATCGTGAAAGGACGGTGATAGAGTTAAAAGCCATAGTGTTCAAAACGCTTTATGGATAGAGGGCTGCCTATAACAGTTCTCGTTTTTTTCTTTTTAATTTCTTGGAGTTTCTTGATTTGTGTTTTTCTTCAGCTTCTTGATTGGTATTTCTCTTGTAGACTTCCCGTGTACTTGGGTTACGCCCCTCAACGCATTTTTTGAGACTGAATTACTTACAAAAAAGTAAAAAATTCATAGAGTCTACATTCTATGAAGGTTATGATTATTAAAGGTTGATATATTATTAAAAAACAATTGAATAGAGAACAAATTTTATGAGAAATTTGCAGCAATAACTGCTCTTGAAGTTTGTGTGATGATACTTTCGCGAGATATAATGTTGCAGAAACCCTATGTTTGATTTTTAGAAAAAGTGAGTGTGATGCTAAATTATCTTCTCTTTGATTTCCAGGAAGTTTATCTGCCTTCAAATCCTAAGATACCTGAAATAAAACTCCTAAACCACCATCAATAAAATAGCTCCCAAATAACCCTAAAATACCAAAGTACTGTTCATGGGTTACCATTTACAGCCCAGAATAGCAACCTAGAAACTTGAGTTCTTTTCTTTGTTTCATTTCCAAAATCTATCATTTCCCTTAACCTGTTAGAAACCCTAAATTAATTAATATTTTTAGACTTTTTTCTTAAACCCTAGCCCTAGCTATCCTAGAACACTACAATAGACCTGCTGCCAGATAAAATCCTGCAACCATTCTTCTAGTTTGAAGAAACTAGCTTGAAGGTCCTTCAGAGCTTTCTGTCCCATGTCAATTTGGTGTAAGACCCTTGTCTTATGTCAATTTGATATTAGAGTGGGTTACGCAACTACGTTTTCACATCATAGGAGATCGTATGTGCCTACAATGACAAGAGCTAAAGATATGTCTTAGAGGAAAGATGCTTTAAGATAGACTTCAAGAGAGATTTTGTAACGAGATGGTTAGGTTTCACCAAGGTAATTTGTCAATGATTGATGATGCTAAAAGTTTGATGAACTAATATCAAGTGGTGAGTAGTTGAATGTGAACATATGATATTTTTTGGATTCAACAGTGGGCTCGGATCAGAAATTCAAAAGTTGTGTGCAATATTATGATCTAAGAAGTTCTTCATACGATTATCATGTGGGGAAGAATCAAGGGTTTTGAGATCTGACAATAAAGTGAGCTAAACTACAATGTGTAAGCTTAAACAGAGAGCTGAATTCAAGAGGGCCAAGACGGCGAGCTAAAAAATCAGAGTAACTTGAGTAAAAATTGAAAAGCAACAAAAGCAAGCAGAAAAGCCTAATAACATAGGAGACTTATGATTTAAACCAATGGGCTCAACTATGGCCCATACCCATAAATCTTAAAAGTACAAAAATACTCCTGGCTCGTAAAATTGAATAAAACTTGATTAAAATAAAACCATCTTCTTTGCTGTCTGCATCACTCATTCATATATTACAATAATCTGTGCGGAATCTTAAATAAGCTTTAGGCTTACTTTCAATTTCATTTTGCTGGTAGACTTCAGGAGTCACATCTGCCTTCTTCGAAAGTATTGATATAGTAACAATAATTTATTTTTCTGCAGAAGAATAATTTGGTTGGGTGATCTCAACTACCGCATAAACTTGTCATATGAGAAAACACGAGAACTTATCTCCAAAATGAGGTGGTCCGAGTTGGTTGAGAGTGACCAGGTATGTAATCAATTTCATGTGATAATCTGTATTATTGAAGGAATTAATATTAGTAGAGCACTCTAAACTATAGAGTGAACAGGCCTTACTTCACACGTTCTCCAATTGTGGTTCAAAAATAAGTATATTAGACATCAAGAATCTTGTAGAACTAGTAAAATGCAAAGTAATTGAGTATTTAATAATATTTGTCAAACCTTGTGAAAATTCCAGTATATTAGCTTATTCTGGAGACAGATATGGGAAAGATTTGTTAGACCTACTCCTCTTTCCTCCCATTGACATCAGTATGCACCCAAATACAAAAAAACAGAAGTTCATTTCTATAGACTGTCATTTTCTGATGACACTCGCTGTTAATTTCATTACATTTCAGCTTAATTTGATCATAAATTGAGAAATTGATTGCATTTTCCATTCACAGAAAGAGGAAGAGGAAAACTTGTAATGTTTGTATGAGAAATAATTTATTCATGGCTTCTGTCTGCAGTTACTTCTCCATTAACTTTAAAGTTCATATGCTAACATGCAAACTTAACTAAAGAAAACAATATTGCAACACCCTAGAAATTAATATGCAGTAATGCTTTTGGGTTCTATGGCTATATAACGGTTTGAAATCTCTGGATATAGTATTTGAAACTGAAGTTTCTAGTTAGTGATTATCCAGTTGGGCTTTTTTAGGTGATATATAACCACAAATTACAAAAAGATGTGTTAAGAAGAACAATCTGATCATAGTTTCTTGAATAGTGAGTATTTGTATTGCACTTGTTACTCTTTACCTTATAGTGAAACTTGAATTAGAAAACAGTAATAATGAAATGCACAACTTTGTTTCAATATTAATAGAATGAGATGCTAAGTAGAACCTTGTGGAATATAGTAATGGTTCGACTCATTGTCCATCCCTTATGTCAATAGACCTGTGTCTTTCATAGTTAATACTGCTCAGGCAATCAATAGTTTAGAGAATTCAGGTGGAAGTCAATGAAGCTATCATAAATGAAAGGTATTTGAAGCTGAAAGTTGTCAACTTCACTTAGATTGAATCCCAGTTATTCAAACACTATTGAATAATGTTAGTTCTATAGCAGATTGAGAAAAGCTTGAGGCCCTTTCTTGAAAAGTAAGGGTAATAAGTATACATGTACGGTATAAGGAGTTGTTAATAAAAAAAAATTTGTCCCACATGCATAATTATTTTCTTGAGTAGCATTGCACACATTCACGTGCATGAACATGTGTATCTATGTTCTTAATCTTTGAAATTCCGAATTTCTGAAATTGTCTTTTGAATTATCTGCAATTGCAAAGGGAAGTCAATTTTATCATTTAATATTAGATATAAAATAAGAAAATTGAAGTTATAGGATGCCGATTTCACTTTTAATTGCATGAGAAATGATATAAATATATCTCATAAACATCTCATTTTCAAATCCCCCATTGAAAATATGGGATCTACATTGTGTCTCACAAATTCAATTGTGAATTGAAAACTTGGTTGTATGGAGATGTGTAAAGGATATATGTGTATCATTTCACTAATTGCATTGACATCTCATTCTGACAGCTTGTACGGGAGCTTAGGAAAGGCCGTGCCTTTGATGGATGGTCTGAGGGTCCTTTAAATTTTCCACCGACATATAAATATGAGATCAATTCAGAGAAGTACTACAGAGAGGATCCAAAGGCTGGGAGGCGTACACCAGCATGGTATGCTTCTATTTGCCTAGTCCAAGGGCTTGATCCCTGCACCTGCTAATATTATGCTTATTTTGTTGCTAGCTCATCCTCAGAAAATGACTCTTTCATCATGTTGGAGACAAGTTGTGATTTAGAGTTGAATTAAACCTTTTCCATTAACTTCTTAATTTTGGTTAGTTTTCTCTGGCATTTTGTTGTACTTGCAGTGACTTTATAGGCTTCTCAGGTTGTTTACTTGTCTAATACAGATGCATCTTACCATTTACTTGCTTGTCTCTGTCGCTAGTGGTAATTTTTGTGATTTTCTGCTTGCTTGTCCCCAGAGGTGCTTAGTTGAGATCTAAAGAGATTTTGACTGCTGGTCAAGACAAAACATGATAGATTACTATATACCGTTTTGGCAAATCTGAGTTCTTTCAAAATGAATGTCCAATCCTCTCTTTTTTTCCGTGATAATTTGTAGTATTTACTCCTTTATTGTTTTAGGTTCAATTTAGCGTGCACTCTTGTTCCAGGTGTGATCGTATTCTTTCGCATGGTAAGGGAATGAGGCTACTGAGTTACAGAAGAACTGAGCTTAAACTTTCGGATCACCGACCTGTGATGGCCACATATATGGCTGAGGTTGAGGTGTTTTCTTCTAGGAAACTACAGAAGGCACTCACTTTCACAGACGCAGAGATTGAAAATGAGGACAATATTGCGGATATGGGTACTGATGTTGGAATGGGCCGCTTAAGATTGGAAGAGGTAAGCATTTTGCCATGTGTGTTAATTGCATACGGTCCAATTGGCTTTCTTTGTCAAGTTTAGAAAGAGTAGAGAGAAAAGAGAGAACAACGGAAGAGAAGAATCTTGATTAATCTGAAAATGAAAATGTAGTTACAGAGAATGAAAGGAAATTACAATATATAGCCTGAGAACTCGAGCTGTCTAAGCTAAACTGTTACAACCAGAAGATAACAAACATAACAACCTATCAACAATAAGTAACAGCTTAACTATAAATATCTTCTATCTCTGATATTCTTCTGAGCGGCAAGGCTTAACTAACTTATTCTGGGGAAACCTTTTAGTTCCAGCAAAGAATCCAGTTAGTCTTATTTTTTAAATAAAACAACCCCACATATATTAAATTTTCTTTTTACCAATCCTTAGCAGCAGTTAATGTCTATACGAACTCTGAAACTTTTTTAGATTATCTGCAGACCCACTATTGGTGGCTAATCTAGCAATCTTTATAAACCTTATGAACCTGTGGGCAGGCTTTGGCATGACTATTCAAATTTCTTTGACCATTACAAGGCTAGGTCTTAGAGCCGTTATCCAGTTGATCTCTAATTGGACCGACTCTGTTGTCTTTCATTTGGTGATCTGATGGGTTTGACCCTGCTAAGGCCAGATTGGTCACTTATCTCTAAGCTCAGACCAGGACTAAGCTTAAAAAATTAGGACATTGAGCTATATTATAGTGGCCATAGCTAAGCTTGCCTGTTATTTTCTTATGTATATTAATTTATTTTCTTGGGGTCCCAAAAGTGGGATACACAGTATGGAGGCCCTCCGCCAGCCTATAAAACTCAAGGATCTGATCATGCATCTATTGTAGGACACCACGAAGCTTTAACAACATGCTGGTTGGCACCTTTCAGGGTGCCAGTCTTCAACCCACCCAACCTGCACGTTTATCCTCTTTGTGCTTGAATATAAACAATGGTGTCGCTGATACTCAGCTGAAGTTCACCATTGGATCACATGCTCTCACTTATGTTATGCAGGTTAACCTCACACAAAATGCAAATTGATCTCTGAGGAGTTTCATATTATCCTTAGAGTCAATTGCAAATTAGTAGAGGTTCATCATGTTCAATCTATTCTAGTTTTTCTGTCACCATACTTGATGTACTTCTAATTAGATGTAAACTTTTCTTTCTTATGCAGGACATATCTCTAATTTAGAGTTAAGGGAGGATTTGACAACACTTTTGAGTGGCTCTGTGTGAGAGTTCCTGCAACTTGTGAAATTCTCAATGCTATAACTACACTTCACATGCATTCAATAGATTTCATTGATTTTCATTGATTTTTTATATTGCAGTCACGTTGTAAAGGTCTTATATATAGGGGTTTTTGACAATAGGTTCTAAAGAGCGTATTAGTTGTAAATATGGGTTTCTACATGTGGATTAGTTTATGTATTGTGTATTGAAATTGTACATCAGTGGAAAGCTTTCTCTAATTGTTTACAAAGTATATATATTGTAAAAATAATTGATGCATATTTTCATGAGATAGTGCTGCTATATTCAGATTTGTGTCTTAATTACCTTCCCATTTCAGATTCTTTTGTAAAATGAATTCCATTTGTTGTAATACTATGATATTCTATTCCTTTCATCTAACCCTTTTGTCTGTGCCAGACTGCCAGTGACTACATGCATTAAGGGTCATTATCCAGTGTTGATACTACAGATAAAAATGTGCAATTAGAATATAATTTTTTTTCTTTCTTTTCTTTTTAGGTTGGGATTGGTGAGGATATCACCAAAGATGACAGTGATCTCGACGCCATCGCTCTCCTAACACGGGTATTAAGCTTAGTACCTCAAACTCCTTCGATCAATAGCACGTCCATATTGGGTGAAAAAAAAAAAAAAAAAAAAAAAAAAGGAAAGGAAGCCAGGAGAAACGAACTTAAACCTTGGGCTCTGATACCATATTGTACTTTACATTTTGTTATGTCCTCACCAATCTCAACCTAAAAAGAAAAAGCTTTATGTTCTAATTGCACATCTTTATCTCTACTAGGATATCAAAATGAGAGCGGTGGGAGAGCCATTGATACAGTAGGGGGATGATCATCCATGTGAATCTATAACAAGTTCCATGACTGGAAAATGTTCCTTTGCTTTGCTACTTGCCACCTAGTGGTAGGCAACTTGAGATCCATTATTGCATATGAAGAATGTTCTCAAACTCTTTTCATCCTTGATGAATTTCACAGCCAATGGATGTCTTTATTTAATTATAAGGGGCAACTGACTAGACACCCACAAATGCTCGGCTTCTATTCATTTTCTCTTCTTGCTGAAAAGACCCAAACTGATGGGGCTTTTACTAGGGAAAGATCCAAGACATGCCCTAACCTTTTCCTATATTCATGTCACTAATTTTCTGGAAAAAAAAAGGTCTGCAATGCAAAAGTATTGCCGGGTGGCCGAACCATTCATTTTTGTTTCAAATGGGTAATTCTGTTAGAATATAAAATAAATTATTGAATTCATCCATTCTTAGAAGCTTAAGCTTTTAGGATAAGTTGTGATTTAATATGATATCAGAACAAATGTTCTGAGTTCGAATCTTATTTTCGTATTTCTTTTCTCATTTCAATTTAATATTTTACATATTATGCTTCACTTATTAATGGAGAATTTAAACTTACACGTGAAAGATCTTGATCCATAGATTACCAAAATCAAATTGTGGTTGCACTTAGGGCAAAACAAAGGTCGACCTTTGAATTTCGGTGGACAAATGAATACCTACGGGTTTTTTTTTTTTTTTTTTTTTTGAAGGAAATGAATACCTAATTACCTATGTTCCTTGCAAAGTCTTTAAATTTGAATTGCGATAAATTGAACAAAACATATTATTACTTTAAGATTTTTACGAACTTTATTAATATTTTTTTTTCTATGATCTTGTCCTTATCTATTGTTATTTTTTTATTCAACTCATTATAAATATAAAACTTCTGAGATTTATGATTATATCCTTCTTTGACTTGAGAATAAAAGTAATTTGACTGATTTTATTAAAAGTTTATTAATAAAAACAACAGAACCAACTTCTCACAATTGCAAACTTTGACCATATTGTAGAAATTAACATATATGCATAACTTTTTCTTTTTTTGACCAAAAAAAAAAAATTGTAAAATTAGTCCACGTGGTGGCACCAATTTGCAATAAGTTCTCTATAGTTGAAAAGGTAATTTAAAACTTCACGTGATAAGCATAAATGACAAATAACTCTTCATCTCGAACTTTCATTTGAAATTTTGACTGAAACTGTCGTTAAACCACCCCCAAATCCTTAGAGATGGCTCGGCTACCCCCTCTGGCCAATTTGTAGTGGTCTCACTACCTACTAGAATATTTTTTTTTATATATGTATTTATATTTTTTATTATATGGGGCACGTGTCATATTATTATTGTTGCTGATACTGCATTATGACGGGCTTTTATCAAAATTTTAAAAGGAAGTTTGGACTGAGGAGTTATTTTTCATTATACTTACATTAAAGAGTTTTAAGTCACTTTTTAAATCATATGTAGGACAAAGGTTATTGCAAATCAGTGTAATTATAAGGACTGGTTTTAAAAAAATAATAATAATAAATAAATAAAAATTGGCCTTTTACAAGATCTGTCGATACTGGGCCTAAAGCCCACTTTGTTAATGATCTTCGAAGCCCAGGAAAAGGAGTGGCTGACATTCTCTGCGACGTGGCAAGCGCAAGCTAACGTACGCTCAGGTGCACTTTAGCAGTACCCGGGTTATTCGAACGCACTCCAAAAGACATGGAAAATAGTTCAACGCTGCAAATTCAAGTTCACGTCTCGATTGGATCACTCACAATGTTCCTTCTCAAGGTGCACACTCTCAATTCTTTGTTAATATCTAATTTTCTTTTTATTTCATATATGAAAATATATTTGTTTTTAACAATAAAGATATTTAAATCGTATATTATTATATGATCTTTTTTTTCTTTTTTGTTGAAAACAGACATGGAGATCAACGGCTTTTGGTATATATGGATACCTGAATTTCACTAAAGCTGGTTTCATGTAAGCTCATTTTGTCTCTTTTCGGTTTCTTGTGTTCTTGGGTAGTTAGGAAATTAAGGAAATATTATATAGTTAAATAGTTATGAACGTTGATAAGGTCTTCCATTTATCTGCTTATTGTTATCTTAAGCTAAAATAGATAAGTTGTGGGTCCATTGATGCTTGATCTCACTGTTAAATCATTACTTATCCCAAAAGCTTAAGTTTATAGGAAGATGTGAATTTAATTATTTAATTAATATTCAAATAATCCCCTCATTTTTGGGTCCAAACTTCCCTTCAATAAGTAAGGCCCAACAAATAAAATATTTAACTGAAATTGGGTGAATTGTGAAGTCAGGATTTGAACTCATGATCTTTTGTTCTGACTCATGTTAAATCACTCCTTAGTCTGAATATATTCAAACACTCACTATTTCAGTTGGGTTTTGAGTCTTTGAGTTATCTGTTTATTTACTTAGTATGCTTAAATTGGAAGCAACCAATGTATATTAGGATGTGCTTTTTCTTTTTTCTTTTTCTTTTTTCTCTTCTTCTTTAACTGTCAGGAAGCTTGGGCTGAGATTGAGAAAATGTAGCTCTTCACTTACATTGATTAATATTTCCAAAACAATCTTTGCTTTTGCATTGGTCTTTTTTTTGGGGGGTTGGGGGGGGTGGTGAATATGTATTGCAAATTGCACCTCAATAAAGTTGTCATGTTTCCGGTTTTGATACTTAGCACAATGTTCTACATACCAAAGCTTTTTAGAAGAGCAGTCGGTGTTTGAAATATGAAGTTCATGTAAAAAAACTTCTGTTTTCGCATTTCCAAAATTTATTTATGAATTGTTTGCTTTGTAGTGAACATTCAAAGAAGTTCAAAGCAGAGGATATGGAGACAAGAATAGATGGGAAGAATTGCGTAGTTACAGGAGCGAATTCCGGCATTGGTTATGCAACCGCTGAGGGTCTTGCTTCGCGGTATTGATCATGATCTTCTCTTTTATCTTAAATATTTTGAGCTTAAGTTGTTAGATAGCTAATATGTATCTGTGTATGTGTGTGCATATATGTTTATATATATATATATATTCTAGAGGAGCAACTGTCTTTATGGTATGTCGTAATAAGGAGAGAGGAGAAGCTGCACTTTCTGAAATTCAGTCTACAACAGGCAACAAAAATGTACATTTGGAGGTATTCTTCTTCATCTAGATCAAAGGCTTCTCTTTTTTTATTTTTCCTTATTTTCATCTCCTTCTAGTTGTTGTTTAAGGTTTCTTTTGAGGCCTTTATACGTATAATCATAGGAGTCAGTGAATCCATGTACACTATTTTCTTTCAGATTATGCAATGGTTAATATCTGCAAGACTCTCTCTTTCTTTTACTTTTTGGTTCACATAACTGCAATGATTTATCTCAATGAACTCTGGGCTTTGCTCTTGTGGCTTATTAAATTTGGCTTGCAGGTCTGTGATCTTTCATCTGTCAGTGATATCAAGTCATTTGCCTCTAGATTTTCGTCGAAGGATTTACCAATTCATGTACTGGTAAAGTTACCTTTTTCTTCCTACTACAAACAGAATATCATTTTGATTAAGGTGGATAATTTTCAAAATTAGCCTTCTAGATTTATTGGTCCACCAGTAATGGAGCCCTTTTTAATCTCATAATTTATGCAGAGTTCTTTCTCTTTACTTTGTTTCCTTTTCTCTGGCAATATTTAATCACAAACCATCCTTCTTGATATACCTTGCAATTCTTTTTACTGCATTTTGCAGTAATTTACATCAAGTTGACTGGAAATCTAATATGGAAAATATAACTGCCTGTAGGTTAACAATGCTGGCTTGCTTGAGAATAAAAGAGTTACTACATCAGAAGGGTGTGTCCTTATCAACTTTGTGCAAAAATAAACTTTATTCATTGTATCCTTTTCTGAATGCAGAAAACTGATGAGTTTTATTTTTAATAACTTCTAAAATTCCAGGTTCGAGTTAAATTTCGCTGTAAATGTTTTAGGCACCTACGCCATGACAGAGTTGATGCTACCATTACTGGAGAAAGCTGCACCTGATGCCCGAGTTATCACAGTGTCCTCTGGTGGAATGTACACTGCACCTTTGACCAAGGATCTACAGGTACTGCTTTTTTGAATTTTCCATAAGCTGAAATTTGCCAATTATATGCTTATGAAATCTCCAATTAATTGTCTTAATGCAGTTTAGTGATAGCAACTTCAATGGGGTGGAACAGTATGCTCGAAACAAGCGAGTTCAGGTCAGTTAAATTGAATATCTCTACATAGACCTTGCACTAAGATCTTTTTGTTAAAAAAAAAATCATATAACTATTCAATGTTGAATATCTCTACATGTTAAAATTGCAAAATCAATCCGTTTAAGAAAATCACTTGAGTTATCCTTTGTCAGGTAGCATTAACAGAAAAATGGGCTGAAATATACAAGAACAAAGGGGTTGGATTCTATTCGATGCACCCCGGTTGGGCTGAGACACCTGGAGTTGCTAAGAGTTTGCCTGATTTCTCTAAATCGTAAGGAGCTTATGATACATTTGGTACGCGGAATGACTATTTTATTAGAAAAAATGAAATAACTTCTAGCAGAAATTGAAGAAAGTAAAATGGAATAGCTTTGAAATAATCATTCCTATGGCTAACGAGGGAATGACTATTCCCAGGCTATTTCATTTTACTTTCTTCAATTTCTAATAGTAGTTATTTTCTTTTTTCTAATAGAATAGTCATTATGCATACCAAATGTATCCTTATTCTTTTAATTACATTTCGAATTCCTCCTGTTTGCTTATGTCTGCTACTCAATTCCTTCTTCCTTTGTTTCCTTTTTTATTTTCCCTCTTGTTTGTATTCTTTTTCGACCTTATATGTCTTCACAGGTTTTCAGGAAAGCTTAGAACAAGTGAGGAAGGTGCAGACACAATTGTTTGGTTGGCTACACAACCAAAAGAAAAAATGGTATCTGGGGCATTTTATTTTGATAGAGCTGAAGCACCTAAACACCTTATGTTAGCAGCGACTGGTGGCTCTCATGGAGTAATCGATGCCATTGTTGACAGTCTCCGTTCCTTGTCCTCTCTCTCTTCTTCAAGTTGAAGATAGTTCCATTTGTGTTTCGAGATATTCAATGTTAAACTTTAGATTCAAGCCAGTTTTAAGGTTGAAGGTATTGAGACAAGAGTTACAAGAACTTAAAAGACAAGAGTTACAAGCATTAAAGAGACAATAGTTACAAAGCACTCAAAAGACAATAGTTACAAGAGTTACAGATGATAAATTAGATTTATTGTTAATGTTGAAGTAAAAAAGACTTGTAACGTTTAAACTATTTCTCTATAAATTGTGTCTTGTATAGAATCAAATAAATAAAAGAAAGATGTAGCCAAAGAAAAGGCTTTGACATGTGGATATAGGCCATAGGCCGAACCACCTTAATTTTATGTCTCTTTTTCTTATTCTCATTTATTTGCTAGATTATGTGTTTTTACAGAAGGTATCTATATTATTGAAGAAGATTGGGCCCACCCATTGGCATCATATCTCTTTAGAACAAAATGTTATTTTTAAGGGGAAAATACAATTAACCCCTCCAAAGTTTGACCACTTTTTCAATTTAACTTTCGATGTTTAAAAATTTGCGATGTGCCCCAACGAAGTTTCCAAATTTGTCAAGTGGCCAATTCGTTAGTAATTTCTGTCTGTTCTAACAGAAAGTGCCTCACGTGCTCCGTACATGAATTTTTTTTTCTTCATGCGAGCTTCTACATTTTACCTTTAGTTAGACTCCAAAGCGTCGTCGTTTATGCTGTTCGATTGCTGGTTAGAAGGCAAGGTGTCGTAGGGTCTCTTAACCCCGAAGATTCCCAAAATCCAGTTCCCCATGCAGCCGATCTGGTAGAGACTTGGTTTTGCCCATTTCACCATTGGATCATGGATGGGTCCTCATCGACTCGGTTCGGTGCAATCCACCATCGGATCTGGGTTGGGGCCAGGCCTGGATATGGATTTGTTTGCTCCATCGAGCCTAGATTCAGTTCTTCACGGTTTTGCCTATTGGTAGCGCGGTAGTTTGACGCCGTTTCTCTCGGTACCTTGTGGCGTTTTCTTAGGATCTTGACAAGACCAACGACGAGGTTCTTTGATAGAGTTTTGGGGGCAGGGGATTGGGCCTTGCAGTTGGCCGTGAAAAGCGAGGAGAGCGCGTTGAGTAATCACCCCATGACGAGGTTCATGGGGGTCGCCGCACGGCTGTTGTAGTTGGCCATGAAAGGCTCGATGGGTGCTTCGAACAGATCTAGTGCACTTCAATTCTCTGGCCTTGCCTTCTAACCGAAAATCGCCACCCTAAACACCCATCTTTTTTAAAAATAAAAATAAGAAATTAAATTTTAGTTTATTTCTTTTTTTAATTTTTTAATTGAAAAATGACACGTGGCAAGGGTATTATGGAGATATTTTTCGCCAAAATGGATATTTTTCAAAGGTTTTGGTAATTTGGGGAGTCATAATGCAAGCCTTGGTAGTTTGGGGGAGCCATCCGAAGAAATGGTGGTAGTGGGGGCTAAATTGTATTTTGGGCTAAAAGAGTCACGTGCCGTACACGTGACTCAGTTTCCGTCCACTTAGACGGCACAAACTGACTGATGGGGCCAAAAAATAAGCAAGTGGTAGTTTGGGGGCTAGAGTGCAAGTCTTGGTAGTTTAGAGGGTCATTCGGAGAAATTGTAGTAGTTTGGGGGGCTAAATTGTATTTAACTCTTTTTATTTTAATTTAAAAAAGTGTTTTGATAGAACAGGTAAATTAAAATTATTGTGTATTTTAAATTTTTTCTCTTTAAAAAAGACATACCATACATCTTCCTCATGTGTGGGAATAAATTCCTCTCCATATCATTTCATTATTTATTTCAAATTGAAGGTCAAGATTTAAAGTTGGTACATCTAACGGTGTATATAAAGTAAATGTTGACACGTCTTTTAAAAATTTAAATAATGTAACATCATGTACACCATTACATGTATCAACTTTAAATCTTGACTATAAAATGAGAGATTCGGCTTGCATGCGGTAGTTTAAAAATCACCAACAAAACACCAACAAAGCAGAGAAATCAAACTACAAAAGAACCCTAACTTTTAGATCAGAGAATGTTGTGGGCATGACGACGAAGGGGTGGAGCTGCCACTCACTTACGGTGGAGTAACAGGGATGATGTGTGTGGTGGAGCTGGATTCTATCTTTAGTAGTGGAAAAGGGTAAAAGCTTCTAGAAGAGTAATGAGCTGGTTTTTCTCCCCTGCATTTTGGGTATTTTAGTAGTCGTTTTATTGCTTTCCTTTATGTAATCGGTTATGGGCGTCTGATATCCTGTATAGCATCCGCCTATGTTGTAGACTGTTTTTTTATTCGTATTTCTGTTAGTACAACTATGATGTTCGTTGATGATAGATTCTTATTCGATGCTTTCTCAGCGGGTATTTCGGAAGAGAGCTATGGGTGAGAATGTAAGAAAGAGAATATTGAGATAGTTGTTATTTTCAGAGAGATTGAGCCTCTCCAAGTGCCCGTAACTACCGGTAGTGAATATCCAATACATTTTCTTCATCTTCTTCCTTGGAATTCCTTCCATTTTTATTTGGTTGAGTTGTTATTTCCACCATTTGAGGTCATTAACTTGACAAGTGGTATCATAGCTATTACCTATTGGCCTTCCATTTTCATCCTTCTTTGCTACCCAACCACCAAAAAAAAAAAAAAAAAAAAATCTCATTCCATCCTTTCTTTCCCAGTTTTCCATGGCAGAAGGTACCCGTCTTGCCCAACTTCAAGACTCTGTCAAAGAGTTTAATGATTTTCTCACCCATCAACAGAACGTCAACGCACAACAACATACCTTCAATGTCAGGTTGGAACAGAAACTTGATAATTTCATCAACCTACTTCATACCATTCTCCAGAATCAGAATGGACCATTTCCGGAGCGGCCACTGGAGGGTTAGGATAGGGGCCATCAGCCTCCTCTTGTGCACGATAGACCACCCCCGTGGCCCTAGGGGGTGGCTGAACCGAACTGGCCAAGGGGGTGGCTCCTCTTTTTTTCTTTTTTCAATTTTTATTTTTATTTATTTTTATTTTTTTATTTTTTATATATATATATAGTGTCTCGTGTCAACTGCTGAGGTTGGCACGTGGCGAGCCGTTAAAATTTGGACGGAAAATCTAATAGAGGTACCAAATGAGTTTTTACTCCTAATTAACTCAAGTACTACCTATGATACAAATAAAAACTCAAGTATTAAATTTAAAAATATTTAAAACTCAAGTACCAAAAAAGTATTTAACCATAATTTTAAAGACAAAATCTCATTGTTCAACCTTTTTGCAGATGCGTAGAGGCTGCGTACAAGCAAAGAGGGAGTGAAAAATACTTTAAAAAAAAAAAAAAAAAAAAAAAAAAAAAAAAAAAAAAAAAAATTCACGGAAAAATCCGAACTCTTGCTGTGGAGACATTTCCCACAGGCCACAAGCAAAGTGAGAAAAAGAAAAGAAAGAAGCTGTTTTGTCTTTGAATGTCCCTGGTTGATCCCAGCCGTCCAAGCATTTCACAGCATCTATGCGGTAGTGAAAGCATAGAAGCCTGATCCACTGAAAACGGGGGTCCTCTCATTCTTTCAAACTTTGTTCACCATAAAAAGTTAGAATTACAATTTACAACCCCCATAAAACTTGTTGTATAGCTTGTCCCCTCAATAAATGTCCCTTTCAATGTCTAACTTGAAAAGAAACGAGTGTTGTTGCCTTTGGAGTCTGTATTTTAATGTTGTTTCAAATTACTGAGATTGTGGACGGTAAACAAATTAGTTTGTTAAAATTTATGTCTCACACACTGGGGCCCACCTTCATGTGAGGGGTTGTTGTGCAGTTGTTGTATTGGTGTTGTGCAAGAATCAAATCTCTACTTGCACAATACTTATGTGCACAACAATTGTACAACTAAGACACATTGGGAATGAGACCCATACATGTATGTGGGTCTCACATATATAGGACCCACATGCATGAGTGATGGGTCCTACACTCTAATATATCTTGTTGTGTAATTATTATTCACATGAATGTCATGCAAAAATCATTATTCTATCGTTAAACTTGTTATAAAATTCGGTAAGATAATATTTAACTTTTTTTAAAATGTTTTTGTGATATATATGAAGACGCGGTCAAGACAGCTTTCGGTAGCATATGTTGCTTCCACCATGGCCGGACGCTCGAAATTAAGGATGTTATTTTAAGAATGAGAAAGAAATTAAAACCCACGTTTAGTCTATTTCTGATGAATAATTATGAGCAAGTTGCTCTTAATTAATTAATAACAACAAGAGTCAAAATTTGGTACAACGCTCTCAAGTCTTTCTCTAAAATAAGACTTAGTAGGTGTACGTTACGTTGTCAGTTGCATGTGTTGCTTCCGGCCGGCCATGGCCGGCTGTTCGAATTAGGACAAAGTTATATATATATATATATATATATATATTCAGAAGCATTGGCGCCGTACGTGGACATATATATTATATATACATGTTAATTTGCTCATATGAGATACGTACATCAAATGTTTGTTTGAAATTTTCTTTTGTTTATTTCTAATAAAATATGGTCGAGCTAGCTAGCTTATACTAGATCAGAATTTTAGTTCTTGAAGTTTGCACCAATTAACCCCCTCAAATTTCAAATAACACACGTCTTCTGAGTTCGATCTGATCGACGAAATAACATGTATTCATGTCATCTTTATTTTCAAGTTGGACAAAGGTTTTAATTTGTCGCATATGATAGTTGGCACCAGTTACGACCTGGTCACAACATCGTTGTTCGATTAATTCTCAACATGCATGCATGGATTCATAATAGATCAGTTCAGTTGACCCGATCGAAGCAGTAGGTCTGGACGCAAATATAGGTTATATGACAGGATTAGCATTTTTAATTTCATGGACATGGCAGTCGTTCTTGAATGTAGAGATCGAACTAGATATCATTAATTTGTTTTCTCAAAGGGTACTGTTTCATACGAGTAATGTTTTTTTGCACAACTCTTACACAATTTTTGCACAGCTCTAATAACTTTTTTTAAGATCAACCATTAAATATTTAGGGCTCACATGTAGGAAAACAAATCCAATATTAGTTGATCATAAAAAAAAAATTAGTTAAAGTTCTGCAAAAGTTGTGCAAGAAACATTATTCGTTTCATACTGATCTGGTGACTACGTACTATTAAGCTTTAGGAAAAATACTCATGTACAACAGTTGTACAGGTTTTTAGAGACATGGGATGGGTTCCATGTGGTGGAATTCACATGACCTTGGACGTCACTAGCTTGTGTTCTCATTTGGAGTCTGATTAATGGGAAATGCTAAAATACAACTAGCAACTAGTGCACAATCTCAAGATACATCGGAGAGATCCATACAATTTAAATTTAATTTAATTTTCTCTCTTTTTCTTATACAACACTAGAAATAAAATTAAGATCCTTAAAAAAATTAAACCGTCAGTAGTGCACAACCCAAAAACACATTGCGGGGGGACCCACATGTAGTGCATGAATCATTTCCCTTGATTCAATCAACATGGCTGTACACATGTAGTCATGCATGTGTGGGTCCCCCCAATGTATAATGGGGTTGTTCACTAATTGTGCATTAGTGGAGCATGAATCATTCTCCCTGATCAATTAGATGACTTGGCGGTTTAATTTTTTTAAAGATCTTAATTTTATTTCAAGTACTGTTGTATAAGAAAAAGAGAGAAAATTAAATTAAATTAAAATTCTTAAAAAATTACAACACAAACAGCATAATTGTTTTTTACCAAGAAGTAAGGTAAATGAAATCGATTTGGCACATGCATGATAGTTGGCAGTTGGCACCAGCATTTTCCTACGTTAATATTGTATGCGTTTCCAAAAAAAAAAAAAATCTAATTCAAAAAAAAAAAGAAAAAAAAAGTGTTTTGAAAGGTAGATCGAAGAAGAAATTAATGATCGAAAAAGAAATTAAAGGCTTTTTGAGCCGCTTTAATTAAATTGGAGCCGTTTTTGTTAAAACGGCTCAATTTAAAGTCGTTTTAACAAAAGATGCTCTATATGGAGCCGTTTTGTTGAAAATGGAAAACGGCTCCTAATTAAAGCCGTTTTAAAAACGGCTCCATTTAATTTTAAAAATAAAAAAGACTCCATTTATAATAACTCTCGCCCAATATACTACAAATAACATTAATTGATATATATATATATATATATATATATATATATATATATATATATATATATATATATTGCAGTAGTCTGATTAATCATGATAGAGTTCAGTCGATCAGACTTGACAAAGTGAATGCTCGATCGAACGTTCGATCGATCCTAGTGTAGTAGTCTGATCGATAATGATAGAATAATATGATCGATAGACCATCCGATCAATCCTAGTGCATTAGCCCAAACGATCGTGATAGAGTTCCATTAATCAAACTTGAAACAGTGAAAGTTTGATCTAATGAGCGATTGATCCAAGTGTATTACTCTGATCGATCGAACATCCAATTATTCATAGTGCATTAGTATGATCGATTCTAAGTACTAGTCCGATTGATCATCATAGGATCAATAAAAGATCTGATCGATCATAGTGTATTACTCTGATCGATTGAACATCCAATCATTCATAGTTCATTAGTGTGATCGATCCTAAGTACTAATCAGATCGATCATGATAGGATCATAGGATCGATAGAAGATCTAATCGATCCAAGTGTATTACTCTGATCAATCGAACATCCAATCAATCCTAGTACATTAGCCTGATCGATCGTGATAGATTTTGATCAGTCAAACTTGGCAAAGTGAAAGTTCGATCTAATGTGTGATTGATCATGAGTATTAGTCCGATCGATCATGACAGGATCATAGGATCGATAGAAGATCTGACCAATCCAAATTATTACTCCAATCAATCTAACATGCTATTATGATACGATTATTCAATCAGTCAACTTGACATAGTGAATGTTCGATCTATATATATATATATATATATATATAAAAGTTATAATTATAATTAGTATATATATTATATATTTGTGTTTAAGCATGACTAGTTTACTTAGTATATGTTAATTAACTAGCTAATATGTTAGTTTATGAGCTAACTAGTTAGTATATATGTTAACTAATACACAAACATATAAATATTAAATAACATATATTAATAAATTGAGTAAAAATTAAAGCAATTGGAGCTGTTTTGAGAAAAATCATTAACGGATCGACCATATTGACAAATTTAGAAACTTTGTTGGGACACATTGCATTAAACATTTGAGGCAAAATTAAAAAAAAAATGAGCAAATTTGGGGGTTAATGGTATTTTTCCCTATTTTGAATGTTTGATTTCACAACCAAATATCACAGTATGCGGCATGCACCAGCCAATTTATTGCTTATTATATATAATACGTCTCTTTTCAAGCAAATGTTTGATTTCAAATTCAAAAAATCACAGCATGCACCAGCCGGGAATCGAACCCGGGTCTGTACCGTGGCAGGGTACTATTCTACCACTAGACCACTGGTGCTTCACGTCGGTTCAACTGCAAACAAAAGCTTTAGACAAGTGATAGATAAAATTTGGCCGGAAGGACCCAAATTAGAGGATTTGGCATGTACCATACTTCAGTCAATGTTTATTAAGACTTTCTTTAGCTATGGAAGCTAAGATTGTTGCCGTAACGCTCTTAACGATCATGATTATTTGAGACGCTATAATTTGCAGCGAAATAAAACATGCTCAGTGGATCCAGCACCACCTTTTCTACCAAGTAGGATCATCCAACACCACCTCCTTCTCAGCGGCTTTTATGCCGGTTATTACACGTTTAGATTCTCACAAAACTAAATCTAGATAGACATGAAATATTCAGATGAGTTCATCACTATCATGTGGAATATGTTACAGAAACATTCAAAATGAAGGACCCAACAATGCCGGTTTCCTCAGCCGGTACTGACGAAATCTGTGTCTTGCATACTCCATGTAGTCGAAATCAATCTTGTTCACATAATCCTGCAGACGAAGCAGAAGGTTTATCTTACTCTTTCACTCACTCATGCCTATAATTAATAGTGAAACGAGATGTATGTGGGAATTCTTACTGAAATAATTCCCCATATGCCCCAAAAGAGATGGTTTGCAAGAGTGTATTTCTCCACATCCTGGACTACCTGCTCCACTTGTTCCTCAGTGGGTGCATCGCCTGAACACCAATGATGGAGATGTTTTTAGGTATGAGAAAAGTGAGAATCACTGTTAATTCGCAGTGGATAAACATTTTATTTGGAAAAGGGGTCGTTGGATTATCTACTATAAAATGGTTTCTAATAGGTTTTTTCACCAAATAATTGGGTGGAACTCATCCCAAACCAAAGCAATAGGAGTTTTGACCAGCAAAAACTAAGCACAATTCCCAGATCCTTGTTGTTCACAAAAATCATTGGACCGAATAGGAAACTAATGAGCTAACCTGTTGAACTCAAATACATGCGGACGAATCTTTGGCGCTCCTCCAGACCTGATACCAAATTCAATGAAGTAAGGAAAAGGTAATTTTGGATGCAGTGAAATCCACAGAACGACAGAAGTAGCAACATTTACCTGGATATTTACTATAGTCTAAAACATGAGGTGTCTCAGAATGGTAATCTGCTGCCATTTCACAGAAATGGTTTGCAAAGTCATAAGCAACGGGGTTGTAACTTGCATACTCGTAATCCTGTGAAAATGAAAAAAACAACACCAGGAATACAAATGAACTAGTTACAACAGGGTCATGCATTTATTCTACCACAAATGCGACTTTTTGCGATAACCCAGAAAAGGCAAGAAAGCTTGCAGTGCAATGATAGAAACATGAATGCACAAAATCATGGGTGAATTGCCAGGCTAAAGATGTGGAGAACCATGCAAGCAGTCAAGAAAACTCATTTTTAAGCCTTTTTTTTTTTTTGGTACTGAGATATGATATGTCATTGAGCAATTTAAAAACAAATGCTATATAAATCAAACAATTTAATCTCTTATTCCATCTACTGTTCTCTTCTTTTTTTTTTTCCTTTATTGGTTGACCTCAGAAGTCACACTTGAAGTTACAGTGCAATAATCTTGGTAGGTCAAATTTCTTTCTTTAAGAAAGAGCACAAAAGTCATTTATGAGTAGTCTTTCTTGCACCAAAATTGTAATCTATAAAGTGATCTTTTTGGATTAGTAAAATTGCAGTTTATGATATTATTGTATTGTGCTTACTGCTAAATACCTTTCATGCCTATTAAGTTACATATAGAGTCAGAGGGCCATTTCTTTTGCCTAGACAATAGCAAAAAGACAAATGTTGTTCAAGATTTAAGAACAACATTAAAGTTTTTAAAAGCTTCACCTGAGGGATTAACTGTAGTTCTCTAATCTATAGAGTACAAGGTAGAAGAATAAATCCCACACAGGAACAAAGTAATATCATGATTATTAACCAAGAAGAAGGTAAAAATATTACAGCACATATGTTGTAGGTTTTTTAACAGAATCTAAGCCAAATCCGATAGGTGAAATAATGACTCAGAACTGGATGTCATAATGCAGAGGCCATAGGTACAGCTAACACATACAGAGTAGGAAACTTACAATGAGAGTGATTGATCTTGTCTCTTCATCCATCATTATGTTACCATATTGCAGGTCATTGTGACAAAATCCAACATCTAGATGATCATGTGACAACTCTTTCTGTAGCATACTAATTTCCTCCTCTAGAGTATCCAAGCAAAATTCCTTTCTGTCTTGTGGGGAAGACAAACTTTTGGCCTCGCAAAGCCAGTTTCTGAGGAAGGAACAACCGGGGCATTAGATATCTCCATATTTGAGCGGGAATTTTTAACTTATTTTACGTATTATTTAACTTTTGATAATAATATCCATACCTCATTCTGTCCCAGAGGAGTAAATTCTTTGGACCAGGCATATCAAGATTGTGGAACTCTCTCATCTTAGCTGCAATGAGGGCAGAAATTTCAGGATTTCGGAGGTCAGCAGCTGATAATGTCTGAAGATCAGCAAAAAGATGAAAAAATGTTATCCAAATTAATCTCTGCAAGGATAGAAAATAGGTGAAGTAATAACGCTGAGTCCTCGGTGCTGTTTTTCCCTTAAGTAACTAATTTCATTTCTTCTATCCAAGGATGCAAACTTTGAGTTAAGGGTAATGCTATTCTTCACATCCATTTATCTCACCAGTTGACGTGGCATATTTTAAGCAACTTTTCTTCTATATTTTTGAAGTGGCTGACATGAAAAGCCAGTTAAAATATGTCACATTAGCCGGTATGAAATAAGTGTGAATAGTAGAATTACTCTTGAGTTTTAAATTAAAGAAATTTAAAAAGAAAGACCGAAATAAACAAGCAAGTGAATTTGACTTGAACCAAAGACAGCTTCTCGTATTCAATACTTGTTTCATTTCAAAATTTGTCTAGCTACAATTACTACAATAAAGTATATATCCTTTGCAGTTGGAGTCAATAAATGGAATGCCCAGATCAATAGATAAATGGAGAGTGAACGACAAGAAATTATTCATTTAAAAAAAAAAAACTCTTCTATCCAAAATTGATCATACTGAGTTAGTATAACATGGATAACCTTTATAGTCATGGATAAACAGAGACAATAGCAGTACAAGGTCTGTATTTAATGCACTTGCTTCACTATTATTGGGTAAATTTTGGCCTAAGGAACAAGCTTATAGATTAATTTTTTCTATGATAACATATTGATGGCTGTAAGTTAGATTCACATTCTTTTACACAACCTCAAGAACCATCTTAAATTAACTTCGTCACTAGCTTGCCTAGTTCTTTTGTAGGCATACTGCACAAGAAACATCTGATATGGTTTTTGATTGATAGGAGTTTTCTTATCTTAATATGTATGTACGTATATGTGTGTGTGTGTATAAAAACCATCACTTAACAATCTAAAAGGATGGCTAAGCTTTCTCAGGCCTGAGTGCTGAAGTCTTTTTTCCTCACTTTTCCCCACTGACTCGTTTCAAAGATGCCTTAATAACCTTATCATTTTAATTCAATAGTCGTAATTAACCCATTAAAATAGCAAAAAAATAACTAAAGAAAAAGAAACAATACAAAAAGGCAAAAAGAGTGAAGCTGTCATGATTAAAGCAGGTACAATATGATGAAATCAACAAAGGAATATAATCAATAAAAGCAAATCCATTCTAATTCATGCTTTCAAAATTAACAAATAACATATAATCATAATAATTAAGCATCACAAATTCACATACTCTAGCATGAATGAACTCCTCGACCCGCCCATCTGGGAACCGCCCGAGAAGGCGTGGCCCCTGCCCGTGCTTTGACACGCACTCAAACGTCCTAATCTCATCGTCCCTGTTAAAGAAAACTTCCACGCCTTTACCATAAACCCGAACCAAGACCTTTCTGACAATCTCACCGTTCTTTGTAGGCCAGTTTATCTGGTAAACCTCATTAGTCATTGCACCGCTTAATCGGATCACACGCAAGGCCCCCATATCATCGATCACGTCGCCCCAGCTGGCAGCCACTGATCGAAGCACTTTCTTTAGTTCCTCAGGAAGACAATCTTTGACAAACCCATTTGTCTTTATGGCCATGGTGCTTCAATACTATGAGGGAATCGTAATAAAGTTCAACCTACGACACAAACAGAGAAGATCACCATTTCTAAGGCTGTATATATCAACCAATTAAAACATTGTCTGTATCATACTTAATCTACCCAAAAAGTCAAATCAAATATAGAATACTAAGATTCAACGCCTTAAGCAAAAGATAAGCAACCAGAACCAATTATAGAGAAAGATTAAAACAATATAATAACATAAAGAACTGCATGCAAGAACCCAGTTCAAGAAAACTTCGATAGAAGTGGAAAAACAATCATATAGAACCGGAGTAGTAGATAGCATTGAAACTCACCCGATATGCGCAAATGAAAGCCTGTCCTCAAGGAACAAAGAGTTGCAAGAACGATGGTATATAGCTAGACTTGTTGCGAGCTTATTTAAACTCAGAAATAAAACCCAAACCTTGAAAGTTTTATGGTATTCGAAAGAATTTAAGCACTTAGTTTAGAATCAGAGATAATCAAATTATGGGATATGAATGCGTTTGTGTGAACTAGACCAAGGAAATCCTTTCCTTCGTTCCTATTAAAGAAACAGATAGCAATTTAATATGAAAAATGATAGATTTAAAAAACCACCACAATAACTATACAACACCCGCTCATATACGGATGGAGCTCAGTGTTGGAAGCCCATTTCTCGTAAGGAAAGTGTTGTTTAATTATTGTGGTGGTGCTGTGTTGAAATTAAATCTCATATAATATCTATCCATTCGGGTCCCTTGGATTATCGCGCCACGCATCGGAACCAGAGACCCCAGATCCAACAAATAGGGGGTTGCCACGTTTAGAAAATCCAGCAGGAGTTGAATCTTGACGGAGATTCTGGAACAGGTCAGGTTACCGTGCCCAACTGGAACTGACCGATTCCCAACGGAGTTAAGTTTTAGTTATAGTCGTTATCCAATGGCAAATTAAACGACGCGTGTTAAATCTTTTGCTTTGCACGGGGACGGGAGTAAAAGAAAATTAAACGTTTTAAGGGACAGCTTTTCCCGCAAAACGCGTTGAAAATGTGTGTGGATGGTTGAGTTATGTTTTATTTTATTGTCGTCAATTTGACCACGCGCTCAGCGTGAGAACGTTGTTTATTAACAAAGAGAAAGATACTTTTGACTTCTCAAATTATTTTTTATTTTTTTTTATAGATGACTTCTCAAATTATTTAGTTCCTTAATTAACTTCATGTGTTGATAATATTCAACGTGGAAGTTATAATGTCTCTATCAAGGGACCACCCCGAGTTTGAAAAATCCCCCTATCCCTCCCGAAAATCTATATAGGCCGGCCGGCCAGCTTGACAAGCTACCTTTCATCTTGATCTCTTGATCTGAGGTGCGAAGAGAAAAATCTCTTTTTTATGACTTCTACTTATCGATCCTGGCCCGGAAAAGTTTCGGATCAGGGCCCTATTGATGAATGAAACAGCTAGAGGGTTTTTGAGCCCTAGCCTTGTAAGCCCACACCTCTTATAATAATTCCATAAACACCTAACGAAGATATGGCAAACAAATAAAGTAACCCTATGTTTGGATCTAACAATACCATACCATGATCAAAAGGTATAACGGCCCGAGCGATCGGACTTAACATAAATATAGCCACAAGAGCCATTCTAAAAAGGGAGAAATTAGCACTACTTGGTGAAATTGGTTTTTTAGAATCAATTTCAAACCGTCTGCTAGAGGTTGTAACAATCCGAACGATCCCACAACATCAGGACCCTTTCGACGTTGCACAAAAGCCATTACTTTACATTCAACTACTCCTAGTAGAAGTGGTAGAATTATTCCAAGTACTTCAGCTGGAACAGCTATGTACGTTTTAGATTTTCTATTTACTCATGATCTGACCTAGTCAATCCAATCATGATATTGAAGGATGGGACCTTTTCTCGAGAAACTCCGGATCCCGAGAACAGTTGAAGATAGGGCAACATCGAACCCTCTTATGTTACTTCGAATGGAATCTTAGCCCACCTCACTTGCTTTCTTTATTGCACAAGGGCATAAACGAAGTCAAGGGATTTGCTTCTAACTAGTGACCGAGAGTAAGCAAGCTACCTTCTTTCAACAGATTTATGGTTGAGTTAATAACATGTTAAAATTGCAAAATCAATCCGTTTAAGAAAATCACTTGAGTTATCCTTTCTCAGGTTGCATTAACAGAAAAATGGGCTGAAATATACAAGAATAAAGGGGTCGGATTCTATTCGATGCACTCCGGTAGGGCTGAGACACCTAGAGTTGCTAAGAGTTTGCCTGATTTCTCTAAATCATAAGGAACTTAGGATACGTTTGGTACGTGAAATGATTATTCTATTAGAAAAAATAAAATACCTTCTAGTAGAAATTGAAGAATGTAAAATGGAATATATTCATTCCTATGGCTAACGAGGGAATGACTATTCTAAGGCTATTCCATTTTACTTTCTTCAATTTTTAATAGAAGTTATTTTATTTTTTCTAACGAAATAACCATTCCGCATACCAAACGCATCATTATTCTTCTAATTGCATTTCGAATTCCTCCCGTTTGCTTTCCTTCTTTCTTTGTTTCCTTTTTTTTTTTCTTTTTTCCCTCTTGTTCGTATTCTTTTTTGACCTTATATGGTTTCCAAGTTTTCAGGAAAGCTCAGAACAAGTGAGGAAGGTGCAGCCACGATTGTTTGGTTGGCTACACAACCAAAAGAAAAAATTGTATGTAGCTGGTGCATTTTATTTTGATAGAGCCGAAGCACCTAATCGCCTTATGTTAGCAGCGACTAGTGGCTCTCATGGAGTAATCGATGCCATTGTTGACCGTCTCCGTTCCTTGTCCTCTCTCTCTTCTTCAAGTTGAAGATAGTTCCATTTGTGTTTCGAGATATTCAATGTTCAACTTTAGATTCAAGCCAGTTTTAAGGTTGAAGGTATTGAGACAAGAGTTAGAAGAACTCAAAAGACAAGAATTACATGCATTCAATAGACAATAGTTACAAGTACTCAAAAGACAATAATTACAAGAGTTACAGATGATAAATTAGATTTATTATTAATGTAGAAGTAAAAAAGACTTATAACGTTTAAACTATTTCTTTATAAATTGTGTCTTGTATATAATCAAATTAATTCTATGCTTCTTTTTCTTATTCTCATCTATTTGCTAGATTATGTGTTTTTACAGAAGGTATCTAAATTATTGAAGAAGATTGGGCCCACCCATTGGCATCATATATCTTTAGAACAAAATGTTATTTTTAAGGGGAAAATACAATTAACTCTTCCAAAGTTTGACCACTTTTTCAATTTTACCTTCAATGTTTAAAAATTTGCAATGTGTCCTAACGAAGTTTCCAAATTTGTCAAGTAGCCAATCCATTAGTAATTTCCATCTGCTTTAACAGAAAGCATCTCACATGCTCTGTACGTGATTTTTTTTTTTTTTTTTTTTTCATGCGAGCTTCTAAATTTTACCCTTAGTTAGACTCCAAAGCGTCGTCGTTTATGTTGTTCGATTGCTGGTTAGAAGGCAAGGCGTCGTAAGGTCTCTTAACCCCGAAGATTCCCAAAACCCAGTTCCCCACGCGGCCGATCTGGTAGAGACTCAGTTCTGCCATTCCACCATCGAATTAGAGATGGGACCTCATCGACTCGGTTCGATGCAGTCCACCTTCGAATCCGAGTTGGGGCCAGGCCTGTATATGGATCTGTTTGCTCCATCAAACCCAGATTCGGTTCTTCACGGTTCTGCCTATTGGTGGCGCGGTGGTTCGACGTCGTTTCTCTTGGCCCCTTGTGGCATTTTCTTAGGATCTTGACAAGACCAACATCGAGGTTCTTTGATGGAGTTTTGGGGGCAGGGGATTGGGCCTTGCGGTTGGTTGTGAAAGGCGATGAGAGCGCGTTGAGTAATCGCCTCGTGACGAGGTTCATGGGGGCCGTCGCACGGCTGTTGTAGTCGGCCATGAAAGGCTTGATGGGTGCTTTGAACAGATCGAGTGTGCTTCAATTCTTTGGCCTTGCCTTCTGACCGAAAACTGAACAGCATAAACGACGACACTTACAAGTCTAACCAAGGGTAAAATGGAGAAACTCACATAGAAAATATTACGTGCAGAGCACGTGAGGTGCTTTCCGTCAAAACAGACAAAAATCACTAACAGATTGACCACATTAACAAATTTGAAAACTTTGTTAGGACACATTGCAAATTTTTAAACATTGAAGACAAAATTGAGAAAGTGGTCAAATTGTATTTTTTTTTTTCTTCCTATTTTTAATGTTTGATTTCACATCCAAATATTACACAATGCGGCATGCACCAGCCAATTTATGAAAAATGCTAGACATACACCCAAAGTCCCACACCCATTTTTTACACCCTGACCTAGTGACCTGGCATTTCCACCTCAGATTTTTTTTTTTTCAACCATCTCTCTCTCTCTTTGATTCTTCTTCTTCTCTCTTTCCGGCCGGCGAATGGACGGCCGGCTACTGCATCTCGGGATTTGGAGAGCCAGCCGTCCTTGCCTCGAACAAAACAGCCGAATCCCGGCTAGCTAGCCCAGATCTAGTTGTTCCTCGGCCAGAACAGCCGGATCCTGGCCGGGATCTGACCGTTCTAGCCGGGAAAATAGGTGGTTTGGACCTAGGGTGGGCGGTTCGGGGTGGAAAACGAACAAAAATAAATAAATAAGGAAAAGAAAATCTAACGTGATAATGCCACGTCAGGATATAGGGATTTGGGTGTACGTGTAGCATCCCCTTACCAATTTATTGCTTATTATGCATCTCTTTTTGAGAGAATGTTTGATTTCAAATTCTAAAAATCACAACATGCACCAGCCGGCAATCGAACCCAGGTCTGTACCGTAGCAGGGTACTATTTTACCACTAGACCACTAGTGCTTCACATTAGTCACCTGCAAACAAAAACTTTAGACAAGTGATACATAAAATTTGGGCGGAAGGACCCAAACTTCGAGGATTTGGCATGTACCATACTTACAGTCAATGTTTATTAAGACTTCGTTTCAAAAAAAAAAAAAAAAATGTTTATTAAGACTTTCTTTAGCTACGGAAGCTAAGATTGTTGCTGTAACGCTCTTAATGATCGTGATTGTTTGAGATGCAATAATTTGCAGCAAAAAAAATGCTATTATTTATTATTATTAAATTTTTATTTTATTTTTTTTTTATTTTCCTTTTATCAATGTGAAACCACATACTCACCGCCCTTTTCCTAATCAGCTATAAAAACTATGAATCCATGACTCGACAAGCATACGATTCCAATCAAACGTGTGTGAAGTGAACTCTTATTTGAAAAATCCTACACTCTTTACTCCTAGCCAATGTTTGTAGGCTTATTGTACATACTTAACTTGCTATCGCTCACTACGTATTCTAAGTCCGCATTTACGCCTTTCCTCTAAAGTTTTTTAATGATGTAAATCATTATTTTCTCCCGGGTGTTAGAGTTGCTCAGAGTAACAGCCATCAGGTTTTAGGATTGGATTGCTTCTCCTAAAATGGTGCCCCTGTTGCTTATCAGATTGAAAATATCCTCTCAAACTCAACATTTCCTATATTCGAAGATGGCCTGCCTTAAGTCCTTATATTGATATATTCCCTCTCAATGAAAAATGGTTTGAGTAAGGATAGGGAGAGGCAAAATGGGAATTGGGAAAAGTGGATCCAGCACCATGCACCTTTTCTACCAAGTTATTATAATGTTACAAGAGGATCATCCAACACCACCTCCTTCTAAAAGCCGGTTATTACACGTTTAGATTCTCACAAAACTAAATCTAGATAAACATGAATTATTCAGATGAGTTCATCACTATCATGTGGAATATGTTACAGAACCATTCAAAATGAAGGACCCAACAATGCCGGTTTCCTCAGCCGGTACTGATGAAATCTCTGTCTTGCATACTCCATGTAGTCGAAATCAATCTTGTTCACATAATCCTGCAGACAAAGCAGAAGGTTTATCTTACTCTTTCACTCTCTCATGCCTATAATTAATAGTGAAACGAGATGTATGTGGGAATTCTTACTGAAATAATTCCCCATATGCCCCAAAAGAGATGGTTTGCAAGAGTGTATTTCTCCACATCCTGGACTACCTGCTCCACTTGTTCCTCAGTGGGTGCATCGCCTGAACACCAATGATGGAGATGTTTTTAAGTATGAGAGAAGTGAGAATCACTGTTAATTCGCAGCGGATAAACATATTATTTGGAAAAAGGGTCGTTGGATTATCTACTATACAATGGCTTCTAATAGGTTTTTTCAGTATATAATTGGGTGGAACTCATCCCAAACCAAAGCAATAGGAGTTTTGAACAGCAAAAACTAAGCACAATTCCCAGATCCTTGTTGTTTACAAAAATCATTGGACCGAATAGGAAACTAATGAGCTAACCTGTTGAACTCAAATACATGCGGACGAATCTTTGGCGCTCCTCCAGACCTGATACCAAATTCAATGAAGTAAGGAAAAGGTAATTTTGGATGCAGTGAAATCCACAGAACGACAGAAGTAGCAACATTTACCTGGATATTTACCATAGTCTAAAACATGAGGTGTCTCAGAATGGTAATCTGCTGCCATTTCACAGAAATGGTTTGCAAAGTCATAAGCAACGGGGTTGTAACTTGCATACTCGTAATCCTGTGAAAATGAAAAAAATAACACCAGGAATACAAATGAACTAGTTACAACAGGGTCATGCATTTATTCTACCACAAATGCGAGTTTTTTACGATAACCCAGAAAAGGCAAGAAAGCTTGCAGTGCATTGTTAGAAACATGAATGCACAAAATCATGGGTGAATTGCCAGGCTAAAGATGTGGAGAACTATGCCAGCAGTCAAGAAAACTCATTTTTAAGCCAGTTTTTTTTGGACTGAGATATGATATGTCATTGAGCAATTTAAAAACAAATGCTATATAAATCAAACAATTTAATCTCTTATTCCATCTACTGTTCTCTTTTCTTTTCTTTTTTTCCTTTATTGGTTGACCTCAGAAGTCACACTTGAAGTTACAGTGCAATAATCTTGGTAGGTCAAATTTCTTTCTTTAAGAAAGAGCACAAAAGTCATTTATGAGTAGTCTTTCTTGCACCAAAATTGTAATCTATAAAGTGATCTTTTTGGATTAGTAAAATTGCAGTTTATGATATTATTGTATTGTGCTTACTGCTAAAAACCATTCATGCCTATTAAGTTACATATAGAGTCAGAGGGCCATTTCTTTTGCCCAGACAATAGCAAAAAGACAAATGTTGTTCAAGATTTAAGAACAACATTAAAGTTTTTAAAAGCTTCACCTGAGGGATTAACTGTAGTTCTCTAATCTATAGAGTACAAGGTAGAAGAATAAATCCCATACAGGAACAAAGTAATATCATGATTATTAAACGAGAAGAAAGTAAAAATATTACAGCACATATGTTGTAGGTTTTTTTAGAGAATCTAAGCCAAATCCGATAGGTGAAATAAAGACTCAGAACTGGATGTCATAATGCAGAGGCCATAGGTACAGCTAACACTTATAGAGTAGGAAACTTACAATGATAGTGATTGATCTTGTCTCTTCATCCATCATTATGTTACCATATTGCAGGTCATTGTGACAAAATCCAACATCTAGATGATCATGTGACAACTCTTTCTGTAGCATACTAATTTCCTCCTCTAGAGTATCCAAGCAAAATTCCTTTCTGTCTTGTGGGGAACACAAACTTTTGGCCTCGCAAAGCCAGTTTCTGAGGAAGGAACAAACGGGGCATTAGATATCTCCATATTTGAGAGGGAATTTTTAACTTATTTTACATATTCTTTAACTTTTGATAATAATATCCATACCTCATTCTGTTCCAGAGGAGTACATTCTTTGGACCAGGCATATCAAGATTGTGGAACTCTCTCATCTTAGCTGCTATGAGGGCAGAAATTTCAGGATTTCGGAGGTCAGCAGCTGATAATGTCTGAAGATCAGCAAAAAGAAGAAAAAATGTTATCCAAAACAATCTTCTGCAAGGAGAGAAAATAGGTGAGGTAATAACGCTGAGTCCTCGGTGCTGTTTTTCCCTTAAGTAACTAATTTCATTTCTTCTATCCAAGGATGCAAACTTTGAGTTAAGAGTAAAGCTATTCTTCACACCCATTTATCTCACCAGTTGACGTGGCATATTTTAAGCAGCTTTTCTTCTATATTTTTTAAGTGGCTGACATGAAAAGCCAGTTAAAATATGTCACGTCAACCAGTATGAAATAAGTGTGAATAATTGAATTACTTTTGAATTTTAAATTAAAGAAAGACCGAAATAAACAAGTAGGTGAATTTGACTTGAACCAAAGACAACTTCTCATATTCAATACTTGTTTCATTTCAAAATTTGTCTAGCTACAATTACTACAATGAAGTATATATCCTTTGCAGTTGGAATCAATAAATGGAATACCCTGATCAATAGATAAATGGAGAGTGAACGACAAGAAATTATTCATTTAAAAAAATAAATCCTCTATCCAAAATTGATCATACTGAGTTAGTATAAGATGGATAAGCTTTATAGTCATGGATAAACAGAGACAATAGCAGTACAAGGTCTGTATTTAATGCACTTGCTTCACTATTATTTGGAAAATTTTGGCCTAAGGAACAAGCTTATAGATTAATTTTTTCTATTATAACATATTGATGGCTGTAAGTTAGATTCACATTCTTTTACACAACCTCAAGAACCATCTTAAATTAACTTCGTCACTAGCTTGCCTAGTTCTTTTGTAGCCATACTGCACAAGAAACATCTGATATAGTTCTTGATTGATAGGAATTTTCTTATCTTAATATGTATGTATATATATGTGTGTGTGGGTGTGTGTGTGTATAAAAACCATCACTTAACAATCTAAAAGGAAGGCTAAGCTTTCTCAGGCCTGAGTGCTGGAGTCTTTTTTCCTCACTTTTCCCCACTGACTCGTTTCAAAGATGCCTTAATAACCTTATCATTTTAATTCAATAGTCGTAATTAACCCATTAAAATAGCAAAAAAATAACTAAAGAAAAAGAAACAATACAAAAAGGCAAAAAGAGTGAAGCTGTCATGATTAAAGCAGGTACAATATAATGAAGTCAACAAAGGAATATAATCATTAAAAGCAAATCCATTCTAATCTATTCTAATTCATGCTTTCACCACTTTGAATTTTAGCCACAAAGTAAGGCTAGTAAGCACCAAAATTCACAAAGAACATATAATCATAATAATTAAGCATCACAAATTCACATACTCTAGCATGAATGAACTCCTCGACCCGCCCATCTGGGAACCGCCCGAGAAGGCGTGGACCCTGCCCGTGCTTTGACACGCACTCAAACGTCCTAATCTCATCGTCCCTGTTAAAGAAAACTTCCACGCCTTCACCATAAACACGAACCAAGACCTTTCTGACAATCTCACCGTTCTTTGTAGGCCAGTTTATCTGGTAAACCTCATTAGTCATTGCACCGCTTAATCGGATCACACGCAAGGCCCCCATATCATCGATCACGTCGCCCCAGCTGGCAGCCACTGATCGAAGCACTTTCTTTAGTTCCTCAGGAAGACAATCTTTGACAAACCCATTTGTCTTTATGGCCATGGTGCTTCAATACTATGAGGGAATCGTAACAAAGTTCAACCTACGACACAAACAGAGAAGATCACTATTTCTAAGGCTGTATATATCAACCAATTAAAACATTGTCTGTATCATACTTAATCTACCCAAAAAGTCAAATCAAATATAGAATACTAAGATTCAACGCCTTAAGCAAAAGATAAGCAACCAGAACCAATTATAGAGAAAGATCAAAACAATATAATAACATAAAGAACTGCATGCAAGAACCCAGTTCAAGAAAACTTGGACAGAACTGGAAAAACAATCATATAGAACCGGAGTAGTAGATAGCATTGAAACTCATCCGATATGCGCAAATGAAAGCCTGTCCTCAAGGAACAAAGAGTTGCAAGAACGATGCTTATTTAAACTCAGAAATAAAACCCAAACCTTGAAAGTTTTATGGCATTCGAAAGAATTTAAGCACTTACTTTAGAATCAGAGATAATCAAATTATGGGATGTGATTGTGTTTATGTGAGCTTGACCCAGAATTTCCTTTTCCTTCGTTCCCATTACCGAAACAAATAGCAATATAATATCTATCTATCTGGGTCCCTTGGATTATCGCTCTGCACGCATCGGAATCAGAGACCGCAGATCCAACAAATAGGGAGTTGCCACGTTTAGAAAATCCAGCAGGAGTTGAATCTTGGTGGAGATTCTGGAACAGGTGAGGTTACCGTGCCCAACTGAAACTGACCGATTCCCAACGGTGTTAAGTTTTGGGTAGTCGTTATCCAATGGCAAACGACGCGTGTTAAATCTTTTGCTTTGTAAACGTTTTAAGGGACAGCTTCTCCCACAAAACGCGAGAGATATTTATTGTCAGATTTCGCGTTGAAAATGTGTGCGAATGGTTATTGTCAATTTGACCACGCGCTCTGCGTGAGAACGTTGTTTATTAACAAAGAGAGAGATACTTTGACTTATCAAATTAGTTTTTTTTTAATTTTTTTTTAAATTTTTTTAATAGATAACTTCTCAAATTATTTAGTTCCTAACTTAATGTGTTGATAATATTCAACGTGGAAGTAATGTCTCTATCAAGGGACCCCCCCTGAGTTTGAAAAATCCCCCTATCCCTCACTAAAATTTTGCATAAATACCCTCCTCCTTTTGGAATTTCTAAGGATCGCCTATGCTTTTTTTGTTCCTCCGGAACCTATATATCCCGACTTTGCCATTGATGAAGGGAGATGTTTTTGGGGGTGTTGCAACATAGACCAAGCTAAGGGTACGTTTGTGATTACGATTTTATAGAGAAAAAATATGATTTTAAATCAAATCGTAGAAAATAAACCATTTAGAAACTGTGTTTTTAAAAAATTGCAATTTGAAAATGCAGAAAATTGCTTATTTAAATCGTAGGTAATGTGATGCTTTTTTGAAAACACAGTATTTAAAAAGGCTAATCTGCGATTTTAAAAACCAAACTGTGTTTTTAAAAATCACTTTTTTAAATCGCACATTTTAAAATCGCTATTTTAAAATCGTAAATCCAAACGAACTCTAAGTAAGGGAGGTTGTCAAGTGTAGTGGTGAGACTGCTCCGATGCTTAAGTCAATGGTTAGGAAGGATAATGGATAATAGAAAACTTCAATAAAACAAAAACGGCTAGAATGAAAGCGTACATGCGAGGACTACTCTTTTATTCTTACACTGAACATGATGGATCCTTCTCCAACATGATTGTCCAACCAGGCGGCACCCTTTGGTTGGGTATGCTTCAATTGTACGTAGCATCTCATCCCCGACGTGTAGTCGTGTGGTCCCTCGATGCACGTTGCCTGATAATAGGACGGGCTTATGGGTAATAACAAAAAGAAAATTATTATTTTTATATTTTTTATATATCTCATTTTTAAATCTACCTTTAAATTTATAAAACACATCAACCCTACACCTTTGACCTCCTCAGCATAGCCCTCAGTCTGGAACTTCATCTTTAATTAATAGGTGAAAGTGACGACCTTCATGACATTTTGTGTCGCTGGGCCAATGACGGTGTTGCAGGCGGAGGGGCAGCCTACCACTAGGAAGTTGACAATCGTGGTGACCTAACTGAGGGGCAGCTCCTACAATAATTGATAAGGTGATCGCTCGATTGGTTCCACTGGGTATACCTTATTGCTTGCAAAACCGACACGCAGTGAGCTAACGAGCTGGTCGAAGTTTATCTAGTTCGACAATAAGGGTTAATAAGGGTATTATAAATGTGTCAGTTCAGGTTATAAATGTAACTTTGATAAATAGATATTTTGGAGTGTCTTACTGAATGGTATAACCGTTAATCAACTCTTCATATTGAGGGCAAACCATGGAGATCAGGAAGAAAACAAAAAAAAAAATTGCCCCTCCAAAGGTCAAAATCCTTTTATATTTTTCTTTTATTTTCTTTTTGGCCGTTATGGCCATGGGATGGTTAGGCCACCTCCAATGGCCAAACCCTTACAAATTTATTTATTTATTTATTTTTTCTTTAGCCATAGTAGTAGGGGTGGTTTGGCCACCTCCAAGGGCCAAACCCTTACAATTTTTTTTTTTTTTTTTTTTTTCTCTTTAGTTCTAGCGGTAGGGGTGGTTCGACCACTCCCAAGCCGGCCAAGGGAGTGGCTCCTTTTTTTTAAAAAAATAAAAATAAAAATTTTTATTTTTTAAAAGTTTATTAATTTTAGTTTTTAAATATTTTTATTTTTTATATTGTGCCATGTGTCAGCCATTAGGGGTTAGCAAGTGGTAAACCGTTAAATATTTGACGAAAAAATATATAGAGATACTGAGTCTGTCTTTTTCCAAGACTCAAGTACTATTTGCGATACGAAACGAAACTCAGGTACCAAAAAAATAAAATTTTCAAAATTCAGATATTAAAAAGGTATTTAACCCAAAAAAAAAAAAAAAAAAAAAATCACATATGCTGTGCACTAATCGCTATTCTATCTAATTTAACAAAATTGAGTAACGACAAGGTATTTTTCTTTTTTGCAATAAAATAATAGTTCAAAGTGGTTGAGTGTGATAAACTGACAGTAGTAATTAATGGGGCAATGTGCAAATGAGTGGTGTTTAGAAGGGAAATGGTAATTAACTTTATTTTTTAAAACTTAACTAAATTATAAACTATGAAGATAATTACCAGAGCACTAGACTAAGACATTATTACAGCTTTTGAAAACCCTTGGCAAGGACAATGTTGAGGATTCAAACAATTAGTTTGGTTCTAGACAGCATTGGTTCCATTTGGACCATGTGCTTAGTTTTTAGAAGTTACGAATTAATGTAATTATGTCTTAGTCTAGTGGTCTGCTAATTATCTTTATAGTTTATAATTTAGTTAAGTTATAAAAAATAAAGTTAATCACCTTTCAGAAATGCTAAATATACTTGAATTTTTATAAATGGAGCTTTACTAATTGATGTGGAGCTTATTCATTGGACATGATCAAAACAATTAATAAAAAGAAATGTTACGAGTACCAATAAATAAGCTCCACATCATCTTAGTAAGGTTCCATTTGTAAAAATTTAAGTACATGTAGCATTTCTCAAAACTATAACTCCTAAATCCTATGGGGCATATTGCACGTACCCTTCGAGCTCGTAGAGAATTTTCTATTTAGAGGAGCATTAAAAAAAAAAAAAAAAAAAAAAAAAAAAAAAAAAAAAAAAAGAAAAAAGAAAGAAGGTGAGATTACATTGCCTGAAAGACATACTCCATTTTATTTTTTATTTTTTATTTTTTTATTTTAACATTGCCTGAAAGCCTTTTTTTTTTTTTTAATTATTATTTTATAGCTAAAATAACTATTTTTTAATCATTTTTGCTATTGGGCCGGGCCAGGCCAGCCCATTGAGAATGCATAGGTGGTGTGATTGGGTAATTTCCATATGCTAAAACACAGCAAAACCCCCCACTTTCTCGTTAATTTCGTAATAAAACAGAATCACCGCTATTCCGGAGCTTTGGTTCTAATCACTGAGATTTAAGTTTAGCAGCTCAATATTGGACCTTGATGAATCCTCCTCGTGCACTGCAAATGCGTGCGAAAAGTTCTCCGAAAGACTCAGCTGGTACATTTCACTTTCTACTTTTTGTTTTTGTTGTTTTTCCCCTCAAATTTTTTTTTTTTTTGAACGTTTTTAACTTGCATGATCTAATGGGTAGCTGAAACGAATCTTGGAAAGCAAAAGAAGCTTTTTTAAGGTTTGGTTTGTTTTCTTTTACTCTGTTTTCCAGGAAACCAAACGGTTTATGCTTGATTTTTTTAGCATAGCTTTGAAATTGTTAGTGGGTTGTTACAGAAGAGCTGAGAATGACTGTGGTTGGTTTTGATAGACTAGTTTGATGAAGGAATGGGTGCTTAGATTTTTATGTTCTATTTGGTTGGTGAAAAAATGCAGGTATGGAAACTAAAATTTGAATACAACCATTGGCATAATCTTTGACCCGAGGAGAAATATTAAAGAAAACGTACATGGTTGAGCCTAAATACAACTATGGTTCATTATTTTGCAAACCATATCAAAATTAATCATACTATTCAAAAATCTCGGTTTCTTAGTTTTTCTCACATCTTTTTCGGAATCATCAGAGGACCATTGTATCTTCAAATTTGGATAATGATTCTTACTTATGACTTCTGAATTGCTTAATAAATCAAATTTTTCTCTCAACTTTTCATAAATTATTTTTTGGAACACTGGATCAAGCCTGGCAAGAGATTGGTTTCTAACGTTAAAAATAATGAATATGCCAATACCAAAGTTCATCATCCATCATTTAATCTGGTTGCCCAAACTGAAGAAATCTTCAGAAGTTTCTTATTTATAGCTTCAATCTTCCAAATCTGAATCTCACAGAGGGACTATCAGAAAATAGGGATTATATCTACAGAAGTGTCTCCAAATGTATGTCTAATTAGTGCTGCACCTATGACCATGAGCGTAGTTGGTTGTTTTCTATTAATACTTAAAATTATGTGTTAATTACACTTTACCAACGTATGATTTGGGTTGAGTTCGAATTGCCAACCATGGTTTAAAAAGTTGTAGTTAAGCCATTTGAGGTTACATCTGTTAAAAAATTTTAATGTTAAAATTTGCAGGTATAGATCATGTAGCTTCAAAAGAGCCATAAAAAATAACAATCTTGTTAGAGTCTCAATATATTAAACTCATGAACCAAAAGCAAACACAATCAGACCTCAATTGAGTGAAGTACAACTTTTTAAACCACAAATTGGCGATTTGAACTCGACCCAAACCATAAGTGGATACCGAACTACCAATGCTTGGATTATGGCCCCCTAAACTACCACTTTCTGATTTTTTGGCCCCATCCGTCCATTTATGCCGTCAATGCCAACGGAAACTGGGTCAGGTGCCCGGCACGTGACCCTTTTAACCCAAAAACCCGAAAATACCCCTCCCTCTACACTCTGAAATTCTCACGGTGTCCTTTGAAATAATGCAACAAATTATTGAAATAAATAGCCAACTGAAAAATAGTTATTACAAGAATGCCATTTGGTAATAATCTATGTGATTTGGTTTTTTACCTTGGGTAGACCTTTTGTTGCCAATGAAACATTATTTAAGTTGTTTTTATTTATTTAACTTATTTGAGTTTCTTCATCATCTATAATCTCTGTGTGTGTATCCGTGTTTTGAACAAATAGTTTCATTTTACAGATGCATTAACGGGCAATATGTATAGCTCTCAAAAGGAGTCAGATAAGATTGTATCAGTCATTGCAGGAGAGAACAAGCAATCTGATTTTTTACGTGTTTTCTACGGTATGTAATGTTATTTTATTGCTGTTGAAAGTAGGTTAGATGCAGTTTGTAATTGTTAAACTTAACAATGATATGATGGTCGGCTGCTCTCAATTGTAGCCATTAATATGCAAAAAATTTAAAGATCCTTTGTTTTATATTTCTCAGAATATATTGGAATACACTTTTATTAACTGGAAGAAAGAGTCCATTTATATTGTAGACTTAATGGCAAGCAGTTTATTCAGCTTATGTTTTATACTTCACAATTTTCTCCTTTTGATCGTGTTTTATACTTCCAACTCTGTTATGTATCCCAGTTTGAGAGAGGAAGTTATGATAAAATGTAGAAGAGATTTGATGCACAAAAGTATGAGTATGATTGGTGTATAAATTAATTGGGTCATGCTATTCTAGTTAAAAATGCTAGATATGCTTATCTTTTAATTTTCTTCTCTCCTTTGATACATAGATTGTTAAATCACCACTTGTCCCAAAAGCTTAAGCTTTTGAAACAATTGACGATTTAACATGATGTCAGAGCAGAAATCTTGAGTTCGAACCTGACTCTACAATTTACCCCTTATTTTCTATTAAATGTTATACGTCTTGGACCTCATTTGTTGAAAGAGAGTTTGAGCTTATAGGTGAGGGAGAATTAAAATATAATTAAATGATTTAATTTACTTTTTCCTATTAGTGTAAGATTTTGGGACAATTGATATTTTAACGCAGATCAGAAATTTGCATTGAGAAAGGAATAGTTTGCTAAAGAGACAAAAAAAAATTTAAGGAAAAATTATTAAAAAAACAAAAAACCCCTCCAAACTACCAGCCGTTTTTAAAGTAACCCCCTTAAACTACCAAGTGTACTAATTTGACCCCCCAAACTACCAAAGAGTGTAAAAAATGCCCATTTTGTCGAAATATTCCTATTATATCCTTGCCATGTGTCATATATTAAATTTAAAAGTCAAAGAAAAATTATATATATATATATATATATATATATATATGTGAAGGGGTGGCCGGCCACCCCCAAAGGAAGTTGCCAATGGGAGTTGCTGGCCACCCCCAAGGGCCTTGGGGGTGGCTCGGGGTGGGGGTGGTTTCAGCCACCCCCATTTTGCTCTTTGGGGTTGGTTCAGCCACCCCCAAACTGGCCATGGAGCCACCTCTCCTTTTTTTTTTTCAACTTTTTTTTTTTTTAAAAAAAAAAGTTTTTATTATTTTCAGTTTTTTTAAATTTTTAATTGAATATATGATACGTGGCAAGGGTATTATAGGAATATTTCGACAAAATGGGCATTGTTGGACTCTTTCGTAGTTTGGGGGGATCATATTAGTACACTTGGTAGTTCAGGGGGGTACTTTAAAAACGGCCGGTAGTTTGAGGGTTTCTTTTTTTTTATTTTGTAATTATCCCAAATATAAACATAACAAAAACTACCGGAAGATTTTCCCTTGCATTATGTAAATATATTCATATGATATTCTAAAGAAGAAAGATATTCTATACAAAGAGGTAATGAATTTGAGACATTGATGAAGTGGAAGCAAATTTATGTAAATGCGAGCTATACACAAAAAAAAAAGAAAAGAAAAAAGAATGCACTCTCAAACAACACTAATCTCACTTAGAACGCCCAAAAGACAACCATCCTTCTAATCAAAATCATTTGGAGCAGAAACCAGTCCAGCTTAAACCCAAAATGTTCCATCCCCTCATTAGCATATCTCTTATTTATGGATTGACCAGTGAAAAAAGACCATCTATTTATGGTAGTTCAGTGGATTATGCCGGGGTCGGTGAAAGACATGTTGGGGAGTTGGAGGGGCCAGAAGGGTAATCGGACTTCGATACAGATTTGGCGCATGGCTCCGTTGTGTTTGATGTGGTGCGTTTGGAGGGAACGGAATGCTCGCTGTTTTGAAGATTGTGAGACTGGTTTGTCTAATCTGAAGAGAAAGATGCTTCAAATGTTGTTTATGTGGAGAGATAGAATCAAGTTTATGCATGACTGTTCCTATTTTGATTTCTTAGATAGATGTTCTCTATGTTCTTTACATTAGGGGTTCCTTGTATACATCCTGTGTACTTTGGGTTGCGCCTCTTTGCGCATTTTCAATATATTTTACTTATCAAAAAAAAAAAAGATAGCGCAGAGGGCGCAACCTCAAGTACACAAAGAGTATACAAGGGAGACCCCAATTAGGGAGAAAAAGAAGAACACAAGTACAGAAATTCAGTAAAAATAGAAAAACAAGGACTATTATACGCTGCTATCCAAGCATGAAGAGATTTGTACATACTAACTTTTATCTCTAACACTAGTCTCTCACAATCCTCAAAGCTCCTTGCGTCCAACTCTCTAAATGCACTACATTAAGCACAGATGAGTCATCCACCAAACTTGGCTTCCTAATTGACCTATCCAGCTACCTAACAACTCCCATCACCCTTCTAGGCATGACCCACTCTACACTAAAAAGACGGAAGATCGAACCCACAATTCTCTAGCCACTTCACAGTGGAGAAGAAGATGATCTATGGTCTCTCAATTCCTCTTGCACATACAGCACCAACTCATCACTATAATGTGTCTCTTCTTCAGGTTTTTCAAAGTTAAAATCTTCTCTAATGCTGCCATCCACATAAAGAACTCCACTCTCGAAAGAGCCTTAGTTTTCCAAATGCTCTTCCACGAAATAGGGAGCCATCTCTTTCTTCATTATTCATTTGTTTATCTATTGAATTTTAGTGTTACTTGTGGTTTATTTTCTCTTAAGAATATCAGATATCATTGTCTGATTTATGGGAAGTTGGCCTTTGCCTTGGCCCTAAGACAAAATTGCTGCAGAGCATAACCTCTTTTGCTACCCTTCAGGGGGGTCATAAAAAAATAAACATCTTAGATCATTTAAGGGAGAGAGAGCTGATGCCCCTAGGGTGGAGGATACATTAAAATACCAAATCTTGGTTGGGGTCTCATATTGGATTGTGTAGTGGGTGGCCAAATCTATGTTGTAAACTCATTGTGATTGGTGGCTGTATATATTTTTTCTTACTTCGGGTGTACTGTTTTTGGAGTACAGAGCACCTTGCTGTAGGCTGGAAAAGAGTTCTGTTTGTTTAACGATACTAGTAAATTAAATTGGACCCTAGTAAAGTTCTTGGAATACACTTGCAAATTCTCTCAATGGTAAATGTTTCGCCTAGGACGTGGAAGCTACAAAACTCTGATTTTGTAATGAACATTCAAGGTACAAAGAGCATTTCCTTTGAAATATCAGATTTGAAAGAGATTACTCAAACTATATTTTTTGTTAGGTCTTTGGTGTGTCGTAAATCTATGACAACCTTGTACTTAAGCCTCATAGTGGAGAATATTGTAACTCCAGACTGCAGAAGGTCTGCCAGCTATTTTGAACTTCAAAACTGTAATCAGCCATCAGCTACTTACAACCATATAATTTTAATTTTTGTTTCATAACATACTGGAAAATGACTATCCCTTATTTCATTTCTAGAGTAAATTATCACCCATGATCTGGGTTCCAGTCATGTAATTTTTTTTTGATAAGTAATGATAGTTTTATTGAAAGCGTAAGGCGCCCCTACGTACACTAGAAGTATACAACAGGAAACACCTAACTAGAAAGCGAAAAAGAAGCAAGAAATTCAGCAAAGCTGATAGATAAAGGGTACAAATAAGCCATCGACCAGACATACAAGGTATGGAGAAACAACTCTAGCACCTCCTCTAGGGAGCTTTCTAGATTCTCAAAACACCTAAGGTTTCTTTCTCTCCAAATACACCAAAAAAGGCAAATAGGCACCATCTTCCAAGAAGTAGCGCTCCCAGATCTCCCAGACTTCCACCAACAAGCAACTAAGTCAAGCACGCTCCTAGGCATGACCCACGAAATACCAAAGCGGGAGAAAATGTTATTCCATAGAGCTGAGGCCAGATCGCAATGCAGAAGAATATGGTCCACTGATTCCCCATCCCGCTTGCAAAGACAGCATCTATCCACAATAATTAAGTTCCTCTTCCTAAGATTGTCCAAGGTCAAAATTCTGCCTAGAGCTGCAGACCAAGTGAAGAAAGCTGCCCTCGGGGGAGCCTGAGACCGCCACACACACTTCCATGGGAACCGAGTACCTCCAGCACACATCATAGAACCAAAAAATGACTTCACCTTGAACACACCTCCAGTCATGTAATTTAAGATTGGCTATTGGTTGTTATTGTAAAGATGTATCTTTACTAAATTACTAGTATACAATGATCTCAGAAAGCAAATTATGGGTTTTTGCAGATGGTATTATAGCTGGAGGTGTTGCTGGTGTTATTGTGGAAACAGCATTATATCCAATTGATACCATAAAAACTCGATTACAGGCATGTCAATTTTACTGAGTGTTATCTTGTTCATCTGTTGCATTCTGTTGCTGACTAAAATTATATTAGAAAAAAGAAACCCTGGTGTATGATGGCAAAAATTATCAGTGCCAAGGCTGTTTCCACTCTCTGTGTTTACATGAATGATCCCATTTCTAGCTTCCATATGTTGTTTTCTTTCTACTTTTGGATGATGTTGTACTCTTTGTTCAACTATTTGGTTTTATTGCATACAGCTTGACTTGCTTTGCTAGTTAAAGCATTTTCCTATTGGTCACAATTCATTCTTCAAAAGGGAATCATTAGATTAAAGGTCGTACAACTCCTTTCACTGGATCCATCTCATGCTATCTATTCCTTTGCTTTCTATCATCATTCAGCCATTCATGTTTTGGCTGTTCTACAATTGATGTCAACATGTTCATGATCAGCTATAGAATACTTGATTTTCTATACTATATCAAACCTGCTTGATCTTGCTTGAATTATTGCTAGTAGGTATCACCATTGCTTCTTTTGTCAGGCTGCCCATGGTGGAGGAAAAATTATTTTGAAGGGTTTGTATTCAGGATTGGCTGGAAACCTTGCTGGTGTCTTACCGTGAGTAAACTTTAATTTGCATATATGCATTTCCCCAACATTTCTATAAAAGTAGTTAGTTCTTCTATATGTTTTTCACATGATGATGCGGATCCTAACTTTTTGGTCAAAGCTAACAAACAACTATGCAAGTTAAACTCAACTGAGTAAAACCTTATGCAAGATAAGCACAACTGAGGAAAGCCTAGCTTAACTACTTGCCATTGGGTGCAATAATCCTTTTTCCCTATTCATCCTCAGACCATTGCCCCTACTACTTTTGAGTGTATGATAAAATTTTAAAACCATTTCTCCATGAGAAGAGTTTGTTTTGATATAGCAAGACATCTCACTCATTTGCTTAATCTTTTGATACGTTGTTTGTTTGATTGAAAACCTATTAATAAATATTTCAAACTTCAACATCTTCATGCTCAAGGTATTTATAGTATTTTTTGCTTTGATTTTGTTTTCTCTTTATGCAGGCCTGATTCTTGGTGAATTTTCTATTTTCTTCATGAACTGTCTTCCACAATAGAGAGTGTGGTTCATTTCATTGTTTGTCTCTTATTTGAGGGCTACGGATGCCACATTTGAGCCTGAATTTTTTAATTCTTTTAAGCTGAATGCTTGAAAAAGTGCTCATCAATCTACATAATGCTTGAGAACATTTCTGAGAACACCATTTTCTTTCTAATTATTTTTTCCTATCATCTTTCCAGTGTTCATTAAATGCTTGCGTTTTCTTATTATGTGGGACATGGCTGATATACTTCTCTATTCTGCACAGGGCTTCTGCCATATTTGTTGGCGTATATGAACCTACAAAGCAGAAATTGCTGAAGTCCTTCCCTGAAAACCTTAGTGCATTAGCTCACTTGGTAATTATTCTAACTAACCCTACGAGAACTGACAATCTTCATCTTGCTAGACTGTTGTGGCAAAAGTTTCTTCATTGATCTGACACTATAACTGCATAAACACAGAATTTTTGGCCCTGTAGCTAAGGGTACAATGGGCTACACAATGAAGGGTAGCCCTCCCTAGTATCCATAAAAACCCAACCCCCATGAAGGCAAGAGCTTCATGTCTCTGGTTCAACACCTAGAGACATAACCAGATGGCTCTTTACTGCATGCTTTTACTGGCATTGTTTATGATGAGATGTCTTTGTATTCCAATACTCAAGGCCCTATGGAAGACGAATATATTCTCCTGTTTGTACATGGGTGTAAACCTGATGTGGTCCTTTCTATAAACCTTTAACATGAACTTCATCACAATGAAAACGGATTTACCATTCACCTGTATGTTTGTTTTCTCATTTTTTTTATCCTAGGATTAATAGATGAAGCAGTCTCCAAAATTTTGGCTTTTGCCGGTTCTAACTACTTTCATGCTGATTTCTTGTCCTCCATGAGTTTGCCTCTCAACTGCTAACAGAAATTCTGTAGTTGCTTAGAACATACTCTTTGATCAGGTAGTTAGGTGTTAGGACCATTTTGCCGCATTTCAGATCTCCTTTACTTGTAATAGAGATAATAGAAACTACTTTCACTTTCAATGTACTGGATAGAGCTTCCTTGTTATCTTAGTAGGTATTCAGACTTCATTCAGACTGCAGGTGCAATTGGAGGTGCTGCTTCTTCTCTTGTCCGTGTGCCAACAGAGGTACTTAGGATTACGCCCTGGTCCTCCCTCGCTTCTTGCTTTCTAGGTTTATAACCGTTAGAATTCTTCTCAGGTTGTAAAGCAAAGGATGCAAACTGGGCAATTTGCTTCAGCCCCTGATGCTGTCCGTCTCATTGTTGCTAAGGAGGGTTTTAAAGGCCTTTATGTGGTATATAATGCTCGCCTTTCTCATTTAAGATTTATCATCAGTCTTCAATCTAGGCTATGTGGCTTATGCTTGCAAACTTCTCCTTGGGGGATACCTTAGGTCACTTGTTATAAGATAGGGGTCTGATGTTCTGTACAGGACCAGGCAAGCATCATACTAGGTTTCTTTCTTCATGAGCTACGTAAATGTTGTTGTGTATGCGAACACCACTTGCTGTTAGTTTATGAGTCGTCGTTTGCGCATATGTCCTGACCTCTGTTTTTGAGATTGTAGGGGTATGGATCCTTCTTATTGCGGGATTTGCCGTTCGATGCCATGCAGTTCTGCATCTATGAGCAGCTTCGAATAGGATATAGGTTAGCGGTAAGTTTACCTTGTAATGCAAACTGCGTCCACTCCTAGATGGATTATCTTTACTTGAAGGATGTGAGGAAGGATTTGTTTAGTCTAAATAAAGAAAATTAAGTCATCCGGAGAAGGATGACAAATATGTAACTAAGTAGAAAAGGAAAGCAAGTTATGTAAATTAGAAAACCTCAAAATTGGAAACTCAGAGCTAGAGAATGTTTGAACATGGTCCACAATAACTAAGCAATTTTATTCTATTTACATGTTCTTCTTCCAAAAATATTCTTCTAATTAGTCTAGCATACATTATACGTTAAAGTGATTAAGGTTTACCTGTTCTGCAGGCAAGAAGAGAACTGAACGATCCTGAGAATGCAATAATTGGTGCTTTTGCTGGTAGTTTAACTTAACTTCCCAAACAACTTTTGTGTTTATCTTTGTGATTCTTCTGTTGTTTGTTCTTGCCGTTTAGCTTGAATATGCTCACTTTTAGAGTTTAGTGATAATAGAACATCCTTCACTGTTTTTTTTTTTATAAGTAAGAAAATTTCATTAAAAAAACGTAAAGCGCCCCTAAGTACACAGGAGCAACTCAGCTAGCCCACATAAAAAACCCAAGAAAACCCATAAGAAACTACATACCCACAACGCCCAAAATCCACATGAAACCCAAGATACAATATAACCCCCATAATAAAATAAAACCCAAAAGAACCCCCCATCTAACAATTCAAGATACAAAGTAATCCCCCATAATACAATAAAACCCAAGATTCAAAAGAAACCTTTCATCAAACACCCAAGATACAAAAGAACCCCCATGATACAATAAAACCCAAGATACAAAGTAACCCCCTCATACAAAAAAACCCCCAAAGAACAAAACCCCCCAAACCCAAGAAAACCCCCAAACAATACCCCCAAAACCCACACAACAATACCCTAAATACAAGAAAGCAAACCCAAAAAACAAAGAAAAGACAGAGCTACAGGAGGAAAAAAGAAAAAACAGTGGCGCGTGGAGCTACGCGCACCGATGCGCCACCTGCGCGTGTAGACACTCGCAACCGGAGCGGCGCGAAACCAGCCGGAAGGACCACCGGAAGAAGCAGAAATTGCCGGAGAAGCCATCGGATTATGACGAGCTTTGAAGTAAATACACCGTTGTCATTTAAAAAACATAGCGTGAACAAATAATTGTTTCCCTAAACAACGTTACTCACCTCTATATTCCCAAATTTGTTGGAGTTGTCAATAAAGTTTTTGGTAAGTAATCGAGTTTCATTAAAAAGGGCGCACCCAAGAACACATGACGTATACAAGAGAAATACAACCAAAAAAAGATTTTTTTTTTTTTTTTGGTAAAAAAAAAAAATCATGGAAACTAGAATATGAAAACAAACCTAGGCAGCCATCCAATGGAAAAGGGAGTTGAAGAAGAAGGCATTTAACTCCGTCACTGTCTTCTTTCCGTCTTCAAAGTTTCGTTCATTTCTTTCTCTCCAAAATACACCACATCAAGCATAGAGGAATCATCTTCTAACAGCTTCACTTTGAGGGCTGCCAAATTTCCCTCTCCAACAAGCAAAGAGATTCTCACTTGACGAGGCATGACCAATGCTAAGCCGAACAAGCTGAAGATAAGTGATTTCGTGTTTCAGTAGGCTACTACTTTCCAGATAATAATTTGGATATAGCAGCCTCATCTGATTCATGTTATTCAATTTATTCGATAATGTAAGAGGGAACTACCCAATGGATGTTCGCTAGACTTGAACCTGCATGCTTTATGTTTGATAGCATGAGAATTTTGAAATTGCACCACCAAATGTGTTGGATTGGACCTTTGACCATTTCATCTGAAAACCAATTGGTGTCCAGTGAGGGAAGCCAAAGCCTTTATGGGATTCAAAATCGCACCCCGCAATGCATTTAAATATCATTGCTATAAGTCCCCTAGTGCATATATCTTGCTGATTATGCTTATATGTAGTGCTCTGCTTTTATGAAAATCTCTTCTATAAAATCTCATTTACTGCAGGAGCAATAACTGGAGCTGTAACTACTCCTCTTGATGTGATAAAAACAAGATTAATGGTTCAGGTACTGAAAATCTGCTTTCTCGTTTTCTTCTTTGAAGGGAATCAATAAATAGTTTCTCTCTCTCTCTCTCTCTCTCTGTGAACCTGTTGCAGGGGTCAGCAAACCAGTACAATGGAATTTGTGATTGTGTTAGGACTATTGTGAAAGAAGAAGGAACTCATGCTCTTCTGAAGGTTTGTCCAATCTTGGTTATCTTTTTTGTACCCCCAAAAACATGATAAGTGGGGTAGCCATTTCTTTTTTCTCTTGTTGCACAAAGAAATTATGAAAACTCCCTTGAGATTATACGTCTGATTTCCTAAATATCCCTGAGTTGCTAAAAGATTCACACCGTTGGCGGAAATACTGGAGATGTGGTATCTTTATTTGTTTTTTAAGTATTGGCACTTATAAGCTTTAATTTCCTCCTACAATTCCAATGTTTTTCTCACTTCCTTTTTTATGCCCCTCATTAGGAAATCTTGATCTAAATGGAATAATAATTCAGATAGAAGATCTTGTGTTTGAGTCGTCAACAGAACAGCATATGCCACTTTCTTCTTCTGAGTAGCTTGAGTAAATGTTATACAATGTAGGGAAGTTGGATATGGTTTGCTAATAAGCTTTGACTCAAACTTTGCAGCAATAAACTTGGGAATGCTGGAACATGTCAAAGATTTTTGTAACACCCATTTTCCCATGCTTTGGCAGCAATCAAACTACTAGATTTATTGCTTGTTTTTTTTTTCTCACATTTGTAAAATATCAAACAATTACATCACACCACTTTGATCTAGTGAAAGGAAGTGTACAGTGAAATAACATAGACAAGAATATTTTCATTCTCTAATCATCTTGGGGAAACAAATAAATGATAGTCATTTTATTTGAACTACTGCATGTAGTTACGGAAGTATTTTGGAAAATGTGGTGAAATTAATGAATCATTTGTATTAAGAAAAAAATATCCCGTGGTGTATGACTTCATAGAAATTGAAAATTGTGTTCTAGTACAGTGATTCTCGATTTAAACGTGGCATTTTGTGTGTAGTGAAAGTTATACAGCACACAACTAAAATATCTTGCAAAAGTATGACTATTTTTGGCTGTTTTCTGCAGGGTATTGGGCCAAGAGTACTGTGGATAGGTCTTGGTGGTTCAATTTTCTTTGGTGTTCTTGAAAGGACAAAACAAATGCTTGCCCAGAGGCGGCTGCCTTCTCAAAACCCAATCTCTTTCAAAGATTAGCTCTAGCTCACCATGTTGAATTCATTTCCTTCAAAATTTATCATCTTAAAAGCTCTATTCATTGCACTTTTCTCCATGCTTTGCTTCCTAAATCAGAAAAAGCATCAGCTAGCTCTCTCTTTAGATACTGTTTCTGGTGTTTCTATATTGAAATTGCATCGTCAGAACTTGAAACCAATTAGATTATTGAACCTGTAATTTTTCTTGTGTTTGAATTGAAAATCAGAAATAAATATAGTTGTGAACTGATGTTGTAATTCTTCGTTGAGATAGCCCTACTCAAGTGGGTTTGTGTGTTTAAATTTTATGATTGCAGCTAACCAGTGGCTCTACATACTTGAAGTATGCAGCTTTTGCTTGTGGTCAGAGGCATTTTGATATTATTTTATCGATAGTTTGAAGTAGCCAACCATGCATGGACAAACTTTTCCCAATCAAAACCATCTGGGTTTACAAGGAGGTTTTATGTAGGGGTAGGCAAAACCCGTCCAAACCAAACCCACTCGCCCTTGCCCCGTAAAGTCCGGATTTTAGCTTTAAAAGTGCGGACCCGGGTTCAAAAATGGGCTATCCGTGCGGGGCAGGGCGGGTCGCAGGTATAAGATTTTAAAAATTTAGGATACCCGCCCCAGCCCGCCCCACATGCCTAACCCTAAAAGGCTAAAAGTAAACGACATTTTCCTTCTCCCTACCCCGCTCACCCAGTCACGGAGTCACCCCCTCTTGTCCTTGCGCTGCTCACCCCATCTGATTCTCATCCCAAGTCCCCCGGCGCTGCTCACCTCCTCTCATTCGATTGTTCCTCTGAAATTTCAAGTCCCCCTGCACCGCTCACCCCTACACTCTTGTCCCTCTGAAATTTCTCATCCCGAGTCCCTGTGCCGCTCACCCCCTCACGCCCCTCTCATTCGAACCTTCACTCTTGAACTAGTAAGTTGGTAATTTTTGTCTTCATTGTCGTTGAATTTTGAGTTGATAGTTGAAGTTTTGAGATGGGTTTGCAAGTATTTTCAGAGCCTTCACAAGTCTATTAGTTTTCTTGGGTAATCTAAAAGAAAATTGAAGCTCATTACATCCATAGAGCGTTGAAAGATGTGCTAATTACTTTAAGTTCTTGAAGGAAAAAAAAAAAAATCAAATAACATTGTATGATAAAGTCCAAGAGCAAGTTCATTGCAACAATCACAACCTCCCTGAAATCAACCGCCGTCTTACATAAACTTCAGAATCATGAAACTGATTACTAAAAGAAGGGAGGAAAAGAACAGAATCATAAAACACAACCAAAATCGAGAGAGAGCACCAAAGGATAAAAGCCAAAAAGTAGCTTAAAGCCTTAAAGTAGCTAGTATTAGAGTTTAGCATACCTTACAACTGACAGTACAGTTTGTGCAAGGGGCGCCATTCCCAGCCATGGAAACTTCAAAGACAAATGTGGGTGAGTTGAGATGCGAGAATGCAGGGGGAGCCTTCAAGAACTTCACAGTTACCTCTGAGTAATCGCAGTGAACTCAAAAGAGAAAGAACCCAGCAAAGCATCCATGAAAGCTTGAGCAAACCCATTTGAGAAACCCAAAATTTACAAGCAAAGGAGACGCATTTGTGGTGTTTGTGTAGAGAGTAGTATTGAACAATAAGAGGTGGGCATTGTGAGGAAATAGTGGTGAAAATGTGATTGAGAGACTAATACAAGTAAAAGAGAGGGGTTTAAATTTAAAAGGATGAGTTTGGACTGTTTAGTGATAGATGAAGGTTCTGTGGAGCCCATAAACTGCTATTAAAAACACAAAAACTTAAACCCGGGAACGACTTCCAAATTCCCAACTAACATAACGGTAAGACCTAAATCTTTTGGTCCCTTCACTTTGGCGTTTCTTTAACTGTCTCTCTTAGCATAAGCTTTGCAGAAATCCATGTTTATTGTATTCTTTTAGGTTTGTGTTTTTTCTCGTCGTAAAACCAAAGCTACCACATGGTGGCTAAAGCTGCTTTTTGAATTGTTGTCCACAAGCTATTCGACGAAATGTCCATGTATTGCTAAATTAATTTGTTTTACAATAATAGAAGATTTGCATTTGATTTGATTTTTTTATTTTTTATTTTTTTTGTCAATAATTCAGGTATGGATGTGGCACATTGCTCTCTAGATGGCAATGCTGATTGTGTGAAGTTTTGTCCGCATGATGCTTACCATCATGTTCTGGCAGCTTCGACTTACATGCTGCAAGAGGGTGATCAGCCCAGTCGATCCGGGAGCATATCGCTCTTCAATGTAGATGCTAACATGGGTTGCCTTGATTTGTTTCATTGGGTGGATACAGTGGGCATATTTGATATGAAGTGGAGCCCAGTTGGGGGTAATGCGGGTTATTTGCTTGCTCAAGCGGATGCTGATGGTTGTTTGAGATTTCAGTCTTGAGAGCTGTTTAGATGGAGCAGAAGGTATGTTTTCTACTTGACAACATATAATTTAGCGGTCAGTTTTTTTCTTTGTTTCTCAGAAAGCATGGAGAAAGGGGAAGGAAAATGTAAAAATTGTTTAAAGATGTTTATGATCATCTTTTCCTTCTCCCTGGTATTTTCCAAGAAATTAAACCACATGCTCCACCGCTTGTGCGAGCCCCCGGCAATTCCTTTGAGTTTCATACAAAATGTAGAGTACGAGTTACACTTGTAAAACGGTGGCAATGAAAAATGCTTCATTTTTTTGGATTAGTTACTTCAGCTGAAACTAGTGTAGTAGGCTAGTAGCAAGGCTACAAATTTTGGTTATCAACTTATCATATCTGTTTCCTTTTCAATTTTAATTTTATTTTAATTGTTGATGCAGGGGTTTTATTGAAAGAGATAAGTGGAGATAAAATCAGTTCGTCCATGTGCCTTTGCCTTGACTGGAACCCCTCAGCCACATCAATCACAGTGGGACTTTCTGATGGATCTGTCTCAATAGTTTCCTTATTGGAGTCCCAAATGGAAGTACAACAAGAATGGAAAGCACATGATTTTGAGCTTTGGGCAACTTCCTTCGATATCCACCAACCTCAACTGGTATACACTGGTTCAGATGACTGCAAATTCAGTTGTTGGGATTTGCGGAATAATCCTTCTTTAAAGTCAGCATTTCAGAATACCAAGGTTCATAAGATGGGTGTTCGTTGCATAGTGAAGAACCCCAGTGACCCTAATACCCTATTTACTGGTTGCTATGATGAGTATTTGAGGGTATGGGATGTAAGATCAATCTCAAAACCTGTAAATGAAACTTCGATTTGTTTAGGGGGAGTTGTCTGGAGAATCAAGCCCCACCCCATTGTACCGGGCCTTGTCTTGGCAGCTTGCATTCACAACGGGTTTGCAGTTGTTAAGATTGAAGGGGATGAGGCTGAAGTTACTGAAACTTATAGCAAGCATGGCTCACTTGCATACGGGGCAGATTGGCAGAGAGGGGAATCATTCCAGGATGGCAAAAATAAGAGTACTTGCAAAATGATTTACCGGATCTAAGCGCATTTGTTTAGTTGCAGTCAGAAAGATTCAGGTCCAACCAAAGTAACTTCTGGGGAATCTTAATTGTTGCTTCATTAGGTATGTATGGACATGGTAACTAACCTTTCTTCCTCCACTTAACATGATTCAAGAAGATAGTTTGGCTCCCGCTATGTTTTACCACTATAAAATATTACTCATGCATCTAAGGTGGTCCTCCTACATCCATATCCTTGAGAAAAGGGATCCTTTTATTTTTCTGTTGGAGAAAATAACAGTTAATACTTTTTTTCCTAGTGGTGGACCTGGAAGAGGGCGGACATTGTCTTAAACTCAAGACTGTATTTGGTAGACATGATCTTTTAAATATGTTCTCATGTGATAACTGAAATCGTTGATCACTTCTAACGTTGATGCAAGTTGGTTTGCCCTTTAGCTTTCGTGCTTGCTTTAGTAGCATTGCTTATAAGAGGTAAACTACAAAAACTTTTAACAGAACTTTTTATCCAAATTTAAAGAGGGAGCAAAAAATTAAGAAACGAGATTAATCTAGCCATCATCTCATAAAGTTATTGGTGATGGTTTAGCTTATGCCCTGCTTAAGTATTTCTTGGTCTTTAGCTCGAGTGCTTGAGTCAGAGCTCCACTTGAGTCTATTGAACCTATGTCTTTAGCTTTAAAATCAGTTGCAGTCTGCTGCCTATAATATGTGCAGCCACACACACACTAAGGACTTCAATGCAAAGAGAGTGGATGATAGGTACCCGAGGTTCGGTAATAACATGAGATGAGATTTGATAGCTTCTTTCGGGTAGGAGAAACCACAATTCTTCACTTATGGTAGAAGAACACCACAATACTCCACTCAGGGTTGGAGACGACCACAATTTCACTAATTTATTCTCCGATCTCATTAATAACCAAATGGTCTTTAAATAGAAAATACAAGTAGATAAAGCCTAAAGTGATAACACCTAAAGTTATAATATTCAAATTCAAATAAACTCTAATCCTAATTCCTAATATTAAATAATCTAATCCTAATGAGTTGGAATTCAACTATTAAATCTATCTAATCATAATCTTATTGCTATCGGTGAACTAATATTGTTAGTATAACTTGAGGTCAAGAAAGCCTTGTAATAGAGGAATGTGTTTATTTTTGTGCTTACAGTTCTTTTCCTGTGAGTTGGGGAAGACTCACATCACATCACATGCCCTCCCTCCAAAACCACAGACATACTATCAAAGGTTCTCTCTTGTGTGGACATGGATCCTCTCTAATTCAAATGAATTGGAGAGGATTCAATTAGTTTTATTTGAGAGGAAAAAATTATCCTTTCACATTTTTATGAACAATTTTGCCCCTCAAATAACACTAATTGGAACCCCTCTAGAAATACGTCTTCTTTTAAACTGGGATAGAGAAATTTCTTCTAATTCAGTTTGAAGAAAACTTTATCCATTAGAAATTGTGTGAGAATGGCTAGTTCTTGTCACCCTATTCAACTTTATTGATTTTGCCAACCTCGAGCAACCAATTTCACATATGGAATCTGACTGAGTAGTTTGTGTTCAAGAGTCTGATATACATGTGTGGGCTTAAGGAGTAGAATCCACTATAATTGGAGATCCCTCCTCTTATCTTTGTTGGATTTAGTTCCCCTGTTATTTTTTGTCCAAAGAGAAATAGACAAAAGTAATAACAAAGAAATTGTGATGAAGAGTTTTCATGTCCAAACAGGAGTGTACTTGCCCGCATAGAGAGCCCCACAAGTGAACCCTCTATTCGGATAAAGGAGCTCATTTCACATACCCATGCCCAAAGAGGAGGGATCCTCAATTGCAAGGATCTCTATCCATTCCTACCTTCTACCTCTTTGGACAAAGAATTGTAGGGGATCTTTATCCTGAGGCTTAAACGCACTCTTAATAAATAAGGTTTGATATTTGATTAGATATTATACCAAATCATTAATTATCTTAACAAATTAAATTGATAAAAAATAATTATAATTATTATTTAATTAATGTTCTACTACCAATGTTTGAATGTAAACTGACTTTTCAATGTACATTGATTCTTTTTGTAGCACAAAAGTGCAGGCAAAATATTGAAAGTTCAACAGAACCACAAGCAAAAGTCCTAACCGATACCTCATTTCTCGTCCTCTTCATCTGCATCTCCACCACCAGCCTTCTTAGCAGCTGCCTTATGTTTCAAAATTTTGTTGCTAGAAACAGACTGATTCTCCATTATACGCCTAAAGCAATTTTTTTAGGACAGAAATCAATTCTTTAGAAGAGGGGGCAAAACATCAGGGCACTTTTAGAAGTAACAGTTACTGTAGTAATTGGTTGCTACTTGCTATTATACCTACACAAGAATCAACCTTTGATACAATTTTCCCAACTCTTCTTCTGAGCAAAAGAAAAACTAATTTGGGATTTTTACAATTGTAGTACATGGGATTAAGCATCAGCATGTAGGCAGTTAATCACATACAAGCTAAAGGAAATCAACATACAAGATAAAGGAAGAAGAATCCAAGCTATTGCCTAATTTCAAAAATCAAAATGATGCATTCATAAATTCTTGTAGATCTCTTTCATTTTGACGAACAACACTGACATAATCATCTCCCGATTTTCAACCTGAAGCACAAGCTCTACCAATTACAAAATTTGGCTATTCAAAATATAATTAGTGAACTTTCTTATTGTTTAAACAATATGTTCCAACAATTTGATTATAATGATAAATACATCCATTAATTGAATCCTTCGCATGTCCGAATACTTTGATCTTTGCCATACTTCATATACGGCTTTCAATCTTCAAACTCTCTAATTGATATTGGCTTCATCTTTTTTCGATTTCTGCAATCATCAAAAGAAAACCGAAGGGATCAAAGCAATTTATATTGGTCAATCGCAGTTTGAAGCTTTATGTCTAGAACTAAGTTTTACTTACATTGGAAATATCTATCCACAAATCAAGCTTCTCAATAGCTTTTCCTGATTCTTGTGTTTCACGAGCCAAAGTTACTCCTTCACTCAAGGTTTTCACATAGCCACTGACCAATAAAGCAGCCGCCGCATTTAATATCTGATCAATTGTTTTGGTGATAATTAGGTTTCTCAATCATAAGCAACAACTTATGAAGTAACATCTTTAGGAGAGCAAACTACCAAAGTACTTACCAATGCATCGGCAATGGACCCTTTCTCCCCTGACAATACACGCTTTAGTACTTCCGCATTATACTCTGGACCTCCACCTCGCAAACTATCAAGAGTGCAGCGAGAAATGCCGTACTCCACTGTCGAGCAAACATTTATCAGAAAGTATAAATAAATTGTTCAAAACTACTTATATGTGGCAACTAATCAAAGATGAACAAATTTAAAAATTAGGGACAAGATTCTCTCACATGGATCAAATGAGAACTTCTCAATCTTTTCTGGAGTGACATCAAGGATTAGCCCAGGTCCTGTATTCAAATTATTTATCTTTGCCTATGAGAATTGAGTATATAATTTTATTTTTTTTTGTAAGTAAGAAACTGGTCTTATTAAAAGTGTAAGGCTCCCCTAAGTACACGGAAGTATACTTTAGTATTAAAAAACAGAAGGTTCTTACCAAGGGGGCTCATTTCATCTAAGCCCTCTGAGTGAACAACTAATGCTCTTTTTATGCCAAAGCGCTGCAATGCTTTAGCCATTTTCAGGACCTATCCAACAGATAGAATATAATACTCTTCTTAGGCATGCATTTATGAGAAGAAAAAAAATTCCATGTACTCAACTACTCATTTGAAAAGTAAACCCCAAGCACTCAACAGTATATATTTGTGTATCCTTAATCCTTATACATGAGAGAAAACACAATGAAATCAAGATTTTATTCATGGTAAATGGTGGTCTTTGTATAGGTGACCACTACTTAGCTTGCAACAACTTGCACAAGATTAACCAAGTTTAGCATTGGAATGCATGCGGAATCAGAAAGGCAGAATTCCTATATATAATAACTGCTAGTGGAATCAGCACCCCACATCATTTTTTAATGGTTTAAGGGGTGGGAACCGACCAATTCGATTTAGCATTGGCCTTCTTTTTGAGAATGTGGAGTTGAATATGACTATTTTGGGAAAAGGCAAACGGAATAACAATAAATCAGATGAGTGGGCAATCGATAACAGCCCCCCCCCCCCCACCAAATGTTCTTCCCATAACTGTCACTTTCTTGGTTCCAAAAAAAATTTAGTTATTCCAACAGTGTGAGTATTCTAATAGGCTCAGGCTTAACACCTGACCCAATGCTAAGAATTCGAACTGAAGTTGGTTGACACTGGAATACTAAAATCCCAGGGGAGTTTTGTGTTCTTCAAACTAAGCAGAATTATCCTAGGAGCTATACTAGGAATACAATGGAAAGCTCAGTGTACATCAATAAGACCATCTACAGTAAAATATCCATGTTCCACTCATATGCAACTTAAATCTTACTAGCAATTGCTCTATTGATCAAGAATCTATTTTGTTATAAGCTTAAACATTTTAACACTATCTTGGCAAAATAGTAAATACTTGGAAATAATAACATATTCACTATCATTTTTAACATGTCAATAATTTCAAATCTTTTAGCCTTCAGAGGTAGTTAAATAAATAGTGACAACCATCTGTTGGATCTTAGCAACAATGCATGGTTAATAGATACTATCATGAGAAAAAAAGAAGCGCTCAATGGGCCTTCCGTATTTCAAAGAGTTGGTGTTTAAGCGATCTTAGCTGCATTGGAATTGTTTCGACACTCGTATTACTTATTAAAGATTAAAGCAATCTGTTTCATAAACCCAAGATTCTAAGGAAATAGTATACTACCAAAGCCATGAAGCTTGGATTATTAATCATGCATACAAACACCCACGCTGCCACTAAGAGTTTATTGCTAATGGAACTTGAAGAAACAAAGAACAGGTAGTGAAATTAAATGGTCAAGAAATATAATTTTGGGAGATAAGATGATAATTCTACCATTCAACCATTCTTAATACAAAGACTTACCAAGTCTTCCATGTATACACCGACAACAGCAAAGGGTACTCTTGCTGGATTCAACATTGGGCCCAATATGTTGAACACAGTTTTCACTTTCAGCTTTTTCCTCACGGGGCCAACAATCTTCATTGCTGGGTGATATCTTGGAGCCATCATAAATCCAATTCCTCCTTCATTCAAGCACCTCTTCACCCCCTGAGTCAAGAAAAAGAACAAGAAACTAAATTAGTATAGCCATAAATCATTTGATCAGAATTTTGGTACACTTTTCATATTCCATAAGTTGAGCCAAACACAAAACGGTATTGCTATCCTTTTTCTTGTTCTCTGCTACATGTATTGTGTTATTAAGGCAACAATATATGAAGAAATGGGCCTTAGCTTAAAATGGTGTCAGGTAGCTTGGGGTTTCAGAGGGTCAATACCACGGGCAGAAATACTAATTACCATTGCACTAATGAATGGAAAATGTCTATCATAAGAAAAAGGTAACATCCTATGATTGCAAAATTATCACAATAACAACTAGCTTAATATCATTTTTTAAATTGTCTATGAAGTCTAGTGCAGCCGGCTTCTAATCTCCTTGTAGCATTCAGCATGTGCTTCTCCCCACACAAGAAGCTTCTCTGAAGCCCACACAATCACTCAGACTACCCAGAGTACTATTGGACCATCAAATTTTTTTATTTTTTATTTTTGGGTAAGGATTGGACCATCAACAGAACTTCGAAAAAAAACCAAATTAATTACGCACTAACCTCGGGCCCCAAATCAATAGCTACTCCCAGAGCCTCTAATACATCGGCACTTCCACATGCAGAAGAACTTGACCTGTTTCCTTGCTGAATGCAAAAGGCTTAACAAATCAGCATTTCATAGAGTTTTACATGCACTAAAGATTCAATCCAGTAAAGATCAGAGCATCAAACATAAATGCAGAATGATGTTAACCTTTGCAACTTTCACACCACAAGCTGCAGCAAGTATCGAAGCCCCTGTGGAAATGTTCACCGTGTTTGCTCCATCACCTCCCGTCCCAACAATGTCAACCACATCAACCAACCCTTCTACCTTCACACTACGCTTGAGCATCGCCCTTGCCAATCCCACAACCTGTTTAACCGTTACAACCCCATAATTACACACTTTTACTAAGTGTCCATTTGTTTCAACATTGAGCATAATTTTGTAATTTTCGGGCAAAAATTGAATCAACTCAAGTTTTTAACCAAGCATTTAGGCCATTCAACATTTGAAATGAACTCAAAACTTATTAAAGTACTATTCATCAGAAGAATCTTTCAAGTGTACTAAGTAGCTACAATCTATGTCTTACATATCGTGATCTTGTGGAGTTTCACTCATAGATGGTTCATCTTATTAGAACATCATATCTACTATTAGATATTCTATCAAAATGGGGCATACGATTCTTTCAAAATACCAACAAAAATTAATTCTAACAGAGCCCCAAAGAAGAGAAACTCTGACCTCTTCATATGTCTCTCCTTTGGCTCTCAGCAGCACAAGAAAAGCACTTATCAATGCCTCATTGGTATCATTCAGCAAAAAATCCAGCGAAGCTTCGGCCTCAGACTCCGATAAGTCCACCCGATTTATCAGCGACTCGATCAACTGCACCCCCACAACAAGAAGAATTCAAAAACCAAACTTTAAAGATAACGAAACAAATAAAACAACCCCAAATCCATACCTTATTGAAAGACGTTATTGGTGGAGTTGAACTCTCAGAAGCAGCCACAGGCAAAGCAGCGACCAGAGTGCTCGTAGCTAAATTTCTCCGCTGATTCGTGGGAAGAATCGACGGCGTGAACAAGCAGCTCCGAAGACCAGGCCTGGGACGGCAAGTCAAAAAAGAGAAAGAGATGGGGGATTTGTTGGAGGAGACCGCCATTTACAAAGCAACCTCTGAAGCAGATCCGACCTGTTCAATTTTTTTGCTTTCTCGTAAAAATCAAGCAGTGGGGGTGTTGAGGCGTGCTGCGCACGCACGAGGGGTGAGAAATTGAGATTTGAGAATCCGCCATTGCTTTCTTAGTTTCTTTCCATAACTTAACAGTGGCAGTATTCAGCAAGTACAGTAATTCCAACTGTGACGTGGTGGGTCTTCTCACAGGAACCGGTGACGAATTTTATGTATCTTCCAAAAGAAGTGTTTTTTTTTTATAAAAAAAAAAAAAAAAATTCAGAGCAAATACAACAAAAGGGAAGGGTTAATTAAATTAAAGTATTGCTGCATTTATGGTGCGTTTGGGTATTGAATTTTTAGAATTAGAATTGAATTCTAATTCTATTTACAAATATTGAGGTAAAAAATTGTGTTTGGGTGTTGAATTTTGAGATTGAAAAATATTATATTTTAATAGTAAGAAATGATTGGAAGTTTAAAAAGTTGTGTATAATGATTGGTATTTTGAAAAGTTGTGTGAAATAATAATTTAATTAATAATAATTTATTATATATTGATTATTTAATTAAAAAAATAAATAATATTTTTTTAAAAAAATAATTGAAATCAAAATTTAAAATTTAAAAAAAAAAAAAAAAAAATGAAGGAAGGCGGCAGCCACCCCCAGAGGAGGTCGGGGTGGCCGCGCGGCCTCCCCCAAGGGTCGGGGGTGGCCGCGCGGCCACCCCCAGTACTCGGGGGAGGCCGCGCGGCCTCCCCCAGGGGGGGTGGCTGCCAGCCGGCAGCCACCCCTCTGTTTTTTTTTTAATTTCTTTTTTTTTTATTATTTAAATTATTGATATTTTATTATTTAAATGTGGGACCCACGCGTTTTTTTAGTCAATTTTTCCTGCGCGTGGGTCCCACCATTAATCTGAAAAACAGCATTAAATTTTCTCAAAACTCGGGTCAAAATCCGGGTCAAAATTCGGGTTTTATGCGGGTGGGTGGGTTTTTTCTAAAACCCGAGTGGAATAATTATTCCACTCGGTTGCCAAACAGTTCATTAGGTTCCGTGAAAAGTTTAGACCCTTTATTTAAGGGGAGAAATACTATAATTCCTTCTATATATTTTTTATTGTCTTTTTGGATGACGTGACCTTTATGTTTTTTGGGTTAAAAAATTGCATTTTGTAGAGGGCACAGGCTGTGCAGCAAGGAATCAAAATAGATTAGTGAAAAAAAAAAAAAAAAAAAAAAAAAAAAAAAAAAAAAAAAAAAACCTAGATCAAAACCATCATGGGTTTAGCTAAAAAAGTAAGAAAAATGCTACAGAACCCGAATATTTTCCTGAATTTTTGTTCAAAACTGACGTGGCTTAAAGAAAAAAACCAAAAGAAATGACTTTTTTTGTGCTATAGTAAATGTCAGGAAAGACAGACTGACATGATAGAAATGCATAAGTGATTTTCGTCTCTCACTCCAAGCGACTGGATGTCATTTTCGTCTTTCTCTCCAAGCTGCTCCATTTTCACTGATTTTCGTCTTTCTCAAAGTCTTTCTATCATTTTCATCTCCCTCTCAAAGCTGCCATTTTCCTCTTATTGGTGGGAACGTCTATATTCAACAACGTGAAACATCTGCTAGTGTATTGTGCGTTACTCTGTTTTGAGTTAAGTTGTTGCATGTTCTGATGTAATAGGCATTCTAGTAAATTGTTGGAGAGTTATAAGCTTCATTAAAAAACACACCCAAACTCACGCATACTTGGAATTGGCTGCTTAATAAACAACCTCCCCCCATTACAGCAAAAAAACAAACACTCTGCATACAAGAAAACAGAGCAACAAATAAAACCCCCCAAAATGACAACAAATCCATTCTACAGAAAATACAGAACAACCAACTATAAAAGAAATTACAGGATAGTTGTATTAGGTTCAGCTTAACAATATTGAAGGCCTGGACGAAAGTCTTTTAGATCTTGCCGTGGCGAGCAGCCGGCCGTTCGGGGTGATCGTGGTGGTTGTGGGACTCGGAGTGGGGTCAGTGATGGTGGTTTTAAGGGGTTGGAAGCTGGATAGCTTTGAGAAGAAATGTTACCCACTACTCTTTTTACGGCATCAAATAGAAAACCTATCAAATGTGTGGTTCAGACAATATTGAATATAAAACCGTTGATGTTTGAGTTGAAAGAAACCCAAAATAATCAGGGTCATTCATTAAATTTACAGTATATCTCAATCATCCCTCTTCGAGTGGCAGTTGGTGCGAGGTGGACTGCGGCTTTTTTTTTTTGGCCATCTTTTAGCTTCATTGAAAATGAAGCAGCTTTGAGAGGGAGACGAAAATGGCAGAAAATGAAGCTACTTGGACTTGGAGAGAAACGAAAATCATTGAAAATTGAGCAACTGCAGCATGGAGAGAGAGAGAGAGATGAAAATGGCGTCAAGTCAACAATACACTTCTCACTTATGCATTTCTATCACGTCATGCTGTCTTTCCTGACATTTACTGTAGCACCAAACCAAGGCCATTTCTTTAATTGACGCGGCTGGTTCCACGTCAAATTTGGGTCTTGATTTTCTGGTTGGAGGAAGAATCAGATAGAGAGAGAAGAGGGACTCAGATGTGATATTTTATGTGAGAGAGAGAGAGAGAGAGAGAGAGAATTAGTAATTTTTTTTTTTTTGAGAAAGTAGTACTGATTTCATTCATATCATGAAGAGAAACTAGAGCTGAAGCTCTAAAAAATCAGAGATGAACACTCTGATAAAACAATAGTCTTAATACAATTAGGAATACAACCTAACCATATCCTATTACCTCCCTGAATGACCCCTTCTTTTGCCAAAGAATTAGCTGCAGTATTAGTTCCACGTGGAGTATAACAAACTTTCCAATAGAGAAATTTTCTGAGATGAGTTTGAATATCCAAGATAATATTTCCAAGAAAGCTCAAATTCAGCCCCACTCTATTTATAGCATTGACCACAATTAAAGAATCCCCTTCCAAGATAATCGAATTAAAACCCTGATTCCTACAGAATTCAACTGTATGTAAAGCAGCCAAAGTCTCAGCAACTTCTGGATTTCCCATAACAATAACTGAATGAGAGAGAGCAGCCACAACAAATCCATGAACATCCCGAACAACACAACCAAAACCCAAAATTCCCTTCTTAGAATTAATGGCTGCATCCCAATTGGCTTTAAAAAAACCAATGGGAGGAGGACACCAATTTAAAATTCTAGAAGACAGAGAAGTACCTTCAGATTCCCGTAAAGAAATGTCAGACTCCAAAGCTCCTTTATAATCACCAATAGCCATGGTAGCAGATGAAAGCACGTCATTTGGATGAAGAAAATCTCCTCCATGAACAATAGAATTCCTGCGAAACCAAATTCTTCGTGCTATCTCCACATTAAAATCTACCTCCTCTGGTGAACATAAAACAAAAAACATCTCCACAACCTCCTTAAAGGAATTTCCAGCATTAGAACATTTCTGAATTTTTCGCCCACAAACTCCCCACACATCAGCTGCGGAAGGACATTCCCATAAAACATGAATCACCGTTTCAGGAACTGTTTTACAAAAGACACAAGCAGGGTCCAAATCTATACCTTTCCTTAAAAGATTATCTTTTGTAGGTAAGATATTGTGACACACCCTCCAAATAAACATTTTTGTAGAATTTGGCACTTGCAAACTCCAAAGCCGCTTCCACAGTAGATTAAAAACCGAAATATTAGAGCTCTCACCTTGAGAAAACATTTGACGATCTTTCTCAATATGGTAAGCACTCCGCACTATAAAATCACCTGTGGAAGATCCCCTCCAAATCATCACATCTTTATGACCATATTTACTTAAAGGAATACGAGAAATAACATTAGCTTCCTCCGTGCAAAAAATCAAATTAAGAAGATTCTCATCCCACAATTTAGAATCATTATCAAATAAAGCACAAACCTTTGCATCTTCAGAAAGTACCTTTCTAGGAGACTGAATAGCAAAAGTAGATGGAGTAGAAATCCATTTATCCCGCCAAATATGCACATTTCTACCATCCCCAATCCTCCAAATTAAACCATCTCGTATCAGATCCTTAGATCCAAAAATACTCCTCCAAGCAAAAGAAGGTCTTCCTCCTAACTCAGCCTCCAAAAAATCACCCCTAAGGAAATATTTTGCCTTCAAAATTTGACTTGCCAAACTGTCTGGGTTTTTTTTAACAGACGCCACCCCTGTTTAGCAAGCAAAGCTTTATTGAAGCAGCGTAAATCACGAAAGCCCAAACCTCCCTTTGTCTTGGATAGACTCATCTTTTTCCAACTCATCCAATTGATCTTAGATTCATTCTCTTTGTGACCCCACCAGAACTTCTGCATTATAGAATTAATATCTACACAAAGGCCCACAGGAAGTAAAAAAATACTCATGCTATACGTAGGAATAGCTTGAATCACAGCTTTGAGAAGAATCTCCTTTCCCGCCTGAGAAAGAAACTTTGTCTTCCAATCATGCAAACGCTTCCACACTCGATCTTTTATACAAGTAAACTCCCGCAACCGCGATTTACCCACAAGGGCATGTAAGCCCAGATACTTGTCAAACCGTTGAGTGCTAGGAATTCCTGAAAGTCGAAAGATACAATCTCTTGCCTCTTGACTCGTATTACAACTAAAGAGAATGGATGTTTTTTCTTTATTTAACTGTTGCCCCGAAGCCTTCTCATAACATTCTAACAAAGAGGATAACCTTCCTCAATCTCTAGTTGTAGCCTTGCAAAATAACAGACTGTCATCTACAAAAAATAAGTGATTCAGGCAAGGACCCTTTGGAGATGTAGGGACTCCCGGAAGCCATCCCGAAATTGCTGCTTGTGAAAGAAGAGAACTCAGAGCTTCCGCACAGATAATAAATAAATAGGGAGAAATAGGATCCCCTTGACGAATACCACGCGAAGGTGTGAATTTCGCCGTTGGTTACCCATTAATGAGAATGGAGAAACGAACTGTAGTAATACATTGCATGATCAAACTACACCATTTAGAAGCAAAACCCATTCTTCTCATAATCTTTTCCAAGAAACCCCAATCAACTCGATCATAAGCCTTGCTCATGTCTAACTTTACTGCCACATAACCCGTTTTTCCCCAATGCCTAGTCTGCATGGAATGTAGAGTCTCATAGGCCGCAAGGATATTATCCGAAATAAGCCGTCCCGGGATAAAAGCACTCTGATTAGGAGAAATAATAGAGGGAAGAATCACTTTAAGGCGATTAGCTAACACCTTAGAAGTGATTTTATAAATGACATTACAAAGAGCTATAGGACGAAAATCAGAAACAGAGACAGCATTTTGTTTTTTAGGAATTAAAACAATATGCGTAAAATTTATATCTTCATCCATATACCCCAAAGTAATGAAATTTGAAATTGCCCTACAAACCTTATCTCCAATGGTAGCCCAATTCTGTTGGTAAAAATAAGCTGTAAAACCATCAGGGTTGGCTGCTTTAAAAGGACCCATATTATGGAGAGCAAAACCCACCTCCTCAGCAGTACAAGGCTTAAGCAACATATCATTCATCTCTTGGGTGATAGAACAGGGAATACCCGAAAGACAATCAGAGACTCCAACAGCTGAATTCGCACAAAACAAAGCCTGATAATAGCCCAAAAAAGCCCCCTCAATCTCATCAGGAACAGAACAAGCAACTCCATCCGCATCAAGAACAGACTTTATCAAATTTGATTTACGACGTTGATTCACAGAGGCATGAAAAAACTTGGAGTTTTTATCCCCATGCTTTAGCCAATCATTTTTGGCCCGTTGTCTCCATTTCAAATCCTCCAACTGTATCATATCAAATTAGTAATTGTTTTTGAAACCACGATGAACTGTCTATAAAAAAAAAAAGTATTTAATAATAATAAAAAAACTTATCTCAAAATGTGACCTGCTGCATAGCCTACACCCCCTACGAAATACAATTTTTTAACCAAAAATAAATAAATAAAGGCCACGTCATTTGGAAGAACCCCAGAATAATGTTAGAAGGAGCTCTGACATTTCTCAAAAAAAATAGCAATCCTCACATGCAAACAATTTGTTGCCTAACTTTAGAGCTCAATAAAGGCCTTCTTTTATTATTAAAAAAAAAAAAAAATGTAATATCATATAAATCGTTAAATATCATAAGTACAAATTTAACTGTAAAATAAAATTATTTTATTTCACTTTAAATGGAGATTATTTTATTATGTTGGAGCTAACTGCTAAGGTAGTGTTAACAAAACAAAAAAGGAACGTTTGATACTCGAAATAAACACTTGAAATGGAATGCAAACTTTTAGGCTCCATTTGTAAGCCTTGACTCTTGAGTTACACGAATTATCTTTTATTTTTTTATTTTTTAAGAATTAGTAAATGTATTTAGTGCTAAAAAAATGTTGCACATGATTAAATAGAACTAAAAAATATTTTCTTTCACTTACATTTAGATAGATAATAATAATTAATATTTATTTCATTGTCTAAAATTTATTTTATTATATTTAAGAGCAACGCTGTTCCCACGTGACGAGACCAGGTGCGGTGGCGTCTCGCTCGCTCGGCGCTCGCACATAATAAACTTATAAAAGCGAACAGAAAAACCAGAAGGCAGAGAGAGAGAGAGAGAGCTACAACAACATATGTGAAAGATCAACCAGTCAGTCGTAACTCGTAATCATGATCACTAGAATGAAGCTTCTCTTTGCTCTACTCATCGTTTCTCTCACTTTATCCTCTTCTCTTCGCCCTACCTTTGCCAGAGGCGGCCAACATGCCCCTCTCCCTTCAGGTCTCTCTCTCTCTCTCTCTCTCTCTCTGTATATATATGTGTTTGGTTGGATGCTGGGAAAGTGTGGGAAAGAGAAGAAAAGAAATGGAAAGTTGTAGTCTCAGATTCTTCGTTAATATTGACTTTACGGAAAATCAACTGAGCCTGATACCTCAAACTCGTTCTAGTCTAAGTTGAGATGAAAGCAACAACAGAAGTAGGATCCAAATTTTTTCTCTCCCTTGTATCATGTAAATCTTTCATTTTCACATTATCTTGCTAAAATTTTTGCTTTGGATTTACGAACCGGAAAATCGTTGGTTCCTCGCTCAATTTAAATTAGGAAATTGTAATCTTGAACTTATAAAATATCATTTTCTAACATTTACAGAATATTTGTTCTGGTTTGGTGTTGAATTTGTTATAATTGTAATCATTCCCTGATTTTATTAGGCTTTGAATATAGTAGTTACGTGGGTTCTGCACGGCACTTGTTTGAGGAAAACCGGTCTTATATCAGGTATTTATTCATAATACTTTGCTGATTTAGCTTAAAATCAAATCTGCCTATATTTGCATGATACTTTTAATCTTGTTTCTCAAATAACGCAAAGGATTTGTGTTACAGTGATGAAGTTGCTCAAGGTTACATGACTAATTCCGATCTGGAGAAGGCCGTTAAGGCATTCGGGCAAAGATGTAGTAACATTTCTAGGATATATAGGTGATTGCTAAGACTTAACTTTTTTTTTTTTAATGAAACAGTTACTAGACTAATTTTTTCTTGTATGTGCGTATACGAAAATATTTGTAAGTAATGGAGTTGTTCAAATTAATGGACCAACATAAGCAAGATATTTGTTTTATTGTTTACTGTAGTGATAATTCTGACATGTTATCTGTTTCTCTCTTTGAGGGATTTTTGGAATGGGGAATCAGTATTGGGAAGAGTGTGAATGGCGTTCCCTTGGTAATCATTTCACTGAAGTTATTTCCATTTCTTTTATTTTTGTCTTATATTAAATTCATTTGTAAAAAAACCTCTCTGTTGAGTTGTGAATGATACCTTATTAAGTGGGTGTTTGTCTGTTTTTGTTGGTTGCAGTGGGTGATAGAAATTTCTGACAAGCCTGGGGAGGAAGAGGCTGAACCTGCATTTAAGGTGAATGATCTGCTATTTATGCAGGCACATGAACACACACAATTGTCATTTGTAAATATGGACGTATTGGCATAGTCTTCGAGGCTATATTTGTGAATAATATCCAGAATCATATTGGATTTTTTTTTTTCTGCTTTTCTCATACAGTAAGTGTTTTTGAACCTGTTCGGACTTAAAGAAAAGGGCCCAGCCACTGCTTTAGCTTAATTTTCACACCTTTTCTTGCAATTGAAATTAAGGAACCTGTAAATGCTAGTCCAAGAAACTTGGTGACCAATTACTTGATATTGCAGTACATTGGGAATGTCCATGGAGATGAACCTGTAGGCCGTGAGCTTCTATTGTTTCTCGCAAATTGGATATGTGACAATTATCTTGAGGATCCCTTGGTACTTTTCTTTTCTTTTTGTTGCTCATAAGTGTAATTATGATTTTTTTTTTTTTTTTTGCATCATTTGTTCTTCTAACATGACAAATTTTATTAAAGCATTTTGATTCTTTAGGTTCTTTTTGGCTTTCTTTTTGAATGTCTTTTTTTGCTGCCCATGCATATAGTTCTTTGGGAAATGTGTTTGCAACTTTGTTCTGTTATGAGATTTCTGTATTTTATATCTTCTATGATCGTATCAAAAAGTTTCCTGGCTGGCTGCTTTTCAGTGGTTACTGTATACGCTTTTTGGTAGTTTCTTTATACTCTAACTCCTTTATGCTGCACTGAGTAATGGATAATGGATAGGATTGAGAAAATAAAACGACCCCGAACCTTCAATTTGATATTGCCAGACTTGTGAATTCCAAAAAAGAGACCATCGAAGATCAAAGTTAAACTGTACTAAATCTTTTGATGATTTAGTTCTATCTTTTTGTTTAGTATTTTTTTTTTTTTTTTTTTGTTTATTTTTAAAAATCCTAAACAAGGAATTTAAAGAAGTAACTCTAAGATTTGTGTTCCTCCCAAGTTGCTCACTGAATAGCTTATGCAGTTCTAGTTTTCTTTTTCACTTGAAATACGAACTAATCATTAAACCAAATTGAGCTTTATAATGGTTAATTAATACTTTGGAAAGAAACCTGCTTAAAAATTAAGCTAAATTTATGGTTTCTATAATGTCCTGAGATAATCACTTTGCATATCTTTATGCTGCTCATAATCGTAATTCGTGTTTCATTTTTCAAGACTCCTGTTTGTTTCATTCCTTTGATTACAGGCATTTAAGTTTGACGATGCTATGTTTATGCATACACCGGTTATACTTCTGTAGTTCCATGATTATTATATTTGATTAAACTTTTCAATTTATTTGAAATGTCCATTGGTTTTATCAGGCTAGAACAATTGTAGAGAATGTTCACCTTCATATACTTCCATCCATGAATCCTGATGGATTTTCACTTAGGAGGCGTGGTAATGCAAATAATGTTGATCTAAATCGAGATTTTCCAGATCAGGTATCTTGTTTGTGACATCAGATTTTCACTTACATAGTTGTTTAGCCTAGATCGAGCCATAAAATCATCACTAGGCTCTATTCAAATTGTTATATTATGTCTTAGACTGTGGTATATGTCATAGTTTTCCTTAACATCGCCTAGGACAGCAAGTTGAGAAATACTAATTAAACTAAAAGATTGTAAGATTCATTATAGTATTAAATAACATCAGTTAAAAGAAAATCCATGTATGACAAATAAAACGCCAACAATATTGTTTGGTTATCATGTATCTCCTGATTTCAGTCCATTTGACTACCATAATATATTACGTTAATAAGAGTAGTTGATGAAGGATGGCCCCTTGAGAAATTAAGGTTCTTAGGATAATATTAGGTAAGATAAAGGGCTTTAGATTTCAGATATATTTTTTAATAGGGGCCAGTTTGAGAGTTATGGAGTTTTTGCTCAAAAACTGCAACAAAGACTTAAAGCAGAGGGTGCTTTCTGGTGTTGTGAATAGTACTATGAACTGCACTGACGCTTGAACTGGAGTTCAAGAGAGTATCAATCTTGATATTGAAAATGTAAACTGTATTAATTTTACAAGCATTTTTGTTGTTATAATTGAGAATTGGGAGTTGTATTCTGTTGCTAGATATCTTCTGATGTAATCAAGGACCCAAACTTGGAAATTGTATTCTTTGGTCAAGATTCAATTTAGATCATAAGGCTCCTATCACCAAAAAGTGAGATGCCCAAAAGCATCTTCAATATTATAAGTTGAAAAAGAATGCTTTTAGCTTTCCTCTTCATTAAGGTGGTGTGCTAATGATGAAAGAAATTGACTTGCATGCAATCACAGTTCTTTCTTATAAATGAGGATGCGGATGCACGGCAACCTGAAACCACAGCAATTATGAGTTGGTTGAGAGAGATCCATTTTACAGCATCTGCCAGTTTGCATGGGGTAATACTTTGTGATTTCTGCTATTAACCTCAGTAAAACCATATCCACACTATTGCCATTTTATATGCATACTTTCTCAATGTTGATCTTAGAAGAAATGCTAATGTTCCACCTAGGACGGAAACATATTTACTTAAAACCATTGGCCAAGGTGTTATACCTTCATCTTGAAAAATATGTTTTTTTATAGTTAAGCAGAATCTTTATATATCAAGGAGCAACCTCTTCCCGCCAACCTGCTGCTCTCTTTTTATTTTTAGGGATGAACAAGGACGTACTGACAGAGTACTGTATAACCAGTGGAAAAAGGGTGGAAACACTACGTCCGAGAACTGAAACTAGCTCCATTGTACAAATTCACAGCATAACTAGTTTCTAATGCAATAGTTCCCATTATCAGAAATGCTTAGGTCTTTCTTTTACCTATCTTTTTTAATCAAAGATATCTTGACAACTTCCTGGAAAAAAAAATTAAAAAAATAAAAGAAAAGAAAAGAAATGACTCCTAGTGTTTCCGTAACGTCACTGAATATAGAACTTGCTTATTGTCCCTGTATTTTAAAGTCCAGTTATTTGCATCACTCATTACTTGGCTGACTCATTTAATTATACCAGCTTCAAAGATATACGGTTGGCTCACAGGGCTTAGTTCAAGCATGCTGTGGTTTTTATACCTAGTTAATACATAGACAGAATATAGAGAAATAAATTCTTAAAAGTATCCTCTTTTGTTCACAGGGTGCACTTGTTGCAAATTATCCATGGGATGGCACTTTGGATAAAAGGTGATGATTTTACATTCATGATCAGTTGTTCAGTGCATTATATATCCTTCCAGTTTGTTGTTGGTCTTCTATCTGTATAAGATAAATCTTATCATTTTATGTTATGTTAGCCTACCAACTATAGGAGTCACTTTGTCAAACCCATCCAGCTTATTATTAATTGCGTAAATTTAATTTGATTTTCCATTGAAGAGTTATCTATGAGTGCTTACTGTCTACTGTATTTGTAACTTAGGTATTTCATCATCATCTTATTTCTGAGTGTTCCATTTTATCATTGCTGTAATTTGGGTTCAATCTATATTTATTGTTGTTTTTATTTTTGGTTTGTTGCTACTACCTGATTTTCCATAAGATTGCAAAGGGGATTTTCACCACTCATTTCTGCAGTGCTGAGTGATTTTGGCTCAGTCAAAGCTTTTTCAAGTGTCATACATGTCATGGTGGCCTAAATACTGAGTGTTGGAGCATTGCTATCATTATATATAAATTACTGTTCATATCTCTTTTCTTTGCGAACTATTTAAAAAGATTTCCAACAAAATCAAGTTTTTAACTGTAATCTCAGAATACATTCTCTTTATGCATCGCTGTAGATTTTTATCAATTTAGCTTTTCCTTTTGCACTTAACTTTTTCTGATTATGTGAATCAATTTCAGGAGAACTTACTTTAGATGTCCTGACGACGAGACATTCCGGTTCATGGCAAGTACATATAGTCGCTCTCACTATAACATGTCTTTGAGCAAGGAATTTAAAGGAGGAATTACGAATGGAGCATATTGGTATGGCAGCATAAAAGTAATGCTGATGAAGCTTTTAATTAAAGTACATTGAAATGCCGCTTGTTCAAGACATTTTCACTTCTGCTTCTGTAGTCATCTGAGTGATCAACTTGTCAGAAATATTGGTCTACTCTGTCTTATAATATATTTTTAGCTGTTGTTTCACCAGATTTTTCTGCAGGTACCCTATATATGGTGGCATGCAAGACTGGAACTATATACATGGTGGGTGTTTTGAATTGACCTTGGAGATAAGTGATAATAAATGGCCTTCTGCTAATGAGGTTAGAAATCAGTTTATGTCTCTTTACCTCTGTTCTTAGTACTATTCTTATTATACTAAAACTTGCATGTTATTGTTGATGTTTCTTTTTTAACTCCCGGAAATTCTTTTACCTTTTGGGGAGGAGGAATTGTAGTAGTCTATGATCCAACCTTCTAATCTTGTTATTATGTTTCATTTATAAGTAAAAGAAGTTCATTAAAAGCGTAAGGGGTGCAACTAAAGCACACAAGAAGTATATAAGAAAAACACCTAGCAGTTCAAGAACGAGAAAAGAGAATACAAAAATATACAAAGCTGGTAACATTGAGAAGGGCATTAGCAGAGATCCATTCAAAGAGGGATTTAAGAAAACAAATTTGTAGATTCAAGCTCGTCTTCTCTCAATCATTGAAGCTTCGAGTGTTGTGAGGCAGTGTGTGCCCTGTGGAATGCTTTCTTCATTCGCTTTGGGTTTTCTTGGGTTATTCCTAGATGAGTTATTGATTTGTATGCTTCTTGGTGGCATGCTGGTAGCAATCGGAGTGTTGCTATGTGGCAGATGGTACCCTCTTGTCTTTTATGGTGTATTTGGAGGGAAAAAAAATATTGTAATTACACTAAAAACGAAGGAATCACATTCCAAACAAGCATGTTACTCGTTAGCTCTAGCATGTTACTAAGCATAGCCCACAAAGGAATTATATTTACTCTATAATGTTACTAAACATAGCCCACAAAACCCTGAATTAGCTGGGAACCAAGTGCCAAAGATCGCTAGTGTACTCGCAATGAATGAGAAGATGATTTACAGTTTCATCATTCTTTTTGCATAGACAACACCAATTTACAAGATTGACGCCCCGCCTTCTAAGATTATCAGCCGTAGGATTCTACCCAAAGTTGTCGTCCATATGAATAAAGTAATGTGGAGCGGGGTTTAACCTTCCATACTCATTTCAAGGGGAACGAACAAGGAAGTTGACTCTCAAAATTACTTGGGCATTCTCTATGAAGCCAAAAGAAAAGAAGAAATATGGGTATTCTCTTATGCATTTATTTTTATTTGCTATAATCTGTAGTTTATATGGTTTTGTTGCTGCTAATTGTCTTTCGTTAATGTTCTCTCCTTTTCTTTTCTTTTTCGGAATAATTTTAATGCCCTACGTAACGTTTAATTAAAGTGTGCGACTTTGTATAATTAATTAATTGATATGAGTGGCTTTTATCTCGCGTTCTTGTTTTTGTCCTACTCTTATCTAGTTGCTTAATGGATCATCTTGTTTACCTTATGTTAACATGCAGCTTCCTACTCTTTGGGAATACAACAAAATGAGCATGCTCAATCTTGTTGCGAGCCTTGTGAAGGTATGTTGTGGTTTGAATGCTAACTTTTTCCTCATATGAAATAACATAGACTATTTGAGCCTTGTGAATGATAACATAGACCTAATTTTTCCTTGCAGTTTCTGTAGTAGACTATCTGATGAAATAATTATCATGGTGCACATTCCATGATATGTACTTGTCAAAAAATATCGTTCTAGATCATATACTCTATGTGACACATTTAGAATTAATATTAGAGCGGGGTTAAAGGAGTTGGAGAACTTCTCAAGTTGGCAAGTTTAGTAAACTATGATGCTAAAAGGAACCCGCCCAAACCCCGCCCATCTTGGTATAGTGGTAAGGCTTGTACCCCGTTATGAATCTAAAAATTATAAATTGGAACGTTAGAGGTCTTAATGGCACAGGGAAAAGTGTCAACATCAGTAATTTGTTGAATAGTTGGAAGCTTGACGTAGTGTCTTCAAGAAACAAGAATGGAGTGGATTTCTGCCTGTATTGTCCGGGGTTTATGTGGTGGATCATTCGCGGGGTGGACTGTCCTGCCAGCCTTAGGAGCCTCAAGTGGTATTCTTTCAATGTGGGACAAACGAGTAGTGGAATGCATTGAATAGGCGGTAGGCACTTTCTCCATCTCTTGCAAATTCAAGCATGTTATGGACCAATTCGTTTGGGTTTTCTTAGGCATCTACAATCCCAATACTGATTTTGAAAGGCATTATTCTATCGGAGGAATTGTCAGGGGTTTTCGATTGATGGGAAGCTCCTTGGTGCATCGAGGGAGACTCCAATCTTACTTGTTTCCCAAACGAAAGGGTGGGGGCGACTCGATTGACTTCTGCCATGTTGGAGTTTTCAAATTTCATTTCAAAGAAAGGGTTGATGGATATCCCGTTGGCTAGAGTTTCCTTTACATGGATTTATTGAGTGGTTGGGGCACCTTGCTGGGTCGTGGTTCTGCTATCCGTATTTGGAAGCAAGTTCCTTTATGTGTTTTGTGGGGTTTGTGGCGTGAGAGAAATTCTAGGCTTTTTGAGGATGTGGAGGTTACAGTTAGGGCTCTTTGTAGAAATGTGCTTAATATGTTATATCTGTGGGTGTCGGCACATAGCCCGGATCGTATGTCGTTTGCTGATTTTTTACTTTCATGTTTGTTTATTTCCTCTGATTAGGGGCTCTTTTGTATACTTTCTGTATATTAGAGTTGCGCTCCTTTGCGCTTTTTAATGAATTATTACTTATCAAAAAAAAAACAACCAAGATCCACACATTATGTCCAAACTTGATAGATTTCTAGTTTCTCCGGATTGGAAATAGCATTTCCCAAATCTGGTTCAACGTCGTCTTCCTCGACCTTTCTCATATCATTTTTCGATTTTAACGTCATCTTCCTGTGGGGGTATGTCTAGAGGACCACGCTCATTTGGATTTGAAAACATGTGGCTAAAAGCCAGAGGGTTTTGTAGACATGCTGAAACAGTGGCGGGATTCATATCAATTCTTAGGCACTCCCTGTTTTGTCTTTGCTAGTAAGCTGAACCGGTTGAAAAATGACTTGAAGTGCTGGAATAGGGAGGTCTTTAGCAATGTTGGGGAGAGCAAGAAATTTTTATTGGAGGAGATCCAATCTCTTGATCAGCTAGAAGAGGAGAGATACCTTGTAGAAGAAGAGAGAGTCAAGAGGGCTAAGGCGAAAGCATATTTGGAAAATGTTGTCCATATGCAAGAAGTTAGCTGGAGGCAGAAGTTGAGGGCGACTTGTTTAAAAGATTGGGATCACAACACTAGATTTTTTTTACTGCCTCGCCAAATCTCACGAGATAACTTTATCTTTAGTCTTTGCATTGATGTCATTGTTACCTCCGACCAAGGGGAGATCAATGACACTATCATTCAGTATTACAAGAATCTATTAAATGAAACTGTTTCTTGGCAGCCAAAAATAGATGGATTGCAGCTTCCTTGTTTAGACTCTACAGAGGCAAATGGGTTGGACAGGCCGTCCAAGAGGAGGAAGTTCTTTAGTCTCTGCTTAGTATGGATGATGACAAAGCGTCAGGCCCTAACGACTTCACTATTGCTTTTTTTTTGGTCTTGTTGGGCTATAGTGAAGGATGACCTTACGCGAGTCTTCCATAATTTTCATGAGCATGAGTTGTTCGAAAAGAGCCTCAACGATACATTTATTGTTCTCATTCCCAAAAAGATTGGGCAGTTGGAAGTAAAGGATTTTAGACTTATCAGCTTGGTGGGGAGTGTTTGTTTACAAGATTTTGGCGAAAGTTCTTGCGATATGAATGATACAAGTGTTGGGAGCGCTCATTTCGACTAGTCAGAATGACTTCATGGGGGGAAGACAAATTCTAGACTCAGTACTCATAGCTAATAAGCGTCTAGACAACAGGTTGAAATCGAGTATTCTTGGCATTATTTGCAAGCAAGATTTGGAAAAAACTTATGACCATGTCAATTGGGAGATCCTTTCCTATCTCATGGGCCATCTTGGCTTTGGCTCTAAATGGAGGAATTGGATATTTGCTTGTATCTCCACAGCCCAATTCTCTCTATCTTGATTAATGGTAGTCCGCATGGCTTCTTTGGTAGTTCATGAGCCTTCGCTAGGGATACCCTCTCTTGCCTCTTCTCTTCGTGATTGTCATGGAAGCTCTCAGTAGGATGCTATCAAGAGCTATAGTTGTGGGTTATCTATCAGGATTTCGGGTAGCCACCCAAAACGCTACCTCCCTAGAAATATCCCATCTTCTCTTTGCAGATGATACACTTATTATGCGTGATGTAGACCGCGATCAAATCTATAATTTGAGTCACATTCTCCTGTGTTATGAGGCCATTTTGGGCTTGAAGGTCAACCTTCGAAAATCTGAATTAGTCGCATAGGTTACGCATCAAGAAGAGCTGACCAACATTCTCAATTGTAGTATCTCTTCTCTTCCCTTGAAATAGGTGCTCCTTTTAATTCAAAAGCTATTTGGAAGGGAGTAGTTGAGAAGATGAAAAAAAGATTGGCTAGTTAGAAGAATATCTATTTGTCCTTGGGTGGATGCCTAGCTCTAATCAAGAATACGTTATCCAATCGGTATAGTTAGGAGATTGGAGCATCTTAAAAGAGACTTGGGATGGACCAGGAGGTGAGCATAAGTTTCATTTGGTGAACTGGAAGACTATATGCTCCCCAGTTTCTAGAGGAGGGTTGGGAGTTAAAAGTCTCATGATGTTCAATAAAGCTCTACTAGGGAAATGGCTTTGGAGATTTGTGCAAGAGGAGAATTTTGTATGGAGACGGGTGATTGTAGAGAAGTATGGGGCTCAGAGAAGGGGTTGGAGTTCAAATGAAGTTTGTGGGCTGTATGGGGTGTGCCTTTGGAAGAATAATAGGAATAATTGGGGGTATTTCTCCAATCTTGTTTCCTTCAAGGTTGGAGATGGATTCCAATCCGCTTTTGGCATGATGTGCGGTGCAAAACATTCTCTCAAGTCTTCCTTCCTATAATTTTATTCAATAGCTCGGGACAAAAAGGCCTTGGTATTGGATTACTCGGATTCCTCGGATACCACTATTCTTTGGAACCTGAGTTTACTAGGGCAATACAAGATTGGGAGCTGGAATTTCTTGACTCTTTCCTTAATTTGATATACTCCTCAAAAATCCATCCTGGGAAGGCAGATTGAATGTTGTGGATGCCAACTAACAATTATGGCTTTGAAGTGAAGAGTTTATAAATATTTACAATCTGGAGAGCCTAGTTCATTCCCCTGGAGAAGTTTTTGGAAGGTTAAGGTACTGCCTCACATTGCTTTCTTTACTTGGTCAGCAACTTTGGGTTAAAATCCTCAATAGTTGATAATTTTAGAAGACAAGGTTTCACCCTTGTAAACAGGTGTTGCCTTGCAAAAAGAATGAGGAGAATGTTAATAACCTCTCCATCGAGTACTCTAGTGATCTTTGGAACCAAATTCTCAATTTATTCATCCTAGAGCTGCTTCATTGCTGGAAGAGTCAAAGGCGGGGACATCCCAAAGAGGCTATCTGGAAAGTTATTCATGAACTCTTAATGTGAAGCATATTGAGAGAAAGGAATTGGTGCCTATTTGAGGACTATGAATCTAATGTGCTTAATTTAAAATCTGTCTTTTTGAGATCTCTTTTGGATTGGGTTGTAATTTATGTTCCTAATTGTACTTCTTTGAATCATTTAGATCTAGTTATCTTTTTGGATTTTTGACACCCTTAGGGTGGTTGTATCTCTTGTATACTCTTCATGTACGAGAGCTCTGCCTTTTTTTTTGTTATTCAATAAGTTATTATTCAAAAAAGAAGAAAAAAGAATTACTATTAGAGTTGTGTGTGTTATGCAATATTTTTGTAATGTTGATTTCACATAGTGCATAATTGTGTATCTATATGATTTTTATCTCGTTAGACAGGAGTTCATGGAAGAATCTTTTCATCGGAGGGTGGAAGGCCACTCCGCGGCTCTATTACTATAAAGGGAATAAATCACACAGTATGTTACAACACCCCCCTCCCCGGTTAAAATGCATTTAGGTTTGATGTAGATGGATTCATGTGTTTTCTAAATTCATGTTCCAGCAATTTTTAGATATTATATATGTATAATTTTATTTTATTTTTTGGAAACTACGCTTACCTCCCTTAAACTACCACCCAATTTGCAAGCCCCTTCCAAACTTTAAAAAGTTGCAATGTACCCTACCAATCTACCAAGTCCTTTCATTTAGCCCCCTATTATTAAAAATTTTCGTTTAGTTAGACAACTAACTTGTAAAATGTCCGTTATACCCCCCATAAAATTTTGAAAAAGTCAACAGTGCCCTTAGATTTTAAAAAAAAAAAATCACTGAACTGGCCGTGCATCCTTTTTTTTCTACTAAATTTTTTATTCTACGAAGGGGTATTTTTGTCAATTTTTACTTCATTTAGCAAAAAATCCTCACGGAAGGGGTAACTGAAAGGGCTTTGTAGATTAATAGAGTACATAACAACTTTTTAAAGTTTGGGAATACATTGCAAATTGAGTGGTAGTTTGAAGGCAGTAAGTGTAGTTTCCCTCCTTTTTTTTTTCCAAGTCACACCCATGCATATTTACTTGTACCAGTTTTAATAAAGTTCTCTTCTGAACTTTTAGTCATTAATTGACATGTGGTTGAGTTCTTCTTCTGCTTCATAACGTGCGCTTTGGTGTCTCCTAAACTTTACTGACAGGTCAAAGCAGGAAGAACGTTTGCTGATTACCATCGCTTGCTTGCTCCAGGAGGCCGATATGAAGGTATTGTACTTCCTAAGCATGATTTAAAGTTCCATTTGGATATGAATTTTGGTAATCTAGGAAACAGCTGGATAGTTTTGAAATACTGAAGTCTAATAGAAAAATCGAAATACTAAATTTTGATGAGTTTTGTCTGTTAAAGCATGTTATGGTCTTGTATTCTCCTTCTGAAAACTTCAGTGAGGAAAGTTACAATGACGAGGTCTCATCATGATTGGAGGTGTGAAATGAAGGAATGTATGTTATGATATTGTCTTCTCCTTCCACAAATCTCTGCTAAAAGAAGTTGTCAACAACTGGGCATCATCATGGTTGGAGGCATGAAATGACAGGAGATGGGCTTCTGCTGAGTAATTCTTACCACAAAATAAGTAAATAAATGTTAGAAACCCCACTTTTATCCAAGAGCTAATTGGCAGTGCTGCAAGTGTGCTGTATAGCATCACTCAGGAAAAAAAAAAAAAAAAACCCCTTATTCTCAACAATCTGCTCTTCGACCACCACATAGAACAGACAATCTCACATTTGAACACTACATTTTTGACACGAGATATATGTGAAATCAACACTCTCTCTCTCTCTCTCACACACACACACATATATATATATATATAGGGACATGATTGGCTCACAACCCCTTTCCACAACTCCCTCACAACCCCACTCACAATGGTGTGGGGCCCATGTGTGTGGGCCCCACACCATTGTGAGTGGGGGTTGTGAGGGAGTTGTGATGGGGTTGTAGTTTTATCATTTTCCATATATATATATGGGATTTGATTCTTACACTACAGCATCACAACAAGTGCACAACAACCCCTCACATGAGGGTGGGCCCCAGTGTGTGAGGTCCACCCTCATGTGAGGGGTTGTTGTATTAGTGTTGTAAATCTAACATTTTTCTATATATATATATATATATATATATGAATATCCGAGTTTCTGATCTTTGATAATATCGACTTTGGTTGCAGTTATGGCCAATGTGGCTGGGTACAAATCGAGAAACACATGTATCTGGTTGGAAGAAGCTGCAATGACATTGGATTTTGTTCTTGATCCAGAAGTCACACTCAACAAGGGGGGGAGTCTACCGCGAAGTGACTGTGAATGCGACTGTGGCAATACGAGCAAGCTTGAATTTGTTGACTTTATTTGGGGGTCACACCTGGGAGTTTTTGTGATTTTGATTGCTGTTGTAGGATTTCTTTACCTTTTACTTCTTCGGAGAAGGAACATCAACCTTTCAAAACATAGACACCCTTAATTAGGAGGGCCAAAAATTGCGGGGGGGGGGGGGGGGGGGGGGTGGTATAAAGGCTCTTAATTTTTTTGCTTTTGCGAAAGCTGATATATTTTACATCAGGAAAAAAAAAACAAAAACAAATCGAGATACCCAATGTGAAAGTAATTTATGCTTTATACATTTTCATTTTCTTGTTTTATTTTTTCCTTGTACGATTTATTTTAATCATTACTTCTTCTTCTTGATATTAGTACTAAAATAAAAAAGAAACAAAAAGCTAAAAATGTTACATTAGTCAAAGACTTGCTTAAGATACCCGTGTGAAAGCAAAAATTACTATTTGATAAAAAATGAGAAATTCAATTACCCTAGGCAAATGCCAAGCGACGGAAATTAACATAAAACAAGGTACGTGGGAAAACATCGTAAGACTAAGGCCATTCGCTTTTAACAAAGTTTACTTCTGGCAAATTAAATTAGGAGAACATGGTGGGTCTCACGTGGAATCTATTCTATGTCTCCAACAGTTGTATAACAATTATGCAAGAATCATGTCCCTTAAATTAAGCATCATTAGCTATAACCGCTACCATCTTTTTTTTCTTTTTTCTTTTCTTGTTTTTTTTTTTGAAAAAAAAAGGTTATAACTACAACTTTTAGAACGATGATAAGGTCAAGAATGTTGTATATCATATGCTTATGAGAAGTGTTACGGTGGGTTATTATTTCTTCTCTGTTATAAATAACTTGATAGTCAAGGATGGGTGTACTCCGCTCTAGGTAGGCGGTTTTGACATCTTGACCACTTTTGCCACCGCCCTAGATAGTTAGCAATTTAAAGGAATTGCACCGCTTGTTCCTCACACACGGGAAGACAGTTATTTATGCCCTAGCCAATCGCCACTTAGATTGTTATGCTTTACTTGTTAGAGAGAGAGAGAGAGAGAGAAGGCGGCTATTAGTTTTGTTCGAATGAAAATAAAATGCCCTAAAGGAGAAGGTTTCTAGTGAAAGTGTAATACCCTAGACGAAAACAACGGCTGCTAGAATATTTCATTTAGGAATTTAAGTCCATAGGTGCATTCCATGACATGCATAATCGCATGATTCAAGGTAGATTTAAGATTGTCATATTTTTCTTAACATAATTGCATGACCCCCTATGTGTAATCCAAAATTTTATTTTTCAAAACTTAGCTTATGTCTTTCACACCACCTAGGCATAGGGTTTTAATTTTTAATTTTTTTTTTTAATTTATAAGAAGGGTTTTAAAATTTTAAACCTAATTAACTTAATTACCTAACTCATAAACGAAACCGAACTCGAGTGGAGATTATACAACTCAGTTTATTTATAACCCTAATCACATTAATCAAGGATGGTTGTGCTTGTTCTGCCTTTTGAATTATCCTTTTTAAGAATGAAAAAATAAATAAATAAATAAGAAGAAGAAGAAAGAAAAAGTATTGGACAATGTCCATCAAGACACTCCTACAAGAATATCCGAATTCATATAACCCAAAAGAGGAAGGCAAAAAAAATTGATTTTTCTCTCCCTGAGGAGAGAGACTCTCTCGCGTGCGCCTGTTTCTGGTTTAAAGCTTGGAATTAGCTGTTCGCCGGGAAGGGGGGCTGGTTCGCCTCCCTTCCCCGGTGGTGCCTTTTGTTTCCCCCATGGTGTATTCCATGGGGATGGGTTTTGTTTCTCCCAGCCGTTTAGGCTGTGGAGTTGTGTCCTCCGAGTCCTCCGGGCTCTGGCGCTTTGTGTTTATTTGTGTTTGGTTGTTCTTTCTCTTTGTCTTCTCTGGCAGGAGGTTCTTCTCGAGGCGTCCGGCGGAGTGCTTTGTCTTCGTTTTGTCTCGCCGGTGGAGGGCGTTAGTGCCTAATATGTCTATTTCTTTGGATGCTAGATCTACGCTTAGCCATCGGCTTTCTAGAGACACGCGCCGCTCAGATGGGTTCGCCGGCGTCGTCTTGTCCCGCTGCTGTTTGTTCCGGTCGTTGGGATCATTGGTGACCGGCGCGTGATCGTCACGCGCCAGTGAAGTTTTCTCTTCGTCGGGCGCGTGGAGGTCTCGTTCCGGCGTTTTTTCGCCGGGCAAAGGTGGTGGCCGGGCACTGGTGGACTGATCTGATGGTTGGCGGTTTCGGGGGTGGCGCGTGTTGTACACGCGCCGGTCTCCGGTGAAGACAGTGTTATTCCTCCGACGTGTTGGGTTGAATTTGTTGCTAGATGTGTTTGTGTATTCTCTTGTTATTAGGTACAATTGCCTATGTGTGGCTCAGGTTTTACTAGAATTTTTCTTTGTTAGGGGGCTTATTGTAATTTTAGTGAAATTTGAGTTTTCACATATGTAATTGTTTTTTAAGTCAGATCCTTCTGACTTAAGAGTGTGTGGGGGGTATGTCCCTCATTGCTCGTGATGTAGCCCTTGGGCTTTTTAGATCAAAATAGCACATGCTATTTGTTCAAAAAAAAAAAGAAAAAAAAAAAGAAAAAAAAAAAAGAGGAAGGCAAAAAGTTTGGGCCCAAGATTACAAACTTCATTGCATGGCTACAGAATCCACCTTTGGGCATAATGCTATGCCTTGAAATAAGAGGTTTCAATATGAGCCCGTCAAAAGTAATTAACTACTTGGGAAGTGAATTTGTGTTCGCGTATTAAGTTTGATTGTGTCGCGATATAGATATAAGATTATATAAATTAATTTTAATTTGACCCGTTTAATTAAACCAGTCAAACCCTTTAACCCTAACCCGTTAATTTATATTGAGTTCGTATCGAATTTGTAGGCCGTGTCCCTAAATGTTGTATATCGTGTTCGGGTTATGTCGATGCATGGATGTAAGATTATATAGGTAAACTCTAATTCAAGTCATTTAATTAAGAGAAATATTTAGTTTTCATCTTTTTTGCTAATCTCTTGTCTATCTCCATACAAGAAATTGGTAAATCTATCATTGAGTATGTGAAACCACACGGAACCTCTATGAGTACCCACATATTTAATGATATATTTATCAAAGAGATGGGTAAAAAGATGAGGAAGAGATAAATGTGCATTTATCTTATAATCATCTCTTACCTATTTTTATACAACTAGATTTTAAAATTACTAAATTACTGTGCATGGCATAAATTTAACGGTGAATTTGAAAATAAAAAAGAGTAAATAATTAATTTATATTTCATTTTTCGACTTTTAAATCTTAATCCGTTAATTTTTTATTAAATTTGTATCGATTATACGATCCTAAATCAAAAGTTGAAATACTCGACAGAGAGGGCTCCTGGAGATGTAAACGTGTTGAGCTCCTCGCACAGGATAAAGAGGGTAAAAAACTTTTGACTGTTGGGTAGGTTTTTACTTTTTACCGTTTTTTGGAAGCGCTCGTGGTTTTTGGTATTTACTATTTACCGTGGGAAGTTAAAGTCAGACAAGGCATCGTGCATGTAGCTATCTTAAGCCGTCCAAAGCTTTTAAATGCCCTATCATTGGCTGAGAGGGCTGACCGCTGTGTATGGGCCCATTAGAGGTGGCCCGCCATCCTAATCAGGTCACGTTAGCGCGGCTGTGAGGATGACACGTTACGTACCCTGTTACCCTTGAGATTAATTAATTAATTAATTAATACTAATTTACTTATACCCAAGTCGCAAAGTCGGTTTGTTGGCACCGACAGGGTCGTCACATGATTGCTTATTTTATTGCGAGTGCCACACCTTTCGGCTTTCGGTCAGTTTCCTCGATCACTCATTCTAGATTCTTCCATTCAGCCTCAATTTCTCAACCAAATCTAATATACTGTCACGTATGTTTGTATGTGTATATATATATATATATATATATATTTTAAGGTTAAATACGTTTTTACTTTTAAAATTTTAATGAATTTATTTTTTATTTAATGGTTCATTTCGTATTATAGATATACTTCATTTATACTAAAGAAGGAGATGGTACCTCTTTCTAAACTTTTGTAAAAAAATTAAAGAAAGTCAACGTCAACACTTCTAAAAAGCCTGACAAGTGTTTTATGTCTATAACTTAGGGGTAATTACATTTTTTCCCCATAAACTACCAAAAAATGCTCGATGCCCTCATGAACTACCAACTCGACCAAAAAAGAGTATTCAACTAATCACAGTTACATGTGTTTGCCCCTTTCTGTTGGCCTAATTCGTGAAAATACTTAAATACGTTCACTCAATTTCAAAAATGACCTAAGCGCCCTCAACTTAAAAAAAAAAAAAAAAAATTAAAAAAAAAAGAACAAAAAAAGAAGAAGAAAAGGGTGCTGCCGGAGGGGGTGGCTTGCGAGCCACCCCCCCCCAAAGGTGGGTCTAGCCACCTCTGGGGTGGCTCACGGCCATCCCAGTTTTTCTCTGGGGTGGTCGCGCGGCCACACTAAGTTTTTTTGGGGTGGCCACGAGCCAACTCTGGGGGTGGCTCGCACTCCCACCCCTCCACCTAAGGGGGTGGCTGCCACCCCCTTCAGCAGTCACTCACTTTTCTTTTTCTTTTCTTTTTTTCTTTGTTCTTTTTTTTTTTTTGCTCTTTTTTTTTAAAAAAAAGAAATATTTTAGTTTTAATATTTTTTATTAACAAATTTAAACCAAATTAATAAACCATTTTTTTTATCAATTGAGGGCATTTTTGTCTTTTAATCAAAATTAACGTCCAAAATCGACATACTTCGTCCATGTTAACGGGTTTGACTGATGGAAGGGTGCAAAATGTGTAAAGTTGGTAGTTGGATGCTCTTTTTTAGTTGAGTTGGTAGTTCATGGAAGTATCGCGCTTTTTTAGTAGTTCATGGAGAAAAATGTAATTACCCCAAAAACTCAAAATAATAAAAACTAAAAAAAAAAAAAAAAAACCTTTAAAAAATTGTCGGTCAACTACCCCCGTTTGGCCTGGGGTGGGTTCGGCCATCCCCAAGAGCCAAACCTCTAAATTTTTTTTTATTGTTTCATTTTTGTTCTTTTTGAACTTGTGGGGATAGCCGAACCACCTCCCATAGGCCACGAGGGTGGTTTGGCCACCCCCAACGACCAAACTTTAAACTCATTTTCTCTCTCTAGCTTTGTGGGGGTGACCAAATCACCCCCATGGGCCACAGAGGGTGGTTCGACCACCCCGATCGGTTCAGGGTAGCCGAACCCACCCCCAAGTCAAATGTGGGTGGCTGAGCCACCTTCAAAGCTCTTGAGGGTGGTTTCAGCCACCCTCATTTTCTCTTTGGGGTGGCCAAACCACCCCTAAACCGGCCGTGGGAGCCACCCCTCCTATTTTTTTTTTCTTAATTTTTTAATTTTTTTTTTAAGTTTTTATTATTTTAAGGTTTTTTTTTAACAAAAAAAAATTAATTAGGTATAGGACACGTGTCAGCTTCTTAGAGGTGTTGACGTAGACTTCCGTTAATTTTTTAGACGGAAGTACCATCTTCGTCTTTAGCCATAAATGAGGTACCATCTATAATATGAAATGAATCACAGTGGACAAAAAATAAAGTCGTTAAACCACAATAGGGTCAAATATATTTAACCATTTTTTTTAATATATATTAGAAAAAACTTCCTTAACCTTTTGAATTTTCATCAATTTCACAATATTCGTTTTAATGTTAAAAAACTTTCAATTTAATGTATCGAGCTTCTAATTTTTTTTGTAATGTCACCATTTCGTTTGGATTTTTTCGTTAAATCCTAACGGAGTTCTTTGAAATTACCAAAATGCCCTAAGTTCTTTTTAATTAATTGTAAATTTAGAATTTTATAAAATTTTCAAGGGTATAAAGTCATTTCATCATTTTTGCTGTTTGATTTAACTACAAACCCTAATAAAGTTGTGGCATTGCAAAAAATTAAAAGTTGAATACACTATATAAAGAGTTTTTGAACTCTAAGAAATAATTACAGATATCATTAAAATTCAAGGAATTAAGTGAAGTTTATTCGATATACATTAACATATACATGGCAAAAAAACACTTTCTTTTGCAATAAATATGATGGTCTTCATCAACCAAAGATATCACAATGAAGCACCTTTTTCGTGCCATAGATATTTTGACTCAGTGGAAAATATATAATAATAATAAGGGATTATACAGGATATTAAGCAAGTGGCCTTGGAAATTCATAAACATGCAAGTTGCTTAATGCCTTAATGGTTTCCACCTTCACTAATACAAAGTGGGATGTATTGTTGGTCCCTTTAGAATGTTCGTCATACTCATATATAGCAGGATGATGATAATGATGAGATCAAAAGTGTGAAGAATTACAAAGTGGAGGAGCCTAATGCTCGTACAACCATCCTAGTAAGAAATGCAAAACATGCATTAATAACCACCCTCACCCCTTGCGGATAATGATCCTTTAATTTTCATTTCAATTAATTGAAATGAAAATGAATTATTTCACGGTTAATATTTCATTTCAAGCGAGATATGTATATGATTTCATGTCATTTAAAAATTTTAAATGACGCAACAACATATCCATTATATAACATCATGCAACATAATTTTCAACAAGTATGTAAGACTAAAAATCACGATGATGCACTATAATAATAACAAGCAATATCACGTTATACATAATCATAGTCGTCCTCCATGTGACATCGTATCCATAACCCTCTTACTATGAGGTTTCCTCGTCTTGTAGGACATATGGTACAACTCCAGTGCCCCAGTGAAATACAATAGTCAGCCATCTCTAATTGCTTAACTGAGTTCAACTTTGAGTAATCCACTCAACTAGTGATGCCATAGGGGATGACTCCACCTTTTGGGCGGCTACGCCAGTCACATTAGCCCTCGGATCCAGGGTAAATAACACTTCGCTCACAATGGGCCATAGGATCAAGCCCATATGAGTAGAATGCACATGCTTCAGATTCTTCACTACTTTTTCTTATGGTGGCCATGCAATACAATCATTTATATTTCGTTAACAATGCATGTAAATACGAGTCAGACACTCATTTATTTTACAAGTAATTTTACATTTACTCAAAACTTAAAGCTCGCAACATCAACAGCAAAGCATTTCATAACCGATTAAAGTACGCACATTTGATAGTGAAATTAGACATGCTCAAAAACATTGGTGTGTAATTTCACGTGAGTTTACTTACCTTGACCGTAATATTCTTTCATAAACTCTCATTTGAATGCTTTGATGTTTGCTAAATATCTTATTATTAGTATTGTTAACTAAGATGTGGCCTTAACATCACCATTTTCTACATTTTGATCAATACCCATTTATCGACACTCAAAAGCCGCTAGATTGGTAGGTACCGATACATCAATACTCGAACACCGCTCGATCGATTAGTACAGTTAGAACAATGCTCAACCACCGATCGATCGGTGTCAAATAGTGATAGATTGGTACATTGTTCATTGTCTTCTACCTCCAAAAAGTCAAATTTTTACTACTTAGAAAGCCTTCAGAGTCTCTAAGGCTCGAAAATGCACATCATTTTTCACACCCAACATTGTTTAAAGCCTAAAGCCGGAAATTTTTTACAAGCTAAGCATAAAGTCCTCATCTTTATGTTCTCACCATTTTCCCTTTACCAGAAACTCCAAACAACAATCCAAACTTACAACTTACAAAGTCTAAGGCTTGCCTTTGGTCTTATCTAGTCGTTAAAAACGTAACCCACCATAAAGCTAGGTTTTTAAAACAAAAGTTTAAGCCTTTTTATTTCTACACCCACACACACACACACAAGTATGTATACAACAAACCCAACGAAAATAACAATGCTTTTATGAATGAAAATACAAACTAGAGTTTGAAAAATTACCTCTTAGCGCTTTGAACTACCAAAGAGCTAAGAAAATAGCTCAGTTTTCTTTTTTCCCGCTCTTCTCCATATATTGTCTCTCTTTCTCTCTCTCACACACACACGTTCCGGAGGTTTTAGACAACCAAATGGTCTCTAGGGTTCCACTAGGAGCCTTAAATATGCCCCCCATGTGCAAAATTTTGTACTTATATAAATCATATGTTTTTTCTTTTTGTCACCGATAGATCGGTGATACAGTCAATTGACACAACTATTGATTTTTTTTAAAATTTCTTTTTAATTTTTTTTAAAGAAAACACAAAATCAGACTACAACACATTTACATGGTTTTGTGATTTTTTGTTTAATAATAAAAAAAAGTTAATTGTTGTGTAATGGGGTAGTAACATATCACATCTCATTCTCATAATGGTTTCTTCTATACTATCTTTCCACATGAGTTGGTGAGTTAGAATGTTTTGAACTTTACTTTTTATGAAAAACAAAACAAAACAAAATAAAACAAAAAAAAAAAGGGGAGGAGGGGAGATGGTAACCAAACGATGCCGGATCATTCCGATTATGTTTTATAATACTTTTTTATTAAAGGATGGCTCATAGTGTCAACTCTACTCATAAAGAAGCCATTATTGCTCAAGTGGCTAGCTAGCACAATGGGTTGTAGTTTTTTCATTTTATCTATTTATTTATTTTTTATTTTATTTTATTTATCCATCCTTTTAATTTATCATGAGTACGCATAAGATTAAGTTGTGTGGTCAATGAAGTCAAGCTTGAAACCGTAGTTTGGTTTAGAATATTCATTGAAATGATTATGTTTATTATTTTGTATTGACTTGAGTTTTTAAAATAAAAGTAATTTAATATAGTATTAGAGACAAAGTTATGAGTTTAAACCGTATCTCTCTAATTTATCTTCCATTTTTTATGTTGACCTAATTGTGGTTATTTTCCTTTTGAATGAACTGACATAGTCATTTTATTATTCGGTCCATAATAGGTTGAACAATTCTGTAAGCACTCAAAGAATCATATACTCTCACCCTAAATATAAAAAAAATTGACCCATTAGACTTCATTCAAGTCATTCGTGAAATTAAGGTTGAGAGTTTGATCTGCTTTACACACACCCACACCATACACATATAGATGCTGCTATCAATCAAAGATGGAAAGCTCCTCGTCTAATAATGAAAGTACGTTTATATTTTTCATTTGTTATTCAAATGCTATGGAGAAAGACATTTACTTAGTTGATTTCTAACAAACCTTCCTTAAATTCTTCATCTCCTTGGTTGATCGAAGCCTGCTTTCCTTGTATTAAAAGCGGAGACAAAAACTTAACTACAAAGATTTTGTAGTATAGTTCATATTACTTTTATGAGCTTTATATCAATCTAATAGGTACAAAGAAATCGAAACTATTGTGTACTTAGTCAAATTGAGATGGACCTAAAAGATTGTACAAAAATTCGTTGCTTGTTTTAAATCACAAAATTATGGCTCCTGTTTTATTCGCCATTCTCTCACTTTTCACATCATAAACGTTAAGATTATTCCTTAAATTTGTCTAAATCATGATTAGTTTATGTAAATATGATATATTACTAATTTTGATTTCCCACTTCATGTTGCTATGAAATATACCATTCATAATATAATTATATTTTTGGTGCCTACATGCATCACGTACGTACGCTCGTCGCCTGAAAACTCAAAAGAGGATCACACCGTCCTACCGTTGCAAACCACGCTCATCCGAGAGAAAGAGAGAGTGGCGTGCATGTGAATAAAATAATACTTTTTGGATAACTAGGTTGGTACAATAGCTAATTGCTATTTTAGAGTAAGGATGCATATATACATCGGTGTGAATAATTTTAGGATAACTAGCACCACGTGTCACCAATAAGATGGCGGCACGTGTCCATCTTAATAAAAAAAATATAATTTTTTTAAAAAATAAATAAATATATATACTTATTTTTTTAAAAAAAAAAAAAAAGAAAAAGAAAAAAAGGGAGGCAGCCACCCCTTAGCTGCCTTCTTCTTTTTTTTCTTTTTTTTTTTTAAATAAGTTTATTTATTTATTTTTTAATAAATTTATATTTTTTTTTATTAAGATTGACACGTGTCGCCATCTTATTGGTGACACGTGGTGCTGACATGGCATTTGACAGAATCTGTTAAAATTTTTAACAGAATTTGACTTAAGGGATCGATTTGTAATTATTGCTAACCACAATGACCTCCCATTTTTAAACCATAGGGAGTGAAAAATAATTATAACATACCACAGAGACCAACGATGCAATTATTCCAAAAAAAAGAAAGAAGGATAGCTAACTAAGGTTGACAATTTTTTATACGACCCACGAATACGACACACAATTATAGAGTTTGAGTTTAGGTTAAATGGGTTCGGGTCATAAACGAGTTAACACGTTTATGACACGTTTGTAAACGGATTAAACGGGTCAACCCGTTAATGACAAGTCAACCCATTTATGATCCGTCGACTCATTTATGACTATTATAAACGTGTCGTATTCGAGTTTCGTGTCTCAACCTGTTTAGTTAATCATATCGTGTTCGGGTTGGCGAGTTAACCAGATCTACTTAAACCCAACATTGTAACCCATTTTGTCAACCTTAACAAACCGGATATGAATGTTCTAAGCAAAATCCAATATCGGCGTGTTTTCCCCACTTCTAAGTTAATTGAGGGGGGGGGGGGGACAACAATAGATTGGCACTATCTCTCTCTTTTCTGTCTATGTATTGCTCTGAAAAAAATAAAAATAATAATTAGCACTATCGCAAATCAACCAATATAAACCATCTTTTGTGCTCTTTCTTTGTCTCTCTCTCTCTCTCTCTCTACGCACTAGAAATTTTTAAGCATGAGTTTGATTATAAGTCAACTCTGATCCACTTGGAGTTGAATTTAAGATTAGTCCACGTACATGGAATTAAAAATTCCATTTATAATTTGTCTTGCTGCAAGAGTCAAAAGAATCACTCATCTTATTTGGAAGGGGTGAAGTCACCGAAAATACCACTACTAGTTTGGAATGTAAGAATTAGATTAACATATGAACATAAAAGAGAATCACAAAAGGACTTGTTCTGGTTTTGGTCATGGTTGCTCTAGCACTTTAATTGAAAAATCGGATTAAAAGTGTAATGATTCAGAAAAAAGCGTTAATCACATTTGTGCTATCACTCTAAAAGAGCTAGTTATTTTAGAGTTTTTCTAGAATTCATTTTAAAGCCCAATTTTACCTAATAATTAGGTAATGTGAGACTTAACACTTATGACTATCTTTTATAAACAACCCACTTTATGTAGGTTACTCATTTTTCCAATATGGAACCGGTGTGTTACAGAACGTTTTTGAATTTGTAAAATTTTAGAACTCTCGTAATATGTCTAAATAGAGAACGATGGCTAGAATTTTTAGCCTATCTTATTCTCACGTTAAAGTCGTGACTAATGAAAAATGACAAGCTCATTTATAGATGGTCCAAAACCCTTTTCCACAATCTAATGTTGTTTCCTTTCATTCAGGGAGACAATTTTGATGAAATCCCAAAAGAGACAATATTTCACCTTTAATAGTTCTCTGTATTTTAATTCCCCAAAATTTTAATTTAATCAAAACTCTTTTAATACAATATAATATATGAGATGTGTTCTAACATAGATAGCATGTTAGATGCAGCTGGCTTATGTGCAACAACAAGGAACAAATCTCTAGTGTTAGGCATATTTACAAAAGTTGTGCACCTAATTGCCTGTAATGGATGTTGCACAAAATTAAATGAACATGCACCATGTGCTTGCCAGCACGTATCCTCAATACCAAGATATAAATCTGCAAATCTGCCAAACAAAAGAACGAAACAAGCAAGCATTTTAGGCTCTAGTTTAGTTTTGGCTCTTGTCACCGTCATCTTTCCAAGTGTTCGTTTAGTTTAGCAGTTTTATAACGTATGATTTAAAAATATAATGATTTCAAAACACAGCTAATGACAATGTAAAGAATATAATAGCAATGGGCCTAATATGTGGAAGACGTTTGTAAATAAGGGTTGGTCTGTTAGATTGTTAGCAATATGGGCAGCATAAATATAAGGCTTTATTTTTTGCCTTTGTGTTGCATTTTGTATATTCTGTTCAAGTTCATATCCATTATCCATCTATACAAAATACAAAATACAAATAAAACCCATAAACTACATAACAGACAGCACGATTAATTATTTGATAAAATTGCCGTTCAACTTTTAAAATCATATATGTTTTAAAAATCTGCTCTAAAACGTATATTTTTCATATTTTCAAACCATTATCTTTATGAAATGCTCAAACGGGTTATTTTCGTTTAGGCAGTAAAATTGCAAAGCCAAACGGTGCTCATCGGGGCTGAGGAAAGGAAAGTGGAATTGGCGCGAGTCATTCTGTATATTTCACCCGATGTTCCAGTTATTATTATTTATTTGGATGGATCAACCATGCTTGTTTAAATATTCAGTTAAAAAAAACAACAAAGTAAAACAAACCAATAGGAGAAGCCCAAAATGGGAGCTGGAAGCAAATTTGTCGACGACGTTTCTGCGTCAGCTCCTAAAAGTATCAGATGCGTGGGTGGGGTTTGTCTGAGAGTATGTTCTGTGCAATTTAAAACCCATTCTCTGCATACCCATTTAGTGTAGTTTAAAACTGGGCTTATTATTCAGTGTGCATCACACATACCTATACCTATATTTTCAGCAAATGGAAATTTATGTATCAGACCAAGAACAGGGAAAAAGAATGACCAATGACCAATTTTCTGAGATTATTGTTGGATATAACTATTTTGTTAACTTATAATTAAAAATTATACTTTATCATCTCAAAATGATTAGTTAATTTAGAGCTTTTTTATAATTTTTTATAAAGCTTAGTTTCACCTAATAGTTAAGCAATGCGAGACCTAACACTCGTGACTATTTTTATAAACTGTACACTCTATGTGGGGGTGTCTTCGTTTGACAAAGAAGGAGATCTCATAACTCTTCGTCCGGCCATCTCCGACGCTTCTGTCAAACTCTACCTTTGACATTTTGGAGGAGAAGGCCGGACATAAAAACCTCTATCAGAGAAAGATCAGACACAGATTTTTCTGACTTTTTTTTCGGTGTTGATGGGGACAAAATGCAGTAAATTTCAACTCCAATAAGTTTTATGCACACCCGTGACCTAAACAAAGACTTAACAGTCGTGACTATTTTTATAAACTGCACTTTATGTGGGGGCGTCTTCGTCTGACAAAGAAAGAGATCTCATATCTCTTCGTCCGGCCATCTCCGACGCTTCTGTCAAACTCTACCTTTGACATTTTAGAGGAGAAGGCCGGACATAAAAACCTCTATCAGAGAAAGATCAGACACAGATTTTTCAGACTTTTTTTCGGTGTTGATGGGGACAAAATGCAGTAAATTTCAACTCCAATAAGTTTTATGCACACCCGTGACCTAAACAAAAACTAGTAAGGCAAGAATAATACAAAATTTACCAATATGATTTTGTCATTAATTGAACCTATCACATATAATACAGCCATCAACTCAAGTCAATTTATGATTGATTTGTTACAAAATTTGTGTTGCTTATAATAAGGAATTTTACCTTTTTTCTTTAAGCTTCACCTCAGAAAGTAAAAGGCAACTCGGTTAATTTTTTATTTTTATTTAATTTTTCACTCTCATCATCAGACGCATAAAATGGTTTTCCATAAGCAATCGAACGGTCAAAACAGAAGGAAGACATACACCTGCGTACCAGGTCAAGCCAAACTCCAGCAAAAATATCTAGCACCGGCCACTTGTACAACCGAGTTATTTAATTGTCCACGTATCCCTCAATCATTCAAATTTAGAACGCCAAAATTTTATTCACTTATTCAGCAACTCTGGGTTACTTTCGTCATTTCACAACCCACTCTAGTGCTTGTCGAGTCTCTTTGTTCGTGTCAATCCTCGTGGTTGACGAACAAAGTACCACTCTCGTATGTCGTATGTATGCTGTGAATGTATCAAGTGATGGGCATGTATGGGTATGTGGATGGTAAAGACTGACATGACGTGACAGCCAGCCTCTAAGGCGAGCGGAAAATATCATTGCCACGTACGCAGCCAAATCTTAAGCGTCGCAGGCAGAGCTCCTAAAGATATTATTCTCTCTGCGCCTCACCACCAAAAACTTCAACCTCTATATTTCCAAAAGAGAAAAGAACAAGAAAAAGGAGGAGAACCAAAAAAAGAAAAGGAAAAATCTGGAAGTTTTTGTTCAGATAAATCGGCTCGCAGAGTACTATCTGGTACTTTTTCTTTGTTTCTATTATTTTTTTTTATGAATTATTATTATTATTTTTTTATGATTTTTTTTGATGTTTTGTACTTAATTTGAGTGTAATCAGTCCGTAGTTTTGCCTTAGAAAAAAGTCTGAAATTTCGAGCTTACCTTCTGTATGATTTGGTTAAATTTATCAGCTAGACAAAGCTTAGCTGAACTTGTTAGGTACTGGTTGCTTAGTGATTTTATTCTATTTTATGTTAATTTTTTTAAAAAAAAATAAAAAATTAAGGCTGATACGGTTTGAATATTTTAGGTGCATAATTCTAATTAATTTCTACTCTGTTCTGGCTGATAATTATTCTAACAAATAACAAGATTTGAAAGTCTGAAGCTTTTGAGAGGCGCAGAGATTTTTGTATTCTGTTTCTGGAATTATTATTATAATTATTATTTTTTCCGCGTTGCTAACGGATCTCTGCCCTCGGGGAAACATCAGGGGCCGGAATGTTGAATTACGATATTTTGATTCTTGATTGGTAACGGTTTGCAGTAACGGTTAGCGTTTAACTTTTGCGAGTAGGAGGATAAGTTTCTGTTCTAACTTCTATGGCTGCGTCGTGTGAGAGATGGATCGATGGTCTTCAGTTCTCCTCATTGTTCTGGCCTCCGCCTCAAGACGTGCATCAACGAAAGGTGCGCGCAAATTTTTAATTCTAATTTTTCTGAGTTCTGTTTGTTGATATTGTGTTGCTTATTGAATTTTAGATGCATTTTTTTTTTTTCATATTAATTTTCTGTTTTGTTTCTCTATGGTTTTACACGTATTAAAGCCGCTGAAATATTTGCTTTCGAATGAGTAAGTGCATAGGATGTACTGAATATTGAGGAGCGTATGATATTAGATATTTGATTTTTGGAGAGAGAATTTGGTTCCTGTGAGTGCCTCAGACCGAGGGTGATGTGGTGAAGTGTTCACTGCAGAAAGTTGCTTGAGTTGGAAGCATTTGATTTTTGCTGAGTATGAAGTTTAATTTTGTTTTCCATTTTGCACCCGATAGATAATATAAAATCCTAAAACTTTACCTGCTTCATTGCCCCCAACCGTTTCTCGTACGTCTATTTATAAGTTCTTTTTGTTCATACAAAGTTTGCAACTGAATAAGTGCCAAAGTCCTGTTTTTGTTTACTGAAGTTGGTTGCTGTGCCAAGGGTCGAGAGTTAGTAACTTAGTATCCCGTTTCCCTATTTTTATGAATTAGTGAATAAATAGTTTTGATAAGTCTATGAACTGATAATATTACAAGGTTTCTGGTTAAAACCAATTATCGGACCCAGTTCTCTCTTCTCTTTTTCCACATTTACATTTTTAGTTTTCCTTTATAACATGTTTTTGAATTTCTGAATATTATTACTGGACCTTATGACACATTAATGTCTTCTAGAACATTGAAACATAATCATATTTTGGAACTACGTATAATCCATAGAAAATCACCAAAAGTTTTTGAAACATATTAACCCTCACCATTATGTAATAAACTAAGATGCAGATATTTTTTGGAACTTCAACTCTTAAAGTTACCTCTATTTCATTTGAATATTCTACATATTAAACCTCACTTGTTGAGGAGGAGTTTGAGCCAACATATGAAAGGAAGTGTTAGAATATTAATTAAATAATTAAATTCACATTTTTCCATCAACTTAAGCTTTTGAGATAGTTAGGAAGTGTTAGAATATTAATCTTGTTTGTGCTGAATATTAAGGTATATAGAACTTGCTCTATGTACGTCTATCCAAAAAGTGAAAAATTAAAAAAAGAACTTCTTGTATCTCTGAAAATGATTGATTGCTTTGGACGGTGGTTTTTAGATCTCTTTTATATCTTATGTTGTCTACTTAATTTCTTTTTGTTTATATGATTTTTGCCTCTTTTCTGTGTACCTTGGCACCTTGCACTTTTAATAAAATTTCAATTACTTATCAAAAATATGATTTTTGCCTCTTTTAAGTCAATTTCCTACAGGATTTGAGACACATGCTTCTTTTATTCTTTTTTTCCCAGGCTCAAATTACTGCCTACGTTAAGTACTTTGGTCAGTTTACATCAGAACAATTTCCAGAGGATATTGCTGAGGTATGCTCTTTGTGCTTTCATTTATGAACTGATCGTTTTTACCCTGAAAAACTGGAAAGAGAAATATACTCAACTATTAGGATGAAAGAAATGCTAATTTCGTGGAGACTTTAGGTATTGAGTGTTTATAACAGATTTTTCTTACTCATATACTGATATATTTTCTTTTGACAGTTGATCCGTAGCCGTTATCCATCAAGGGAAAAGCGTCTTTTTGATGATGTTCTGGGTATTGATGCTTTTCCCATGTTAGCTTTTTCAATAATTGATGAAACCTTTAAGTTCGCATTGAAAATATTTTCTTATAGCTGTATAGTGACTGCTTTATGTGTTTAAATCTATTTCCAGCTACCTTTGTGCTTCATCATCCGGAGCATGGGCATGCTGTTGTTCTTCCAATTATTTCGTGTATCATTGATGGTACATTGGTGTACGATAGGACAAGTCCTCCATTTGCTTCTTTCATATCCTTAGTCTGCCCAAGTAGTGAGGTATGATCCTAAGTAGTTTGATTTCACTATTTTTCAAATCTATTTCATTTTCTATTGAGGAGTTTCCTTACTTGATGAACTGTATTTTCTGCCTTTATCTTTTTTACATGCTTATATATTATCTGTTTTATTTCAGAGGATATGCTTTACAAATTTCAGAGGATATCATATAAACTTTTCTTGCCCCTTTTTACAGAAGGAGTACTCTGAACAGTGGGCTCTGGCATGTGGGGAGATCTTGCGAGTTTTAACTCACTATAATCGCCCAATATACAAGATGGAACAATCAAATAGTGATACAGAAAGAAGCAGTAGTGGCTGCCACGCTACCACAAGTGACGCTACTGACAGGGAATCCAGCCATATTCCTTTGGTACAACAAGAGAGGAAACCTTCAAGGCCTTTATCTCCCTGGATTACAGATATATTGCTAGCTGCACCTCTCGCTATCAGAAGTGACTACTTCCGATGGTAAGTGCATCATTTATCTGAGGCTTAGTGCTGCCATTTTGGTTGGGAGGTCATAAAAAAATATGATGCTGAGAGTAAGTCATGCATGATGGTAAGGCAAAGTGCTATCTGACCCAATTTTTAGGGAAAAATGTAAACCAACTCAAATTTGGTTTAATTGTTTATCATATCAGGCAGAGGTTTATTCAACCCTAGGATCATGTCAAGATTAGGGTTTGCACAAAAAGAGAGGCTCGGAACATACTTTGGCCCTCTCACTATTTTATTTTTATTTTCTTTATCACTATTTTATTATGTATATTAAAGAGAAATACAATAATGCCATAAATAGCCCTTTAACCTTTATTACAATAATATCATTTCCAAGATGGGGTTCCAAACTACCTTCATTATTCATAATACTTGTCATATAGCAACATCTACAGCTGCTTGTCTTTTCTTCATTTGCTCTCTATATTAATGCATCTTTCTTTCTTTCTTTTTTTGCATTTTGATTCAGTAGACTTCACGTTCTCTTTCTGGAGGCAAAAGCTTAATTAAATGAATTTTGTTCTTGTACAACCTGCTTTTGGGTCTGCAAACTACGTCCATTTTACTGATGACACTTGCTAACTTGCAATTATATATTTACCCTTGTATATGGCAAGCTGCATGTTGTCTATCATAAGCTATATATTTTATAATGATGTAGAACTTTCAAAATCAAGCTGGTATTGTTGTAATGAGATTCTTGACAAGTTGGCAAATGCAAGATATCTTTATACTACATGGAGGGCAAATGTTGGCAGCATGTAATTTCAACTCATGAATGCAACATAATCTAATGATCGTCTCTTTTCATTTTTGCCCTTTTCCTTCACTCTGTTAAGAAACTTCTCAGAATGAAATCGTAACTGATTCTCTGAAAAGAGAAGACTGTAATTGACTATTTAACTATGTCTGTGTTCTATTTTCTTATTTTATATATATAAATGTTTTTCAATGGTTTATGCCAATTGTATCAAGGTAGACTTGAGGACTTTAGCAATTTCTGTTGATGGTCCATTTCTCACTCTTTCTGTAACATTCCAAAATTAGCACCATGTTGGTTTCAACTTTGCTGATTTTATTGATGGTTCACAATTCCAAGCACAAACTAGAAAGTATTGTTTTGATTATAGCTATCAATTGGTGGTACAATTTTTCTCACAGTTGACATGGAAGACATTTCATCTTCCTGTTGGTTTGTTTTCATGTGCCCTTAGATAAGTTAACAAATGTTTTCTTGCATTCACAGGTGCAGTGGTGTTATGGGTAAATATGCTGCTGGAGAACTCAAGCCGCCTACAACTGGTTAGTTAAATTTCTGTACAGAATATAGATATGACTTTGCATTCTGCGATTCTTATATTACAATACATAGTCTGATACTTGTTTCTGAGTTGCAATTTGGAATAATCCTAGTTAGTGTTATCTATGAGATGAATTTCATCTGGAAGCTGTGATTTTGCCACACATGTTATGGAATCTGATCTTTTTATAGAAGGTAGTGAAATTCTTGGTTGATTTATACAAGTTTTGTGGAAACTGAAGAACAACTCGCACAAATTTTTTTACTACTCTTTAGTTCAAAACTACTAGACTAGGATTTTGGAAAATAAGGGTGATCCTATTTTTTTTCTCAGCTTTCTATTCATTAAAATTCATGGACAAGAAAACCTGCATTTTCCTGTATTTACCAGCAAGGAACAAAAACACCTACTCTTTGATCCCACAATCCCACCACCACCAGTTTTAATTAATTAAATCTTAACTTGAGAGCATCGCTGTCAATAGTTAGATACTCATTTAGCTTAACCCATATGTCTATGGAATCACTAAGTGTCACTGCTATAAAGAATGTTATATTCAAATTAGGCATTTGGCACACATTCATCCCCATAGAGATCATCTCACAGTATTCCAAATTTCCTTAGCAGTGTTTTGGCATAAGATTAGCATTAACAAAGGTCTTATACTATTAGATGGTCAAGTCATCACCACAAAGTTACCTTTCCTCTATTCTTTATATCCCTTGACATCCTTGGGATGAGGATCAATCAGAATTAATATTAGTTCATCTCTAGCCCCCAAGGACGCCACAGACAGAGCACGTAAGAAAAGAGTGTGACATCACACTTCTAGCGTGGTTGGTTACCCTATTTACGCACATTACTAAATACAGTGGTTGGCTTCTCTATATGCATATATTACTTACTAAACAGGTAAAATTTTAACACCCCTTAACTAAATATTTATTCACTTATAATTTTCTTTAGTTCTATATTAAGTAGGAATTTTACTCGAGATGGAGATGAAGGCTCAGTTGACTCCCTTTTTTCAGCTTCTTCTCGTGGATCTGGAAAGCATCCTCAGCTCATGCCATCAACTCCAAGGTGGGCTGTCGCTAATGGTGCTGGTGTGATATTAAGCGTTTGTGATGAGGAAGTTGCTCGCTATGAAACTGCTACTTTAACAGCGGCCGCAGTCCCTGCACTTCTGCTTCCTCCTCCAACAACAGCTTTGGATGAGCATCTAGTTGCCGGGCTACCAGCTCTTGAGCCATATGCACGTTTATTTCATAGGTTAATATATGTACCTTACATACTTTTTCTAGCCAAAGCAAGAAAAGAAAAGGAAAATAAAAGAATCTGAAGCTATTGGTGTCTGTCTTGAGTTTTTTTTTTCTGAATGTACTTAATATATTTGTTCTTTCCTGTGTTAGGTATTATGCCATTGCTACTCCTAGTGCCACCCAGAGACTTCTTCTTGGACTTCTAGAAGCACCACCATCATGGGCACCAGATGCACTTGATGCCGCTGTCCAGCTTGTAGAACTCCTTCGGGCTGCCGAAGACTATGTATCTGGCATTAGGGTAAGCTGGATTCTTTAGGTTGCAAAGTTTATATAGCTGCGATACTATGCTGTCAATCAAATATCAATTGAACTCAGTTATACCAATATCTTTTTCATTTTTGGTATCCCATGAATAAACTGCTTCAGGAGAAATCCTTTTTTGTATCATTGATCTTGGGAAGATTTTGTTTAGATGGAAAACTGGAGATTTATGTCCCCATGAACAAAGCAGCTAGATGTCAATTGCAAACCTTGCATTTTTACATTTTAAAGGTCAATACATGGCATTCTGTGATTTATTTCTCAATGTTCAGTTTTCTTCAACATGGATCTTGATATTTCAGTTACTGCTGTTAATGAGTTTCCTAGATGACCATTTTTTTTCAACAACTAATGCATCCATTAGTTTATAACTGGTTGTTGACAGAAAAATTTACATGGTGTGTGCAAGATGGTAGTTAATTTATTCAATCTAGGGATTTTGGACTGGAGAGGAGTAAAAGAAGAAGCAGAAGAAGAAAGAATATACCTCCTCACCCTACATTGGATCCATACCTTCTTTCTCAATACACTTTGGTTTAATGTGTTTGACTGATGTTTAACTTAACTCAAATTGCTTGAAGCTGAATAGTACATCTTCCTTAGTTTAATTCTTGGCTAACTCATCATTAGTCGAGCGAAATAGGAGTCAAATCTGGCCCAAGACTGACTTCTCCTTCTTAAGTGTTAGCATTAATTGAGTGTATACATTAATTTATGGAAAACATTAATGGAAAGTTTTTCTCCAAGTTGATTTACCAAAATTCTAGCTAGCTTCCTGTAGTTTTAATTCAGCCGAACTTAACTTCAGGCTATAACATTTGCTGAACTGACCAAAATTCCAAGTTCAACCAAAGCTTAGGCAAAATATGTTTAACTGAATAGCTAGGTGGGATCAAATTTGTGAATCGATAGTCCTAGCACTAAAGGTAAGAAAGTGGCAGAAAAGCAAATAGCATGCAAGAAAAGTGACACATTTATAGTTATCATCTTCTGTACTCCACCTCAAGTTGGGTATTGATGGGAAGAAAGTCGGAAACACTGAATTATGGACACAACATTTTGATAGTATTTATGTTACTTTTTTTCTTTCTTTACCCTCTTACCTACATTTCTAGAAAAAATATCATAAAGAAAGGAAAAAACTATAAAAGTCCATGAGCCTTACTCACTGTGAAAAGACGCTTTGAAAAAGGAGGGGACACCATGTCTTATGAAGTGCCCAGGGGGACACTTTAACACGCTTCCTCACTTGTGGCAACTTTGGCCAAACACGTGTTCAACATCGGGAGGGAAATGCCCATCATCGTCCAAGGAACTTGTTCTGATACTAAGTAAAAGTCCATGAGCCTTACTTACTCTCAAAAAACGCATTCAGAAAGGAGGGGACACCATATCTTATAAAGTGTTCAGGTCATGTATCTCTTGGCAATGTGGGACACTTTAACAACTTAATGCAGTATCAAATATTTTATACCAAGAAACAACAACAGATTGCAAAGGCAAACTAGGAGTTTAGTGGGGCCCATTCTGCGTATTAAGGCGCTGGAGTCATATCTGAAGTTCCAGAAATAACGTCTTCAGTTACCTTTCATCAGGCAGGGTGATGGAAATTCATCTTATATATTTTCGGAAACAAAGTAGTCTAGTATATAATATTTATGTTCAGTCGGATGGTGTTATTTGCCGAGGGATGACTTGTTCTAGCACTTTTACATTCTTTTTTGGGCACGCCAATTCGTCATACCTTTCAGAACTAATCAATCTAAATGCATATAGCATTTTCCTTTTTGTTATATATTAATTCTTTTTTGTTTGTGATATAGCTTCCTAGGAACTGGATGCACTTGCATTTCTTGCGTGCAATTGGGACTGCAATGTCCATGAGGGCAGGCATAGCTGCTGATGCTGCAGCTGCTTTACTTTTCCGCGTACTCTCACAGCCTGCATTGCTTTTTCCTCCACTACGGCAAGTTGAGGGAATTGAAGTTCAACATGAACCTTTAGGAGGTTATATTTCATGCTATAGAAAGCAGGTACAGTTGATAATTGTTGGCATGTCTTTTTTATCTTTCTCAAGTTTTAGGTTTCCAGACGCTGAACAGCCCTTTGCTATAGTTTTACTTGAATTTTATTATTTATTTATTTTCTTTTGGTCTTTTTTATTTATTTATTTTTAATATGGTATCCAAAATAAATACCATCTCAAAAACTACTTCTGACCAGATAGAAGTGCCTGCGGCTGAAGCAACTATTGAAGCTACTGCCCAAGGGATTGCGTCAATGCTTTGTGCCCATGGCCCTGAGGTTGAGTGGAGAATTTGTACCATATGGGAAGCTGCTTATGGCCTGATTCCATTGAGTTCATCTGCAGTTGATCTTCCTGAAATCATAGTTGCAACTCCATTGCAACCACCCATGTTATCATGGAATCTCTACATACCTCTCCTGAAGGTCCTGGAATATCTTCCTCGTGGAAGCCCATCAGAAGCATGTCTCATGAAGATATTTGTTGCTACTGTTGAAGCGATTCTTCAGAGAACATTTCCATCCGAGTCTTCTATAGAACAAACAAGAAAGACAAGATACCATTCTGGCATAGGGTCTGCCTCCAAAAACCTTGCTGTGGCCGAGCTTCGTACTATGGTCCATTCACTGTTCTTAGAATCATGTGCCTCTGTAGAGCTTGCTTCACGTCTACTTTTTGTTGTGTTAACTGTGTGTGTTAGTCATGAAGCTCAGTCCAATGGGAGCAAGAGTTCAAGAGGTGAAGAAAGTTATCCACCCAATGAAAGCATTGAGGAATTACAAGCAATATCTGAAAAGCAAAGACCGATGAAAACTAGGAAGTTGAAAAGGCAAGGGCCTGTAGCAGCATTTGATTCATATGTTCTAGCTGCTATTTGTGCTCTTGCCTGTGAGCTTCAGTTATTTCCTCTGATTTCAAGGTCAAGTAATCACTCAAACTCTAAAGATGTTGTAGCCAAGCCTGTGAAAATCAATGAATCTACTGATGAGTTTCGGATTAGTATTGACTCAGCAATTCGTCATACCCACAGAATCTTAGCAATTTTAGAGGCACTTTTTTTGCTGAAGCCTTCTTCTGTTGGCACATCATGGAGTTACAGTTCAAACGAGATAGTTGCTGCAGCCATGGTTGCAGCTCATGTTTCTGAACTATTTAGACGGTCAAAGGCTTGCATGCATGCTCTCACTATCTTGATGCGATGTAAGTGGGACAATGAAATCTACACCAGGGCATCATCACTATACAACCTCGTTGATATTCACAGAAAAGCTGTTGCATCCATTGTTAACAATGCCGAGCCTTTAGAAGCGCACTTAATGCATGCAACAGTGTGGAAGGATTTCCCCCCGAGTTTTGATGGCAAGAAAGAAAATCAATGTGAAAACAGTGTTTGCTTTCATCCAGGGCAGCTATCTACCCCACAGTCTTTGGATTCAGCCCATTCAGGTACTAAATTTAAGTCTGAGAGAGCATCACATTCAGATGAAGTTTCAGGAAATACCTTGGGTAAAGGTATTGCCAATTTCCCGTTAGATGCTTCAGATTTAGCCAACTTCCTCACGATGGACAGGCATATAGGATTTAATTGCAGCGCACAAGTTCTTTTAAGATCACTGCTGACAGAGAAACAAGAGTTATGTTTCTCTGTTGTGTCATTGCTGTGGCACAAGTTGATTGCAGCTCCTGAAACCCAACCTAGTGCAGAAAGCACTTCTGCCCAACAAGGATGGAGACAGGTAATCTTATGTGTCATCTCTGTTGCAGCATTTTCTTTTTTCCATATTTTATAATATAAGCTCCTAAATAGAAGAAACATAACTTTCTGGCTATGAGATGTGTTATTTGTACGCACACTCACATTTGGTGTGTACACAAAGTGTGGACAAATATCATTTGCCTTCTGGCTATAATTTCTCTATTTTAGATTCATATTCCAATAAAATATTTCAAGGATATATTAGAAGTCCAACTGTGCATTGTTGCAATGCAGGAACTGAATTCTTGAAAAAAGGAGCCATCTCTTAAATGTCTATATTTAAAGGATCTTTTCATGCTACCTTTATATATATATATATATATATATGCTTTTTTCTTTGTGAAAATAAGAGCACAAAACATGTGTTTGCTGTTGTCTCTGTACTTTTCCTTAAATAAGAGTTTTTACGTGTAACCTTCAATGTATGCTTGTAGATTGTATTTGTGAGTTAACAGATCAAATATTAGTAAATAGGCTCCACATTCTATGTTAGAGTAGAAGATAGATACTATAAGCTGTGACGACCTAATTTTTTTTTTTTTTTTTTTTTTGTTTATAAAACGGATTATTACAGTGGCATGACAATACGTCATGAACCAAACATTGACACTAGACAACTCACAATATGAGTATGACTCATCAGAGATTACACATAGCAGCGGAAATTACTAAAAATTCATCATGGAAACTATACACAACACACAGAACCAAATAATACCACCTCTACATGATTAAAGCTTGATCATTGTATCTTTTACATAACAAAAGTATGGCTATATAAAAGGTGTCACATACGACACGGCGCCATAAATATACCATTGTAACTAAATGCTAAAAAATGCCAATACATGAATGGACTAAAGCTAGAGCCCAACATTAAGCTCCGGCATAAACTACTCTTAGCCATGGTAGCCCAAGTACAAGGCCACGGGGTCTTCATCTAATCCCTCAACCCCTACATCAATAGCATAGCCTATGTTAACGTGGTTCACTACTATTAACAATAGGCACTTCTGGGACAGTTAACCCATCTAATATATTTCTGCTACAGTTCATTTGAGTAACTGTCTCTATTATCAATGCAGAGTTATTTCACTGACTAACAGTTGGGTGTATTTTAGGTCGTTGCTGCACTATGCAATGTTGTATCAGCATCACCAACAAAAGCAGCTGCCGCAGTTGTCCTTCAGGTTTAAACTTCTGTTCAACTTGTAAATTGTTGCCTAAAAGTACATTTTAGCTTTGCTTTTGTCCTTTATCTTGAAACCACCTGCTTTTGCTGAAACTGATCAGACTTCGGAACTACCTTTGTGATAAGGACCAAAACATAGCTTCTAGTAAAACAATTGGTCATCTGTGAAATTTTATTCTCTGATATGAAGGAGGTGTTGCCTAGCTGGTGTCAAAATCACCAGCCTTATTTACTGGTATATTTGAAAATTTGAAAATTTGTTTCTGCGTTTGACAGGCAGAAAGGGAATTGCAGCCTTGGATTGCCAAAGATGATGATCAAGGTCAGAAGATGTGGAGAATCAACCAACGGATTGTAAAATTGATTGTAGAGCTCATGAGAAATCATGATAGGCCAGAATCATTGGTCATTTTGGCAAGTGCATCAGATCTTCTTCTTCGTGCCACAGATGGAATGCTCGTTGATGGAGAAGCTTGCACTTTACCACAACTGGAGGTAACATCTCATAATATTTGATTTATGTGTTTGCAGTTCCATGAATCGACAAAACTGTTAGCAACTACGTTTAGTTTTAGAATTCGTAGTTCGCCAACCTCTCATAAAGGATACACATCGGACTGATTCATGATTTACAAAATTGAGAAGAGTGGACTCCATATGTATTTTAATTTATCCGTGTCTATTAGTTTCTCTGATTTCCTTGTTCGTTTTTCTTTGCCTTCTTAGGCGTTTCCTTGTGTATACTTCCAGTGTACTTAGAAAATTTCATTTACTAATCAAAAAAAAAATGTATTTTAATTTATCCTTAAATCTTCAATGCCGTACTAATATTTCAATCAAAACATATAAACTGTCAGCTACTGGAAGCAACAGCTAGAGCGGTTCAGCCTGTGCTGGAATGGGGAGAATCTGGGTTGGGAGTTGCAGATGGTCTTTCAAACCTCTTAAAGGTAAACACAGACCCATTATTGACATACTCGGTTAAGTTGGATTCAAAGCTTAATGTAAAATTTACTATGAACCCGGGCATTTGAAATTCCAAATGCCTGATTAACTGGAAACCTCACATTACTCATTAACAACAAAACAAAGTGGTGTGAAAAGAAAATAAGCAGCATTCTTTTCATTTGTATGTCCATGAAACCTCTACTAATGTCAGTTGCTTGGTCCAACATTGCAGTGTCGCCTACCAGCTTCCATTCGATGCCTTTCTCATCCAAGTGCACATGTCCGGGCGCTGAGCACTTCAGTTCTTCGCGATATTTTGCACACTGGTTCAATTAAATCTAATTCTAAACCAGCGGAAATAAATGGCATACGTGGTTCATCTTACCAGTGCTTTAGTTTAGAAGTTATCAACTGGCAAGCTGACGTTGAAAAATGCTTATTATGGGAAGCTCACAGCAGACTTGCAACCGGAATGCCTATTCAATATCTTGAAACTGCTGCCAAGGAACTAGGCTGTACTATTTCCGTATGACATCAAGTAGCTTCTTCCAGCCATTTTAGGTTTGAGTTTTTTGTAGTGAGACTTGCATATAATCATAAAAACATACATTATTTATTGCCTTTGAAGGACGTGGGCTTGCAGGCAAGTAACTATACATTCTGTTGTCGTAGATATAGAAGCCTGAGAATGTCAATTACATTGCTTTCATTGGCCAGACATTATAATCCTTCTTGCAAGCATGCTTCTGTACAGTGAGTAGACATTGTGGTGTTTGATTTTTGTTCCATTCGAGTTACTTTTTGTTTTGTTTGTAAAAAATAGGCCGAAATTTAACCTTAGATTCGTAGTATGATTTCTTCGCAGAGAGTTGGAAAAGCAAGAGGGATCCTCTTAAACGCGTACATTTGTTATTTCGAGTTCACTGCTCTTGTAATCTTGGGTTCTAGTGTCAGTTAGAGAGAGATATAGCTACCAGTCAGTGTGATACACCAAAGCAAGTAAGAAGCTTGTCGTTGGTGTTATCATTATTTATTTCTCTCTGGAAGAACCAATGTTCTATTCATTAAGATCAAATAAATAAATAAAAAAAAACCCATATTATTGAGGTTCCCCAATCAAGTTCAATTTATTAATTGCAGAATTTATTTATTTATTTTTTTTGAAAAAAAGCATTTCTTTTTTTTTTTTTTTTGAAGGGGAAGTTTTGTTTTTCCATTAGGGTTAAATACCCCAGAGGTACCTGAGTTTTACATGTTTTTAAATTTAGTACCTCAGTTTCATTTTGTATCACAGGTAGTACCTGAATTTGGAAGAAAAAATCATTGTGCTATTTCTCGTCTAAATTTCAACTTCTCGCCACGTGTCAACTTCAGCGGTTGACACGTGGCACCACATAAAAAAAATTAAAAATTAAAAAATTAAAAAAATGATCGGCCACCCCCATTTTGGCCAAGGAGGTGGCCCAGCCACCCCCTTGGCCGGTCTGGCGGGTCTGGGGTGGCCGAACCACCCCCTATGGCCACCCCAGAGTTGAAAAAAAAAAAAATAAAAAAAATTGGAAGGGTTTTGGCCCTAGGGGGTGGCCGAACCACCCCCGTGGCCCTAGGGGGTGGTTCGGCCACCCCACAGTTAAAAAAAAAAATAAATAAATAAAATAAAATAAAATAAAATAAATTGAAGGGTTTTGGCCGTAGGGGGTGGCCGAACCACCCCCATGGCCCTAGGGGGTGGTTCGGCCACCCCACAGTTGAAAAAAAAAAAAAAAAAAAAAAATTTGAAGGGTTTTGCCCCAGGGGGCCCTAGGGGGTGGTTCGGCCACCCCCTAGGGCCAAAACCCTTCAAATTTTTATTTTTTTTATTTTTTCAACTGTGGGGTGGCCGAACCACCCCCTATGGGGTGGTTCGGCCACCCCAGACCGGCCAAGGGGGTGGCTGGGCCACCTCCTTGGCCAAAATGGGGGTGGCCGGCCACCCCATGGTGGCCAAGGGGGGTGGCTCAGCCATCCCTCTTTTTTTTTTCTTTTTTTTTTTCTTTAATTTTAATCATTTTTTTAATTTTTTTTAATTTTTAATTTTTTTTTATGTGGTGCCACGTGTCAACCGCTGAGGTTGACACGTGGCGAGAAGTTGAAATTTGGACGAGTAATAGCACAATGATTTTTTCTTCCAAATTCAGGTACTACCTGTGATACGAAATGAAACTGAGGTACTAAATTTAAAAACACGTAAAACTCAGGTACCTCTGGGGTATTTAACCCTTTCCATTAAGAAATATCAGTACGGACAATATCCACAATAGCTGAGGGGCAAACACCTATCCACACATTTGACAGAATTGGGAAACAGCTAGCTTAGCCAAGTAGTGAGCAGCCTTGTTCTCATCACACCCCACATGCGCAATTTTCCAATGAGGAAAAGAGGAAAGCAAAACCCGAGTTTTCGAAACTAAATTTCCGTAAGAAACGCAGCAATCCCCTGAGTTCCCTAAAGCCAGAACCACTTCACGAGAATCCCCTTCAATCTCAATTGAGGAGAAGCCCATTTCTCTAGCAAATTCCACCGCCCTCCTAGCCCCAAAGGCTTCAGCCACAGTAGGATTCTGGATATAGGGAAGCGTTGTGCACAACGCTGCCTTCACGTCGCCCATATCATTTCTGGCAATGATTCCCACTCCCATACGTTTCTTCCGAACATCCAAAGCAGCGTCCCAATTTATCTTGATGGATTCGGCAGCTGGTTTACTCCACCGCGAAAGTGCACGAGGACTTCCGTTCTCCCAATTCGCAGCATCCATGGAGGATTTCCGATAATCTCCCAACAGCTCTTTGGCACCTTTCATCAAACAAGAGGGGGATGGAATTGGGCCCCCAAATACCATCGAATTCCTCCTCAGCCAAATCTTATGGGCTATGATCGCAAAAAGCTCCAACTCGTCCGTGTCCAATCTATCACAAAGATAGCAGAAAATACTGAAAAAATCGTCCTTCATCACCACACTTTTGTTGATTGAACCCCCACAACAACCCCAGACACATTGGGCAGCGGCACACCACCACAGCACATGGCCAGTCGTTTCATCATCAACTCCACACATTGGGCAGACAGGTGCCGGAACCACCTTTCTTTTAAATAAATTGTTCTTTGTTGGGAGTACTTCATTACAAGCTCGCCATAGAAATAGAGTTACTGACCGAGGAACCTTAATTTTCTAGAGATGCTGCCAATAAGAGCTGGACTGAGAGGCCAAAGACGAGCACCCCACAATCCGCGAATATCTACTACAAAAATGTTGTGAATTTTCAATTATTGATACTCAGAAATTTGATAGAGAGGTCTAGCTCTGTTTGTTAGTGTTTTGGAGATTTTTTTTTTTTCTTTTTAATTTTGGTTAAAAAATATTTTCTTATGTGATATAAAAGTAAAAACTCCTTTTATGTTTTCTGTAGTGTTATATTTGTGTTTGGGAAAAGAAAATAAAGGACGATTTTTTTTTTATTATTATTTTTTTAATAAACATAGCCCATATTATTGAGGTTGCCCGACCAAGTTCAATTTGGCATCATTCTCGCCATGTATTAATGATGATTAATGTTACAAATCACATTATTTTACAATGCATATGTGACAATTTCAATTACTATTACTATTGAGATCAGTTTTTCTATTACATTTACTCAAATTTCGAATATATGATATAACAAGATTTTTGTGGCATTCATAAAATTGCACTCTTAAGTGGGACTTAGTGTATGACCGGCCGATAGGCTACCCTTACAAGGTTTCTTTGACGAAAACACTAGATCAATGAAGGCCTCGTCTAGTAACTTTTCAATCAAAAATACATTTTTTTTTTCTCAAAATTATTAACAAATAATTAAAACAAAAATAAAAATAAAAAAAAAATAATTTCAAAAGTATTTTAGGATAAATAGTTATATTATAATAACTTATAGGTTAACTTAAACAAAAATATAATTTCACTATTTATATATAAATAAAAAATACAAATAAAATAAAAACAAAATGATCAAATCCAATGAAGGGCAAAATCGTCCAAGCGGAGCAGAAGTTACAAAACCCTAACAACGAATGCGAAGTAGGCTGCCGCGTCACAGTATATAACGTAAAGAAGGCAGCAGAAAACCTAACCTCAGACCTCCCGCACCGCTTCGCTTTCTGCCTCCGAATCCTCTCTTTCGCAGGCTCTGTCTCTGCAAGTCCAAAATGGTAATGACTTATATTGAATTTTTGCTTTGTTTTGTGGTTAATTTTGAATGTGCATGTGAGTGTGTGGATTTGGATTTGGATTTGGATTTTTGATGTGTCTGGTGGTGGGGGGAAACCGCAGTCTCTGGTGGCCAATGAGGAGTTCCAGCACATACTGCGTGTCCTCAATACGAACGTGGACGGAAAGCAGAAGATAATGTTCGCTCTCACCTCCATCAAAGGTATCGGCCGCCGCTTTGCCAACATCGTCTGCAAGAAGGCCGACGTCGACATGAACAAGAGGTTCCTCTCTCTCTCTCTCTCTCTCTCTCTCTCTCTCTCCCCCACTTGTGTCGGAAAATGGATTTAATTGAACATGTTTGTTTGTGTGTTGCTCGGGGATTTTCGTTTCGCGTGGTGAATGTTTGATTAGGAAATTCTCGCTCGATGACTATTATGAGACTTGGGTTTTGGAATTAGGAAGGTTTTAGCATGTTGTTTAGAATTGTTAATGGAAATACTTGTACACTGTATCTATCTGTTCGTAAAATGATGGGTTTATAACAATTTAAGGGCTTTTTTTTTTATAAGATAGCAATTTAAGGACTTGGATTGATCTTTAACAGCTGAGGGGGTGTGGTTGATGACTAGAAAAAAAAAAGTATAATAATTATATTGAAGGTGGCCATTTGCGAAATTAGATGTCAAAATCGCTCATTTTGGATCATGAATTAGATGGGGCATTTCATTTATGGGATTTTGTATCTTGTTGAATATTTTCGTGGTTGGTAATTACTCCGTCTTATTATCTTTTCCGATTTTCCAATGTGCTTTTATTTAAGATCAAATTGGCTAATTCATACGCCTGTGTTGATTTGTTTGTTATAATGATGTTATTGTCAGAGCCGGTGAACTAACTGCTGCTGAGCTGGACAATCTCATGACTATTGTTGCCAACCCTCGGCAGTTCAAAATCCCAGACTGGTTTTTGAATAGGAAGAAGGATTACAAGGACGGGAAGTACTCTCAGGTGGTTTCCAATGCATTGGACATGAAGTTGAGAGATGATTTGGAACGGTTGAAGAAGATCAGGTGACTATAACACTCTTTTTGTAGTCATGCGTTTATATGGTAATATGATGCTTTGTCAGAGAAATTCCTGAATTTGAAAAAACAATTATCATGTGCACCTGACCTCTATTTTCTCTAGTTACACACCAGTGATCCACTATTGGTCGTTACCACTTGTGGTCACGCAATTTACCGAAAGGCTAGAAATAATGCAAGTTACAACTACAGCACCCAAGAGACTAGCTGTGAGACCTAGGATGAGTGTCTGCTTTCTCTTTAATGTTGTTAGGTAGTTAAAATGAGCCCTGTGGATCTCATTGAGTTGTTTTAAGTATCATCTTCTCTACATATTGAGTCTATTCCATTCAAAGTTTTTCTAGAAGCAATGTGAGTGCAACAAATTACATGATGGATATTTTGTATATTGCTGGAGAAAAATTACCACCCTCAATATAATCAGAATTTGAGAGGTTAACAATCGTACAGCAGAGGAAGTGTGAGACATTTGTAATATATAAAATGGTTGATCTTGGACTCTACCAAATAAATATGTTAGTTGCTTTCTCAAAAGCATGACAACAGTTAGGTTCATTGAACAAACTTGTTTAATCACTCTTAAATATGATTATGGGCTGTTAGCATGGTTTCTGAACTCGTGGTTCCTAAAATATACTAGAGATGTCTCCTATGTCTGTCCCCCGCCCCAAAAAAAACAAAACTGGTACAGAGATTCAGTTTCTCTTGATCTCATAAAAGGTTGCAATTCAACTCTTTGCCTAGTGAAACATAGGATTGAACTGACTTTGAGACTCTTATGCAGGAACCATCGTGGTCTAAGGCACTACTGGGGCCTTCGTGTTCGTGGCCAGCACACCAAGACCACCGGCCGTAGGGGGAAGACTGTTGGTGTCTCTAAGAAGCGTTGAGCTTTTTTCTTTCTTTGTTTTAAACAATTAAATATTTGGTTGGGCAAGCCAGACATTATTAGATTTTTTGTACTGTGGTTGTGGTTGGGTTTTGAACCTTGTAACCCTATTATCTTGTTTGCTCAATTTTGGTTTTTCTATGGTTCTATCTAATTTGGTTGTGTCAAAGTTGTCCCGGGAGTGAGAATACTATTTTTGGGGTTTGGAGTTTGGAGTTTTTGCTTATGGGTTTCATCCTCTCTACTCAAATTTACCAGGCGAAAACAAAAGCAACCCTCAAAATTTTATGGATGAATACCACGCGTTGTTAGAAGATGGATGATGGTTTGAGTATTAATCTTGGGAATCAGAATATTTCCTTTGGGTTGGATTTCATATTATGCACAAAAGTCTTCTGTTTCTGTTACTCTTTTTCAGCAATACTAGAGAAAACAAAAACTCGATGTTAGAAGATGGAGTTTGTAACGTCTTGGGAGATCAGAGCATGCTCTTTGGGGTAGACTTGAGAGTTTGTACGTAGCTATTACAAGCATCAAACCCGTTTTATTAGGTTAGGGTAATGAGAAATGCAGTTTCTTGGGTTATTTCCATTAAACACCCTAACCTTTAAACACCTAAATGAAGTTGCGATTCGATTCTTAATATGGTCCTTAACCAGTTAACTAGCCTATATAGAAGACTTTAGCTGATGAATACTAATCGAGCATTGATGAGACCTTATTAAGTGCATATGAATCTTCAGTAAAAGAAAAAGAAATTTACTTCGTTTAAACTCTTCAACTTGAGTACTCATACTTTGTGTTTTCAACTATGTAAGCGTTTAGCTTAGAGAGAACCTGAAGCAAAGGAGGTAAAGTAGTTGCGACCAAGCAGCCTGGAAGGATATGGTTCGTGGTTGGAAGTTCTAGCTTCTAAAGTAAAGTAAGGGCATGTTTGGTACTCATAAATACTCGGGAATAGAATAGTTATCCCATTAATTGGTTGTGCCACAATTACTTGGAATAATTAGAAATAGTTAGGACTGATTATTACTATAGGACGAAACAAGCAACGGACTTCGTTATTCTCCTAAAATGAGGAATAAGGGTAGTGATAGAAAAACAACAATTACACAACTTGTATACAACAATCACTCACATGTGGTGGGACCTACCAATACATGGGCACACCCACATGTGAGTGATGGTTGTGTAGGAATTGTGTAATTGTTGTTTTTTTTATCATTTCCCATAAAAATAATATCCCACAAAATCAATCGTCCTTTTCATTCTAGTCGCACCATCCCTAGTGCCCAAGACTACCTCCAACGGCCATCTGGTGGTTTTGACCACCAAATCATTGCTCACCACTAGCCACCGCCCAACCTAGCCTACCACCAGCCACTGACCAATGTCATCAACCACCACCTGTCGTAGCCTATTGCCCACCACTGTCTAGCCCAACCTACAGCCGACAACCATATTTGGTAGTCCTCCATCGTCTTTGGCTACCATCCGCCCCAGCCTACCACCGGCCAACCCAATGAGGAAGGGCCGTCGAGGATGATAACAGACGATGGTCGAAGATGGAGGAGGTTCCCGAGGGTGGTGGCGTACTGTGGCTAGAGATGACAGAGATGAAGATGGCCAGATACAGAGATTTCAAATCTTTGTCTTTGTCAAACGAAGACATAGAGATATGACGAAGACTCTTCCTCTTCAATAAGCTTCGTCTTTGTTTTCATGAATTGTCAGATGAAGATATGTATCTTCATCGGACGAGGAGTCGAAGACCGAAGGGTGACGATGAAGCATCTTTGTCTTGTTCAAAGACAGATTTTGGGAGAGGATTCGAGAGAGATGAAGAGTGGGTTTCTGACTTTCGACATGATTTTAGTCGGAAATTCAAAATGCTATCTGACATCTAACCCGAACGGGTCAATGCTGGGTCAAAATTCGGGTGGGTGGGTTTTTGTCCACCCCTAATTAGAAGTAAGAAATTTTTTACTTGGCAATAAAAGATAATGTAAAAATTTATTAAGTAATTTACAGAAAAGGTTTTACATTATAATAATAATTAGTACTTTTACATTGATAAGATGTGATTAAATTTTTGAACCTTGACTCAAAAAAAAAAAAAAAATTGAACCTTTAGTGTGCTTATATATAGGGACATAATTGAACCTCAAGTTTATCTCTTTTTTTTCTTTTTGTTTTTAATCTAATTAGCTTATATAAGCCTTGTTATAAAGAAAACATTGTTCTACTTCTAGTTGGATCAGTACGATCATATAGCAGTAGCTACCATCCACAATATAAAGGCCCGAAAGAGAAAGATAAGGCCACATAATATTTCAAAAAATTATCAGCTCAATAAATTAAGGATGAAACTTTTAATTTCAATGGGCTAAATAGCAGTGCAACTAAGAAGATGTTATGACTTTTTCATTAAAAAAAAAAAAAGAAAGAAAAAAAAAAAAAGAAAAAAGAAAAGAAAAGAAAAGAAAAAGAAAAAGATGTTTTTGATAAGTAAAATATATTGAAAAGGCGCAAAGGAGCGCAACCCAAGGTACACAGGATGTATACAAGGAACCCCTAATGTAAAGAACATAGAGAACATCTATCTAAGAAATCAAAATAGGAACATTCATGCATTAACTTAATTCTATCTCTCCACATAAACAATATATGAAGCATCTTTCTCTTCAGATTCGACAAACCAGTCTCACAATCTTCAAAACAGCATGCATTCCGTTCCCTCCAAACGCACCACATCAAACACAACGGAGCCATGCGCCAAATCTGTATCGAAGTCCGATTACCCTTCTGGCCCCTCCAACTCCCCAACATGTCTTTCACCGACCACGACATTACCCACTCCACCCCAAACAATTGCAAAAGCGCCCTCCACAATTCTGTAGCCACCATACAATGCAGAAACAAATGATCAATGGATTCTCCAGCGATCTTACACATAGAGCACCAATCCATCACGATAATGTTTCTCTTTCGAAGGTTATCCAAAGTTAAAGATTTCTCTAAAGTTGCCGTCCAAACAAAGAAAGCCACTCTCGAGGGAACATTAACTTTCTAAATACTTTTCCACGGAAATGAAGACTGAGTAGGACTAGACAACAACTTATAGTAGGACTTTACCTCAAAAGATTTCTTTCGCGCTGGCACCCAACACAACTTATCCTCTCCCTCGCTGCTAACTTTGAGGGTATACAACATCCCAAAAAACCTACTAACCGCTTTGACCTCCCAATCATGAATTGAACGAGAAAACATAATATTCCATAAGATGGTGCCATTTTGTCTCTGCATAATTTCCTCCACCCAAGCATCCTTTCTTCTAGCAATAAGGAACAAATCTGGAAAGAGGATCTTCAAAGGAATTTCCCCACACCATACATCATGCCAAAACAGAACTTTCGAACCATTCCCGATCTCATATCTCACATGCGCAGCAAAAACATCCCATCCCCTCCTAATACTTTTCCACACGCCAAACCCATAAGAACCCCCAACCTCCTTAGAACACCAACCACCCCTCAAACTACCATATTTGACATCCACCACCTTTCTCCAAAAAGCATCTCTCTCCATAGCATATCTCCATAACCATTTACCCATCAAGGCTTTGTTGAACATAACCAAATTTCTCACTCCTAGCCCCCCCGAAGCTTTAGAAGAACAAATCGTACGCCAATTAACCAAATGAAATTTAAATTCATCTCCAACACCACCCCAAAGGAAATCTCTCTGAAGTTTCTCCAAACGATTTGCCACTCTCACAGGAATAGGGAAAAGAGATAGAAAGTACGTAGGTAAGCTTGAGAGAGTGCTATTGATCAAGGTTAACCTCCCCCCTTTAGATAAACACACCTTCTTCCACCCTGCTAGTCTAGCTTTCATCTTCTCAATAACATTATGACAATTGGTTGAACTAGTGCTTTTTTTTTTTTTAAGTGGTCAACTTTATCCTTATTATAAATAAAGCTCAGTGTCACAAAAGAGACCAAGTTCTGAAGGAGAATATTAATTGAAAAATTAATATCCAAAAATGAATAAGCCAAGTTATTCTAATAAGGTTGACACGCAGGCATTGATAATTATTAAAGCTAAAATGGTCAAATTGGCTTTAACGTTCAAGTTTTGATGGGAATATTCGGCGCAGAAATATAAACAAAAAGATAAGAAATGGGACAAATAAATGACTCAAGATCATTTCAAATAGCTGCACAAGACGGTTTCAAAAGTGAAAGGAAAACAGATCAGGACAAGCCCAACTGCATCCCTACTTGAGACCTGCAACAACCACCAAAAAATGACAACAACAACAAAACGCTATTAGAGTTCGGCAAAGGGACCCTTTCACTTTTGAAACCGCCTTGTACAGCAATTTGAAAAGACTGAGTCATTTATTTGTCTCATATCCTACCTTTTATTTATATTTCTGTGTTGTTTCTGTTTGGTTTTGGTCTAATATTGGGGAGTCCACCCCTTTTTCAATTTTAAGATTGCCCACTTTCTCTTCCGTTCGGATCAGAAGTGGGTCGGATCCTCCCATTGTAACCCTTTCCCTTATTCACCTAGAAGGAAGAAAAAAAAAATGGTTTGGAAGTAAATAGCACAAAAAAAAATGATTACTATAAAATATAATCATGAAACAGAAAAAATTTGTAGGTAAACCTATAAGCCTATCCAGAAATATCCATTCGATCCCTGAAGGGGGGGAATTCAAAACAAGAAATGAAACTAGGAATTACAAAAAAGTTCGAAAATAATTAGAGCCGGCGGGTGGTTTTCTAATCTCAATAAATCAATATCTTCCTGGAATCCTTTGTATGCTCACTTTTTTCCTAAGGAACACTTACAGTTTCCCATCGAGCTCAGTGGATTCTGATAAGCCGCTGTGTTTTTGTTGTCGGATGGTAGGGAGTGAGTGGCTCCGACGCTCTTTTCCACCAGGCTTAGACGATGCGTTGCCGTACCAAATCATTCCAACTACAGCTATGACCATTCCCAAAACCACATGCATATTGAGACCTTCCTTCCCGAAGAAAAAGAATCCCATAATCAAAACAAGGATTGTCTTCATATGACCAAGGACTTGGAAGGAGACAGCTGTAAATCTGCCGATGCATATAAACTGGCTGAGGTTTGTCCCCACGGCGATAGTGCACGAAAGAATTATAAATATCTGTTAAGACCAAGTTATAGGTGGAATTGTGAGTTATTATCCTATTAAAATCAAAATATGTAAGACAGAAGCAGGGTACAGTCACCCCTTTATGCATGTAAATAAAAGGGGTGTACATAGGTCATGTAGAGACCAACACAACCAATTAAAAAGGCACCATAGAAGCTACAATAGTCATTTTGAACAGAAACTGCTGCAAACAATTACAGAAAAGGTTCACTTAAAATAAAAATAACTACACAGCAAAACATATATTAAAAAGCAATTTTGTGGGTCATTCTGGCATGAAATAATTGATCGAGAGATTGCTGCGAAAAATGATGCTTGAAGCTCCATTTGCAGTCAAGAAACTTTTTAAGTCACCCCAATGACTGGGGAAACAATTTGAGAAATTATAAAATACTTTTTAATTGCATAAAAACAACTGACAGCATATGCCCACTAATGTTTTGCCCATAATAGGATAATTTAAAACCGTTTGTGCAATTTTCATATGCACATTATGAAGATAAAATAACAATAACTTTGTATAAGAATCACAGAAGACAAAGCCAAATTGCTGTTGTACTTACCAAAGACCTTGTATTATAGTCGTAAGCGTAGACTCTTTTGTTTGTCAACCAATAATCTAGAAAGGGGCCTACTAACAGCAACGAAGCCGCCTGCGCTGGAGCAGTATGTCCCAACAGGTTGAAAGAGCTAAGTTGATACTTTCTTTGAAGAAAATGAACATACTGCATACGTAGATTTTTTGACAAAACAATAAGATATGACTTTCTAAACAATATAGACAGAATTTAGCAGGAGGAGGAGGAGGGGGGGGAGAGAGAGTTTTAGACAACTCTGTTTATGAGTTTAACAAAAGAGAGTTACTACATAATAACAATTTAGAAAGCTGAAAACATTCTTCAAATTACGATATCATGCAGATGCAGATAAATACATACATGCACCAATGAACATGATGTGTGTCTAAATATAGTGGATATTATATGTAACTATATTCATGCAGAAACACAGATAATTGCAAGTGTATGGGTAGAGGAATGATCAACTTACATATTGTTGCAGAGAAGTGCTCCATACTGCAATAAAGGCTGCAATGAAGCCTTTGGTATTAACACTCACATCGGTCACAGTGCAAACACCAACACCCAATAGAACAACTACTATGCTTAGCTTTGTGTCTCTAGAGTATCGAATTTTGTCCAACACAACTTCCAAAAGGCAGGAAACGGGAATCATACTCAACTTAGCAATCTGCATGTAATGTAGAGAATACGTAACATTCAAAATCATTGCAATAGATCGCCAGAATGAAAACCTAAACCGAAATCATACACAATTACCTGATAGAATCCGACAGAGTTCCACATTAGACTAACATTCATTCCAACAATAGAGAAGTTAGCAAAGATAACAAATTTTAGAAGCTCTGCGAATGGTAGATGAGAGGATTGGACATATCCCAGCCACCTTAGAACAAGCGTCATCATAGTTGTCGTTGCAAAATGCAAACCAGTTAATGTTGTAGCTGCAAAAGATAGCAATTACTTAGAACTCTGAACAGACGAACGATGACTAGCATCCTCATAGCGCTAACATTTTCTCAAAATTGTTACCAATGACAACAAAATCACTGTTTTATGACCTCAAAGGTCATTGAAGAAAACATCATCACCATCAACAACCAACCGCAACCACCATCATCCAAACCATATCCAAACTATTCACGGATCAACTGCACTCCTATTGATCCACTGTCTAATGACTTATTTCTCTCTACTTCAAACCAATGTACTCTTAATTCCTGCCTCAACTGTTAGCAGCCCAAATCTTAAACAAAAGCTGGTCTTCACTAGAGCTCTTATAATCACTCTACCTAATATTCCTTAGACCATCAATTAATGGGATTATTGGAAGATTGTTCTCACACACAAGTCCCCTACAATCCTTTCGACTTCTACCGCCCAACCAAATTCTTTGCAACACCAAACCTACTACTTGTACTAAATCGTGCTCCTTTTTTGTTTTTTGTTTTTGTTTTTGTTTGGTAAGTTACAAATGGGTCTTGACCTTACCCTCCACACCATTCTTAAGGGGGGAGGAAGTATCATTTGCCCCAAAACTCATTGGCCAATCATGCTCCTTACCCGACTGATCACATTGTTTCCTCATTAGTTTGATTTGAATAAATTGTTCACATAGCACTCAGAAACCATATATCCATTTCACGCAAGCACTAATTTGTTTTTAGGAATTACGTTCACAAATTCTAACTATCATTTAGTATGCATGTACGATGTAACATTTCAAGCATTTCCAACATGCTGTGACTAATTTTTAGATATTAGGACAAAAGCATCTCTATACAAAGCATCTAATCATCAATCCCTCATCCAAGCCAATAGCCTTAGTCACTTACAACTAACATGAAATAAGACCATTCTTTCATAGAGCTTATGCCAATAATTTGTGGGGGTGGGGGGGGGAAGAAAATTAAAGCATGGAGATACTGTAACACAAATTACTTCAAATTAAAACTAATTAACAAACTAGACATTCCAGACTGCAAGGAAATGCAGAAATCCAGACACAACAACAAAAGATATCCATAGCTTGATAAAGAAGCAAACAAATAAATTCCAATATTTGACTTGGATCTTCCACTGACATACGAATCTAATTCAGAAAGGACTTATCCAAAAATTAAAAAAATTAAAATTTTAAATTTTAAAAATTAAAAAAAATAAAAAATAAAAATCAAACTTAGCAAAGAAGGGGAGAGGCTGAAGAAATATGTTAATGAAGCTTCGTCTAAAGATTGATGTCCACATCAATAGGTAATGAAACTAGAGGAATTCAGTTAAAATATAAGCAGTGAATGTGATCACCAATAAAATTAAAATTGTCTCAAAAAATTCTCCACAAGCAGAGCACCCTGGCTATTTAGGTTCTCTCTGGTAAATATAACAATAGGGAGCAACAACTTTTGGACACAAGGACAATGAAGAAAGGGGGATCATTTGAAGGTCCCACCAAGCAGGGTCCTCACCGTATAAGATGGAGACAGTCCAGACATTAGAAACTTAAGGGAGAGCAAAACCAAATAAAGACAACCCAGAACAACTGTTAAAAAAATGGGTAAAGGGACTCATACCAAACAAGCTAAAATATACAATAATAAAGACGATCATAGACCAAAATGATTAAAGGAAACTGTTGGTAATAGGAACGACGAAAAAGACAGCAGGAAGAAGATGATGAAAAGGGAAGGTCCTAACCTAATCCAACAAAAGTTGCACTATAGTCTATATCCATCATCTGAAAGTTAGTTGAAAGCATGGGATAAGATTCCCAAACTCCAATGCAACTACTTGCAGCAAACTATTTAAAGGATAAACAGAACGAACTTACCTACCAAAAATTAAATAATAATAATAAAATTAAAAAATTAAAAAAAAAAAAAAAAAAAAAAAAAAAAAAAAACCTAACAAAAGAGAATTAAAACGTTAGTGCACAAAGGCATTGCTTAGAAAATTAACAGATAACCATGCAACCATATTCAAGCATGCTGATGAATGTAACAGGAAAAAGCAAACTAAATCAAGAGGGGGAAAAAAAAAAGTACTTAGGAATTTACCAAAACTGAAGCCATAGGTAGCCATCAAAGCTTTATTGACAATTATAATCCCAACAGAAGTGACAACATTGAACATCCATGCGGCTGCATCAACTGCAGCCTTCTCATCAGCCTTGCTAGAAGGAGCCATTACCATGTATTTCCCTACAATTGACCACTGCAAAGTCCTTATCCCTCAGCTTCCGTAAAGAAATCCATCCACATCCATATCAAGTCCAAGAGTTCTACTCACTTAGCAACAAAGTACTCTACAAAGATAAAATTGGAAAAAAGTAAGAAAATTCGCACAATTGAAAAATAGCCAAAAAATTATTAAAATTGAAATTCCAACAGCCATTGTGATTCCGGAATATTATCAGCATCACTACCGTATGAACATATACATATTGAAAATCATTATCTGGTCATCCAAAAGCTTGAAAAATTAACTCTGCTTTGTTTAATCATGGACTGTTGGCTTCGGCGCAAACAAGTCCGAATTTCTTTTTAAAAAAAAGTGAGTCTACCAAACAAAACTTCATTTCCTAAAGCTCATTTCAGAAGGATCACAGAGCTATAGAACTTATATTATTACACAGATCCATAACAAAAAGCTTCTCATCATCAATCAGAATCAGATCCTAAAGGATTCAGATCAATCGCGAAAAATCCACACTAAAACTTAGCGAAAGCAAACAATTCGGAAAATCAGATCCAGATTTACACACAAAATCACATTTGGATCCAAAAATCTTCACAATTGAAGCCAATTCAGCAACCGCAAAAACAGATCTATGATAAAAGAAAAGTGTGCCAATATATCGCAGCACATAATGAACCGTAATTGTACGGTTTCGAAACGTACCGGCGAAACGAGAGTGAGCGAGGTGGCACAGTGAGTGAGAGAGCTTTCAGAGGCGAAACTGAAAGTGTTGCCACGCTGATTGTGGTGCAGTCAGTTACAGGAGAGTTGGAGGGAGCATTGGGCTTCCTTTTTTCTTTTTTTTCTTTTTTTCTTTTTTTTCTTTTTTTTCTTTTGTTTTTGGCTCTTCTTGAATTTCGTTGCTGCTTTTTCTAGTTTGAGAGAGAGAGAGAGAGAGAGAGAGCGATTCTGTTAAGGCAATGAACTCGTGCTCGTGGAGATGTGTTGCCGCCAGCCAATCAAAGGTTAGATCACTTGCATAGTTGCATTGTGTTAAAGCTTTATATAGTTTTTCTAAAAAAAAAAAAAAGAAAGGCTTTATATAGTTTTAGTTTTTTCTTTGTCTTTTTTTAATTCAAGCTTTTTATAGGGTTTTTTTTTTTTTTTTTAGAAAAGCTTTATATTGGGTTAAATACGTTTAACCAACATCAACTACCAAATGTCACAATTTACTATTTCTTAGAAAGAAAAAGAAAAAGAAAAAGAAAAAGAAAAAGAAAAAAGTTAAATACGTTTGATCTCATGTAGTTTAAAAATTTTATTTTTTGCTAACTATAAGTCATTTCGTATTATAGATAGTACATCGTTTATGGTTAAAGACGGAGATGGTACCTCCGTCCAACTTCGGTCCAAAAATTAACGGAAGTCCGCGTCAACACGTCTAAAAAACTTACACGTGTCCTATACCTAAATAAAAATTAAAAACTAAAAATAATAAAAACTTCAAAAAAAAAATTAAAAGCTTTAAAAATTTTGAAAAGAGAGAGAGAGAGAGCTACCCCACGGCCGGTCTAGGGGTTGTTCGGCCACCCCACAAGGCAAAAAACAAGTTTAGGGTTTCGCCCTTGGGGGTGGTTCAGCCACCCCAAACCGGCCATTGGGGTGGCTGAGCCACCCCTCCTTTTTCTTTTTCAAAAAGTTTTTTTTTTTAGTTAGGAGCCATCCCTCCATTTTTTTTTTTCAAAAAGTTTTTTTAAAGCTTTTAATTTTTATTTTTATTAATTTTTAATTAGGCATAAGACACGTGTCAACTTCTTAGAAACGTTGACATGGATTTTCATCAATTTTTGGACAGAGGTACCATCTCCGTCTTTAGCCTTAAACAAGGTACCATCTACGATACGAAATAAATCATAGGAGCAAAAAATAAAGTCTTTAAACCTTATGGAGGCATGGAGCAATTAACCAAAATAAAAATCATGACATTGGATGGAATCTCGTTCACATGCACAACATATGCATTTTTTAAACGTAAAATGATAGAAATATCTTCAAATAAAAATATAAATAAAAAACAAATTTTATAACTAAAAAGAAAACTTCAACTGACACAAAAAAAAAATGGTAATTGTCGAACCACTCCTAAAGGTGGTAGAACCATTCCCTAAGGGGTTAATCGCCCACCTCCAATCACATGGGGGTGGCCAAGCCATCCCTTGTGGTGGTATTTTTTCCTTTTAGTCAAATTGTTAATTTGAAGTATTTTCTATTTATTTTATTTTAATTTAATCTAATTTGTTAACTTCAAGGGTATTTAAGTAAATGTAGTTTCTATATTTATTACATTAGGAAGAGAATTCCCTTTTATCTTTTTAAATAATTAAGGAGTAATTACATTTTCCCCCATGGACTACCGGCCTGTGTCATTTTGCCCCCACGAACTACCACTTCGACCAAAAGAGAGCATCAAACTACCATTTTTACACATTTTGCCCCCTTCCGTCAGGAATCCAGTTAACTTGGATGGAATATGCCATTTTTTCCGTTAATTTTGATTTAAAGACCAAAATACCTTCTATAGTAATTAATAAAAAATATTAAAATTAATATATTTTTTTTAAAAAAAAAAAACCCTGAAGGAAAAGGGGTGGCAGCAGCCACCCCTGAGGTGGCCAGGTGGCCTGCGAGCCACCCCCAGAGGTGGCTCCGGCCACCTCTGGGGTGGCTCACTGCCCACCCCGGCCTAAGGGGTGGCCGCGAGCCACCCCAGAGGTGGTCGGAGCCACCTTTAGGGGTGGCTCGCGGGCCACCCATGGCCTCTGGGGTGGCAGCGCGGCCACCCCAGGTTCTGGGGAGGCAGTGCGGCCACCCCTTAGGCCGGGGTGGGCCGCGAGCCACCCGGCCACCTCAGGGGGTAGCTGCCGCCACCCCCTCTTTCTTCATTTTTTTTTTTAAGATGAGGGTATTTAGGTCATTTTTTAAATTGAGTTAGGGCATTTAAGTCTTTGCATGAATTAGACTGACGGAAGGGGGCAAAGTGTGTAAAAATGGTAGTTTGATGCTCTCTTTTGGTCGAAGTGGTAGTTCGTGGGGGCAAAATGACACAGGCCGGTAGTTCATGGGGAGAAAAGGTAATTACCCCAATAATTAATTAGATAAATTAACTAAGATCCTAAATAATCAAATCTCGAGTCTATATATATATTTTATAGTATGTATATAAATTTATTATACACACACAGGTAGAAATATATATATTATAAACACTCATGTACACATAAACCCACATATATTTATACATAGACGAAATTAGGGTTTCTTAATAAGAGGGGCCAAAAAATTAATAGAGAGCCGGGTTTAATTTTAATAAGGGCCAAACTTAATGTTTGGACCGAAAAATATATATAGTTAACTATATATAAATAGTATAAGAAATTATTTTTAGCTATATATAAATATTTAACCCTTAATACATAAATATTATAACTATATATTTATATATAAATATTATAATTATATATAAATTTGTAACTAGAAAGAGGAGGAGGGCATGACATTCCATCCCTCGTATTAATACTCACAATTACAATAATTCAAATCATATTTATTATATTAGGATGAAAATTTCCTTTAATCTTTTTAAATACTTAATACTAAATAATATTAAGAAAATACTATTACCCAGGTCCACGTTTTAATGTCCATTAAAACATCTACTGACTTAATCGACACCCCAAAGAAATAAAGAATTATTGCAATGCGTTTGTTGCCATCTAAATCACACATAAGTGAGATGGGAATTGGAACACGTGAGTAGCACGTGCCAGCTGGGCAACCTAAGGTTAACCTAGTTGTTGTAATATTCAAAGGTACTAAACAGTAACCTGTTGTTAATTAATGTCAATGCCCCCACCTGCAAAGAAGCTTAAAGCACCAAAGCAGCTTCAAACGGCATAAGATCCTCTCTGGTTGAAAATTATGTAAAATTATAAAAATGCTCTAGTGTATAAAGGATCGGTTCCTCTCTAATTCTTCTCAACCGAAGATGATTCTGGTCCCTCCAAAAGACGGTCGGGACTAAAGCATTTGGTCATTTGAAGTAAGAGTGTGCACGTGGATAGATATTAACTGCATATATTTAATATTTTTAACTATTCACTATTTACACATGTGGATGTGGATAACAAAAATATTACTCGCATATGCGGATGCAAATAGTAATTTTAAGGTATGTAGATGCGGCATATATATATTATCGAAACGACGTCAATTTTGTGTTTACTACCAAAATGACGTCGTCTTAGAGTAAGTATAGGTTATGTTTACCTTGGTTTGGTTGGTTGTGTTACTTTCTCATGTAACACTTGAGCAAAAAGACAAAATTAATGTAAAATTAATATGCTTTCAAAAGATTAGGGCTTAAAAAAATTAACATAGGCACAATAACTAATATGCAAATAGCGGATAGTAACTGCATTTAATAACTGCGAGTATGTACTGGGCAAATTGTTGAGAGGGGACATCGTAATTTTATTTTTTATTTTTTACAATTTGGAAACATTACAGTTAAGGTGATAGTTTGGGTAAATGTAGTTTATGAAATAAATAAATAAATAAAAAATAATGTCCATTGTCTAATACAATTTCGTAGGGCTGTATATGTGAATGCCGATGCGATTATTGGCAATAACCTCATTCGCATCCACATTATGAGGTTAACAATTATCACTTTTAAGTAACTATATCTGCATCCACATCATGTGATTACTAACTACTATCTGCATGGGTATTACGATTTTTTAATGCGGTTATTAGCAGTTATCCGCATATCAGGTAATGAGCCTTTAAGTCTGTTGGGCTGAGTAGGTGTTGGCAAAACTTAAAACTTCAACAAAAACCAACAACCTTCACCCCAAACCCATTATGCTAAGTAAGATCACTAGAGCAACTTTTTCAAATCTTATTTTCTTCCCTAGATGTAGGAAAAACTTATAAAAAATCTCTTGAATCAAATTTTTTTATTGTTCTAAATTAAGGAAACACTAAGGGGAACCAAAGGTTATAGCTCATATATAGAAAAGCAAAAGTGGTTCCCTTAACATAATTTTAATATAAAAACTTTATCTTTCATCTCTTATTCTCTAACATTTATTTGAAACAATATTTAAATTATTTATTTTTTCCCCTATTTCTCCTATCATTTAATTTAAAGTTTATTTATATAGGGGAATGTTAAAAAAAACTATTGTGGAGTGTATTTAAATAGGAAAGCAAAAAGTGATTTAGTTTCTTAATTTTATATTTTTTTTAATAGGAAAATCGATCTTCATTGATATATCAAACGCCCAAAGACAAATATAGTGAATAGAGGTACAAAACACCCTACACACTAAGCTAGAAAAAAAAAATTAATTAAAAGTCCAAAAATATCTAAAAATTTAACAGACTGACTTACAAAAACCACACTAAAACCACTGAAAAACCAAAACAGAAAACACTAAATCACGGATATGGTGTCGGGGGAGACTACCGTCACCGGAGACGACACATGTAGACTACGCGCTATCCCTAGGAACCCCACTGCAGCAGGCAACCGCCAGGAACCACTGGTCACGACCGGGAAGACGGAGCATGGCCCACACATGTGGCTGCCCAAGGAGATCCCTGGAGCGTGCTAGCCATGCGCCGGGCACTGAAGTTCGACGAGGCCGTGGCTTGAGGTAGCAGAATTAGAGGAGGCCGGCAAGCACCATAGAGGGGCGCGTGTCATGCTGGCTCTAGCAGATATACGCAAATTTGGCTTCAAACAGTAGATGGAGAGAAAAGAAAGCCCGCTAGCTATCGCCAGTGACACACTAGTGCCGCTTCTCATAGCCTTCCTACCTGAAAAAACCAAATAGGAAAAACAAACAATAACACCATAGCCCTTTAAGGACTAGGAGAAGATCCAACTCCACTGGATCTATTCATGGAGAAACAAAAACTCTATTGCCCAAAACGGACTAGGAGAAAACCAAAACAAGAAACCTAAACACCGATCTTGCCCTCCTTTCTCTTTCTCGAAGCTTTCTCAAAACCCTAGCGTCGTGAGAGAGGCGTATTTAGTTTCTTAAATTGATAAAAAAAGTTTAAGAAAAACTGCTGTTAGTGTTCTAATATAAAACCCAAACCCCAAACACTAAAAGGCCTAGAAAGTAAATAAGCATATTAGAATGAGAAATGATTTTTGCACATATTTTGTACATCTTTTATACATCACTTTTCTATATCAACCATTAGATTTGTAGGATTCACATGTGGGTCATACAGATCCAATGGCTTATTTAAAAAAGTTATGTATAATAGGTGTACATGTAACATGTCTCTATCAGGACAGGAACCGAAAAGATCAATTAAATTGGCAGAAACGAAGCCCCTAATCTATGAAAATCTCAAAATGCAAGTTGTGTGGCGTGGGAGGTGATCACTAGAGAGTGAGATAGAGAGGATGAGATAGCCTATAGGGCTGCATCAACTGCCTTAAGTCTAAGGGACCAGTATCCTCTCCAGTTGAAAGAAACTGAGAAGAGCCGGTCATTTATACACAGGGGCATTTATGTAATTTTACATGGTGTGAAATTGTAAAAATAGCCCTATGTATAAAGGATCGGCTCCTCTTCAGTTGAAAATCAACTAGAGAGGATCCTGATGCAAGTCTGAGAGGTCGAGAGAGTGAGAGATGAGTGAAAAAAAGAAGAGGAAGAGAAACAAAATTAAAACAAAAAGAAAAAGATGAAACCCTATGCCTATACCCACCAAAACGACATTGTTTGGTTAATTTGTTATATGCATATAAAATATGGTATATATATGTGATTATTGATTATATCCGCTTACTCTAAAATTATTATATCTATTTGTTATTTAAGCGTTCGTGATTTTTACTTATTGCATCTATATGCGATTACACTAATAGCGGTTAATAGTTAGTTACGATTAATAACCGCCCCGCTTATTGTAGAGCATTTCCATTCCAATTTCGGATTGAAGCAATTATCACGTGGGTGGTATTGCCACGATAGGTAGCATGTGTCCCCTCCTTCATTCTGCGACTGTGCTCTATAGAAAGTACAAAAGGCACCCCTCTTCCACATTGGCCTTCTCTCTTATAATTCCGAGAGCCTCCAATATCAGAACGTAACAGGAAGAAGAAAAAAGCGTCTTCTTCGATCGCCGAATCGAATCGCAATAACAAACAGAGCGATGGCGAAGAAGAGGAAGTCCGTAGCGACGAGCCTGGACGAGGTGGATCGGACCATGTACGCGTCGTTTTGCAGCGCGGCCAACTCGCTCTCCCAGCTCTACACCCAGGCCATGAACCACCAGAAGTTCTCCTTCCAAGCCGGCGAACGCCACGGCCTTGTACGTTTCACTCTCCTATTTGATATTTACATATTATTTTGATTCTGATGATATTCGATGTGTGTTGGCTCGGCGATTGTCGTTTTTATATAATTATATGCTTGCTGGGTCATAAAAGTTCATAGATTTTTGTTCCTAGTTTTGGCTTTAGATTATCTCGTTTATGTTTGATTGTTAATTAGATTGCATTACATTTAATCAATGGAAATATTGTATCTATTTGATCTTAATTTTTTATTTCCTAAGTTTTGGTTATAGTTTGGTGAATTGTACTTCGGGTGAGAAAATCGTGGAGTGAGTCTTGGAATAAGAAAAGCTCCAATTATGTACCAAAAAAAAAAAAAAAAAAAACCCAGACTATGGGATACTTGGGATGTTAGAATAGTAATTAGGCAACTAAGGCAAGAATCAACACCACTTTATCAAAAAATCTGGACAAGCATCTAGTGTTAATCTCAAGTGTGTGAACAAGCGTGTTTTTGTATGGAGTATCGGAGTATGTGGACGTTCTTATTATAGAGAAGCATTGATTGGAACTGGAATATGCTTAATTATATGGAAAATACTAAAAAGGGATCTAAATACAAAATGTAAAAGTTTGGAACTAGTTCCGATGTAAGTGCCTTTAAGTTAAGGATTACTTTTCAAGTTTTTCAAAGGTTTGGCTAGCCATGTGGCATTGTGGCTACAAGCATTAGAGGTATCAGCAATTTGAGGTTGAAGGGTTGCAATGCATGTATGTTTGTATGTATGTGACTAAGAACTTCAATTAGAATTGAACTCTAGACCTATCATGTCTCCATCTACCTTAATTTTTTTGAAACAACTAAATCAAGTTTAAACAAGTGCAATTGAAGGGAGAGTCTATTTTCTATATGAATGAATCTGATCCTAACATGAGTAAATAATGCCACAGTACACATACTGTGAAGATTCATATAGTATAGTTTGCAGTAAGCTTTATCAAAGTGTGATACATGAGAAACATTAAGATACATCATAGTTTTGCGAATGGTCGGCTATGGGCTAAATACTTTACTGATTGAATATGTAGAGTCTGAAGAAAATTTTCTGCCAAAAATTGTTTATCTTCTGGGATTTCTTTATATCAAGCCTTTACAACACTTCAAAATAATCCCTAATAAGATTTGTTAAAGGGAAAAAAAATACCAAAGAGTATTGGATGATATCAACTATCATGAGTGTTATTCATGGGTATCTAAGATTGTAATGGCCCATTGTTTCTCATGTAGAAAAGTTGTGATTGCGTGTAATTGTTAAATGACTTGACTGGTTGCTTGCATAAATGATAAAAGAGCAAGAAGGTGTCTTGGCAGACGAAGAAACAAAGAATCTGGCCTAGAATCAAATTAAAAGAAAAGGCACAAGTTGCCAAAAGTAAATATGGAGGACGTTGATCGATGGTGGAAGTTGATTTAAGATTTTATGTGAGGAAGCTATTAGTTAAGGGCATTACATCTTCTCCTTTCATTGCAATAAAAATATTGAATATGCTTTAGCCATGGCTTGAGAAGCTTTGGATCAAACGTGACATTATATTTTACTTGGCATGTTAAAGTATTTATTAATTGATTAAATTTACCTTTTCCTGTCAGTTTAAGCTTTTGGGACAAGTGGTGATTTAACATGGTATTAGAGCTGAGGTTCTAAGTTCGAACCCTGTCTCTTTCATTTATTTCCAATTTTAATTAAATATTCCACGTGTTGGGCCTTACCTATTAAAAGGGAGTTTGAACCCACACGTGAGGGGGAGTGTTAAAGTATTGATTAAATGATTGAATTTACATCTTTTTATCATCTTAAGCTTTTAGGATAAGTGGTGATTTAACATGACACCATATTACAATGCAAGACTGAGTCTTTCACAAATTATTGTAGGCAAATGCAAATTGTGGTCTATGTTGGTCTTTGGAGTTAGGAATTTATTTTATTGCAAGAGTTTCATGGTTTCCAAAGGATTTAGCGAGTTAAGTTCTTGTGTGTATAAGTACATATTTTGTTTTAACAAGAGGCAGTTCCTGGTTAGAAGTTGTTAGTTTTATTCTGCATATTTTAAATACACAGGGAATAGATATCAGTTTCCACTGGTTTATCCTATTGCTTAGGACTACTTTAGGTTTAGTTCAAGTTAAGTTGCTAGGATACTTTTGCAAGGGAACATACTCATGTTGGATATGTAACACCTCATCCCACATTGGGAAGATGATTAACCCACATAGAGTGTGTGGATTTAAAAGAGCTCATGGGTACTAAGTTTCACATTAGTTATTTACTAGGTGAAATTGAGCTTTATAAACGATTATAAGGAACTCCAATTGCAACTTGACTAGTCCTTTTGGAATGATAGTGTAGATGTAGCTAGCATTTTTTCTGGGTCGTTACAAATGATATTAGAGCGACCTAGTAATACTATGTGATATTAGAGCATTGCATGACATGGCCCTGATGATGACATCAGGAATTTAAGGAGGGAGAGAGAGAGAGATTGTAACTCCCCAATCTTACATTAGGAATATGAATAACCTACATAGAGTGAGTAGATTATAAAGGTACTCATGGGTGCTAAGTCCCACATTGGTTTCTTACTAGATGAGACTGAGCTTTATATGTGATTTTAGGGAAGCTCCAACTTGACTAGTCATTATGGAGTGATGACTTAGATGGGTCTAGCGCTTTCCCTGATTTGTTACAAATGGTACCAGAGCTACCTAGTAACTCCATGTGGTATTGAAGCATCATATGATATGACCTTGACGAGGATGTTAGGAATTTACGAGGAGGGAATTGTAACACCTCAATCCCACATTGGGAAGATGATTAACCTATATAGAGTGGGTGGACTATAAAGGAGCTCATGGGTGTAAAGTGCCACATTGGTTCCTTAGTAGGTGATACTGAGCTTTATAAGCGATTCTAAGGAGTTTTAATTGCAACTTGATTAGTCATTTTGGAGTGATAACGCGGATGTGGCTAACGAGTTTCCTGGGTCGTTACAGGATACATATAAGTAGGGATGTAAATAAACCAGTCCGTTCGACAACTCGCTTGATACCCGCTCGGTTTAGCCCGATCCGAACTCGAGCTCGATATTGTAGAAACTCGATCGTTACTGTAGAAACCCGCTCGATTAGTAAGTGATACATACCTGACTCGCTCGACAAAACTCGATAGGGGCTTGCGAGCTCAGCTCGTTTAAAGCTCGACTGGATCGCTCGCCCGACTCGTTAGCTCGTTCATATCTTATATATTAATAATTATAGTATAATATATATAGTATTACATATTAATTATAATTCTTTGATAACAATATTTAGTATGTTAAATTAACATATTAAGTTATTAATAGTTAGTATATAACAATATAACAATATTAAATAGTTAGCATATATATATATAAACACATATATCACATTACACATGGTTAACAATAGTTATATATTATATTTATATTATAGTTACTTAGTTTTATAGAATATATTAGACTTACTATTTGTTCACATTATACATATACCATAGTTTATACTCTCTAGTTATATATAATAACATATTGTTAATTTGTTACTTATAAATTATAGTTATGTACTACATTTTATAATATGTCTTATATAGTTACATATTATATATTTATGTTATTAATAAATGCATAGAGATTGTTCATAAACTTGGGCTTAAATTCTGCTTTGATCATTCATTGAAAAATTTAATAGTCTATCTCGAGCTCTAGTTGAGCCGAGCTTGTCAAGTAACCCGACTCGGCTCGAATGTCATTTTCAACGAACTCAAGCTTGAGCTCGAGTTCGAGCTCACCCGAATTTTAAACGAGCCGAGTTTGAACATGCAATTTATAGCTTGGCTCGAATTCGAGCTCGACTATTTAGGCTCGACTCATAAATGAGACGTCTTGAAATCTTCAAACTCGACTCGGCTCGGCTCGATTACATCCCTACATATAATTTATTCGATGCCCTTTTTACACATCTCTAGTTTTTTAACCTTTTCAACATTTGAAAATGAATTTTTTAATTTGGAAACATATCTGTTACTTCTTAGATACTCCTAAACACATTTGAATTTGTGTCAAACATTAGAACTTGACTTTGTTTTATTTGGAAATTTGACCCTATTGATGTGAGTTTTTCAGTACTGGTGCCTTCTTTCTTGTCCAAAGCAGGGATGCTTGTGTATTATTATATAATAAGCTACAATTTGGAGTTTATCAAAATATAATGAATGTATAGTGTTTTTCACAGACATATAGGATTCACCATGTCTATATATCCATATTCTGCATATCCAGTACTTGTATCTGTGCTTTTCAGGGATTAAGTAGTAGGATGACTAACTTATCAAAAAAAGTAGTAGGATGACTAATGGGATATTAAGCATGTTGTTGGAGGAAGAGAAGTTTTGAAACTGAAATGGAACTTTTACTTGTCAAATCAAAGAAAAGAAAAGAAAAAAATTTGAAATTGAAATCCACCCACCCCCATCCATTTGTTGCTGCATTTCTTAGAAGGTGCAATGCCTGTAAACCTTTCAGTAAACTGCTTCTTCATTTTTCTCTTTTACTTAGTAATGAAGTTTTCAGAAGTGGTTTTGTCTATGATCGTCTGGTCCACTGCTCAATAGAAAGTATGTACCATTTTCTTTCCCATTTTTAGGACTGATCTACTTGATGGTCATCTTCTTGTCAGAAATGACTATGGGTCTTATTAGTTGAGCCCTTTACAGGTGTTTCTTCTCTGCCTTTCATTTTTTAGGATTAAACACACTTTTGGTCCCTGAGTTTTGGAAACTTTATTTTTTAGTTTCTGAGTTTCAATTCGCATCACAGATAGTACATCAATTTTGGAAAAAGACCGAATTAGTACCTCAGTTAAGTTTTCCGTCCAAAAAATAACGGCCCGCCAAGTGTGTGACACGGGTTGTAGTATAAAAAAATAAAAAATAAAAAATCTTTAAAAATTAATTAAAAAATTAAAAACTTAAAAAAAAAAATGAAAAAAAAAAAAGGAAAAAGAGAAAGAAGAGGGGTGGCTCATCCCCTTGGCCACCATGCCACCCCCATTTTGGCCAAGGGGGTGGCTGAACCACCCCATGGCAAAAAAATAAAATAAAATAAAAAAATAAAAAAAATAAAAAATCAAGGGTTTTGGCCCTTGGGGGTGGTTGAGGATAGTTCAGCTACTCCATGGCGGAAAATAAATAAATAAATAAAAAATCAAGGGTTTTGGCCCGGCCACGGGGGTGATAAAATTTAGAGGGTTTGCCCATGGGGTCGGCCACCCCCAAGGGCCAAAACACTTCATTTTTTATTTAATTTTTTTGTCATGGGGTGGCCGAACCACCCTTTGGTCCCTCTTTTCTTTTTTTTCTTTTTTTTAAGTTTTTAATAAATTTTTTTAGTTTTATTTTTTTTTATAATTAATTTTTAAAGATTTTTTATTTTTGTAATTTGTTATATTGTGACATGTGTCAACCCTCAAGGGTCGACACGTGGCAGATCGTTAGTTTTTGGACGGAAAACTTGACTGAGGTACTAATTTGGTTTTTTTTCCAAAACTGAGATATCATCTGTAATGCGAATTGAAACTCAGAGATTAAAAAATAAAGTTTTCAAAATTCAGAGACCAGAAGTGTATTTAACCCCATTTTTAAATTATGTTTGTAGGGCGTCTTAGATGTCACAAGTGGGCAATTACTATTACCTTCTTAAGCAAACCATATATAAGGTAGCTGAAGTTGGTTTACTCTTGATATTATTGTCAAGTAGTCACTTGCTTCTTCTCTCACAGCAAACCATATGTTAGCCTCTTAAACTTTTTGTTATTATACTCTTGATGGTCCGAGGCCAAACTGTTCACTTTATGCCTGGTTAAAGGTTCTGGTGCCTGCTTTTAATTTTACCTTTCATTTCTTTCCTTGTTCAACCCTTCTACCCTGAAACTTTTCTGAGCTCTACGTTTTCCCTTCTGCTGAGTTTTCTTTTGGAAATAATTGTTTTGACTATTTGTTCTAGTAAGTTGAATGCTACTTTTTCACATCACAACTCCTTGCATAAGCCAGTCTTTGTTATTCCTTTGCTATAATGGCTTAACAAATCTGTGGGATCTTTTTTTTTCCCATGTTCAATATCACTTTTTTCTATTCACAATTTTGTCTAAGATACCTTCATTTATTTACAAATATTATTATTTTTTCTGCTAATAGAGTTCAGGACAGGCGTCGTGTGAACTGGCTAGACTTGCCTGAACTAGCCTGGGCAGTCATGACTTTATCTGAAATAAATTTTTTAGAGTAGCTGCTTTCCATTAGTTCTTAGAGCAGTGAGGGCTATCTTTTATATTTCTTTTGGTGCTTGATCATCTTCGTTTGCATGGGCAACAGGCTGTAAGCTTTAGCATTACATATCTTGTTTCAGTTAAGCCTTTGCCTTACATCTATATCTTCTAATTATGTGTATTAATGGCCTTGACATTTCGTTGATGTAGCCTGGTCTTTCTTTTTCAGGAAAAACTCTACCAATGGATCCGGAGGCAACAAGAGGAAGGATCTAGAGTTGCAACAGTTGATGTTCTCAATTACATTCAGGTATTGTTAACTATTCACCGTGCCTGATCTATTTATGATCTTGTACCTTGTTTGTAAGCAGACTTTTATAACATAGTAACCATGTATGCGCTCTATAGCTAAGTAGTACGAGGAATATTGGAGCTATTCTCTCTCCCCCTCCCCCTCCCCCGCCCCCCCCTCTCTCTCTCTCTCTCTCCCAAAACGAACTCCTTCCTAGCCCTCCAGGCTCCCCTCCCTCTCCCCCCCCTCTCTCTCTCTCTCCCCCAAAACGAACTCCTTCCTTCTAAACCCCCCTACAGCAAAGCAGATGGGAGGAAGGAGAAGCCCTCCAGGCTCCCCTCCCTCTCCCCCTCTTTTACCTTCTCTTCTCTCTTTTCTTCTTTTTCCTCTTTTCCTCCTCCTCCTCCTCTTTTTTTTTTTTTTTTGTGGGAAGATAGAAGCTAGATCTACCACTGCCTGATCGCCTCCGCCATGGCACGCACCCCTCCATTGGCCTCCTCACCCTAGATCCATCATGAGCTGCCTTCCAGCTAGCCCCTCCACCAGCGTGTGTGGCCCTCTCCACTAGCACATGAGGCACACGCACTGCCCTCTCTGACGATGTCCAATTCCAAATCTTCTATCCAAGACTCAAGAGTCCATCAACACCTCATTCCTCAATAAAACGGGAATGATTCTCTCTTTTGTCTGGAGCTGTCGCAGACCATGCTCCTATGTCCAAAGATACATGAAAGCTGATCTTCATCAACCGCCTCATCACAGTCATCGCCATCTGTGCACCTTGTTTCAGTGGTCCATTCATTGGAATGCTTCACATACCACCATTATGACAGCCCTCTCCTCGGCCTTTTGGTCAAAGAACTGTGGTACCGTATCTGTTTTGGATCAATTTCCTGTTTTATTTATAGTTTTAATTTCATGAACTGTGATGGCTGTTTTTTGGGGTGTTTGTTGGGGTCCCCCATCCTCCATCCCCTCATTTTGGAATTTTATTTTGTTTCAATGTAATGGTTATGTTGCTCAGAGCAACAAAAAAAAAAGAAAAAGGTATGCGCTCTGAATTTACATTAAAAAATGTGTATATTATCAAGTGATACAATAAAAAGCTTAACTTAGACACCCAAAATATACGACATCGTCTAATTTTATATATATAAAATCGATTTTCTTCTCTTGCATTGAGAATTCGAACATTTATATTAGCTGTTTGCATTGTTTTAGCTATATCTGAAAATTGGAACTTTTATGATTTCAAGCAGAATGAGCTGGACTACTGTGGGGAGGAGCCATCAATGTCCCCTAGAGCTCCAGTGCAACATCAGCACGCTCAACCTGCAATGCATGTCACGAACTCAGGTTTCCCAGTTTCGTCAGGCTCATCTGGCCCAACGACTGCTGGGCAGGGTATTCGCTCCGATGATCAACAATCTAAGAATTCAGTCTTCTCAAATGCTTTATCAAGCCCTCTTCGCCAGAGCCTTCAGCAGTATCACATTACTCGGGGAGGTTACTGTCCAAATAGTGGTCTTCCCTTAGGAAATGGGATGAGGAACAATGAACCCTCCTTTCTTCATAACCAGAGCAGGGATTCTAGTGCTCTCAGTTCCAATGATTCTGCCATGGACATGCATGCAGACAGTCCTGCCCATGAATCCAGTTACTGAAATTGCCCATATCACTACTCTCTTGCCATGCAGTTGTCAACAGATTTGGAAGAATTATGGTGATTTCAAACCTCTTTTCTCTGCATTTGCATTAAGGAATGAAAAAAGTAGAAAGATGGAACTGATAACAGAACGTCTTATTTTACCTCCTCTGAGTTTGGGTCTTTCATATCTTCTGTAAAGTGTTGTTATTGAATATATCTAAAATATTTAAATCTGCACCTATGGTTTTGCCTTCTTGTTTTTCTTGCCTTTTCTTTTCTTAACACGTATTTATGTTTGTGTTGGAATTGTTATTTATGTTCAAGGTTATCTTTGTAAATGTTAACTTTCCAGACATTGATATCGTGTACACCGTTTGATGCACAAATTTTAAATCTTTACTATAAAATTGATATTATTCATTTCATTTGAAATAGAGAGACATCTTCAACAATTGTCTCTATTCACATCTAATCCTCTATTAATATATTTGAATTATCATTTCATTCTTTTTTAGCTTACTAAAAATACAAAGTTGATGGAAACATGACGTCGTGGACTCGTGGCATAGCTAAGTCTGTCCATTTTTTTTTTTTTTAATTATTTTGAATTTTTGTTCATTTGTGTAGAACTTTCTTTTTTCTTTCTATGGATGGGAGCTCGATGCAGAGAACTCTATTTATTATTTGTGGTGATTTATATTATTTAAAGTTTATGCATTTAACGGTATACATTATATTAAATTGATACGTTTTTTAAGAAAAATTAAATAATGTAATATAATGGATGCTGATAAATAGATACACTAATTTTATATTAAATTGAAAGCAAGATGCTTATCCGACTAAATTAATGATGATTTATATGGAAAGCCCCCTCTAAATCAAGGTCCCAATTTATTGATCTGAGCCAACAGTCAAAAGGCATGAAGTGACGTGTTCATATTGAGAATCTTTCTTGGGCTTTTCGGGGGGTTGATTTTTCGGACCCATTACACACAATGGGCCACTCAAACCCAGCAAACAAAATTCTTCGAAAGTTAGGGAAATTTTAGACCCCATCTGCATAACCTCTGGAAAACCTCTCTCTCTCTAAGCCAACTTTCACAGCGCCTAAATGCTGTCCTCTTACAGACAACCCTAGGCGACCCACAGCACCACCATGAAAGCCTCTTAAGTTTGGCCCCTTCCTGGTTGTGGACGTGGCGAGTTCGGTCCTTCCAAAGCCGCTCAGGTCAGGGTCAACTTGATAAATTTTGAAACCTAAGGCGTAAAGGGGATAAATTTAAGTCTTTTTTTTTTTTAATTTATTTTTTTAAAAAAAATAAAAAATGAACCCCATCTCAGCCGGTGTTGATGATGAAGTGGCACGTTGATTCATTTGACAAACCAGACAAGGATCATTGGGTCCTACCATTTTTAGCCCACATGCACCAATCTCTCTTTCCTTAGCTTGACATGAAATGAATGGGGGGCAGCTTACCTACCACCAATGCCCTCGCAATCAGTTCCTACGATGAAAGAATCCCATGCAAATTGTTGGCCTTTTTAGGGCCTGTTTCACTTTCTCTCTCTTAAAATTTTGGTCTATCAAACGAATTTTCTGCCTCACCACTAACACCCTTTTCAAAACAAATTATAAAACTCCTTTTATTTAAAAAACAAAAACTTGGTGGTGCTGTGTGGTGGCTACCACATTAATGGCCATGCAGTGGCCGCCATTGTCAGGGCCGTCGAATCAACACCAAGGTGGTTATGCAACACTTTTTAATTTTATTTAAAAAAAAAAATTATTTCTCAATTTTTAATTTTTACAAATTACTTTTCCAAAATTTTACCAAATTAATTTTCAACTTTTCTTAAATATTGCCTCCACCAAATCAATTCTCAACTTTTACTTTTTTGAAAACTCTTCAAGATCTTAAATGCAAAACACTTCTTAAAATTTTATAAGGCGATTCCTTAACTTTTACTCTCAACTTATCATCAATGTTCGGCATAAGTTAAAAATCATGAACAAGTTTTATAAATTAGGATGATGAGGTATATCATACATTTGCTCATACGATTACAATTGAACTTTTTATTCAGTAAAATTTCTCTACAATACTACATATGTTATCAATATTGAATAACTTGTAAGATTGTTGTGAAGAGAAAGCTCTCTTCTCTCTCCCACTCTCTTCAAGACAATCCCACTTCCTCCTTCTATTCCGGCCCTTCTACTCCACTTTTTCTCTTCTCCCCTCCATTTCCCGCCTCTTCTAAGGCTAAATCTACTAAATTTGTCAACTTCATGAAGCTCCACCCTCAAACGCGCTCCTCCACCATGTTTCCAGGTCTCTCAACTTCTAGCATGCGCATGTGAGCAGATCTTATTTGTGGGTGTGCGTTCCCCACGTGCCGTCGAGTGGGCCGCATTCCATCGTCTTCTCACGCCTTCCACTGTTCTCACTGGTCTTCTGTGGTGGTTCCCATCTCTCGATATCCACTATCAGCAATTGGGCTTCGCTTGCCAACTCTCCTCACCGCCATTTGCCACCTTGCCATTTGTAGATTTTTTTTTTTTTTTTTTTTTAATCTTATGATGGAGTTTTTATATTGGAGCTTTGGTTTCGTTCTTTTCTTAGCAGCGCCCACCCCTCAAACCCTGCAAGGGGGATGTTGTTTCCTTTACCTAAGCAATGCTCGCCCCTCAACTCCTCAAAAGGAGTTGCAATTCTGGGTAAGGTGGAAGGCTTTTTCAAGGGTCATGTTTTTGCCCTCTACTATTTTTATGTTTTATCCGTTTTATGTGGCTCAATCCTTGGCTCTGTACAAGGTAAAGATGACCAATTTTTTTAAGTTTGAATTTATTGTTGGGGAGCTCACTACACCCCTCTTGATCTTTTATTGTAACATGCTCTTTAATGAATAAATATTGCATTTACAATAAAATAAAATAAAATAAACTTGTAAGAGTATTCACATTGGGTTAGTCAAATCAAATGTTATTTTGGACTGTAGCAAATTTAGGTGAAAAACTAGTTGAATCTAGCTACCAAATTTACCCCAAAAATTCATGAGCTGTTACTGTGCTCGGCTTGTAGCTCACCATCATTTAAAAAATAATTTTTTATATTATAAAATTATCTCTCCTCCATTATTATTATTATTATTATTTTTTTTTGCATTCTTTATTTCTCCTATCCTCTCATCTCTCTTTCTCTCACAATTCCAAGTTAGAAACACACGATCGATCAAAGGAAAGTATGAGAATGGAGTACGTACCCAATTAAAACTAAGATGTGAAGTTCATTGTTCTTCCTCACTTATTCACATGTTTTGTTTGAAGCACTGGCCTGATCCATAGATTCCCTGCAGGCTAGGTTACTGTCAACTTGAATGGCTTTCTCTCTAGACTTTCATTTCCAATGAGTAATTGCTAGATAGCTAAAACTCCCACTTGTCTTCCTATTGCAGTGCTGCCCCCACACGGTCACAACATTGATTTATATACATGCCAAAATACAACTGTTTGACATAATAGTACAAATTATTATTATTTTTAAAAAGAAAATAAAAAAAAAAAAATAGAAAATGAGTGACTGCACTGACTGCCCAACTGTGATTGCACGCCACCTCTTCAATATTTTTTATTTTTTTCCTTAAAGAAGAAAAAAAAATATTTAAGTTTTATTTATTTATATTTTTAACATATTTATATTTTTTTTTATTATGATGAACACGTGTAGATTTCCTATTGAATATGACATGATAAACTAACGAATTTTATTAACTTAGTGGACAAAAAACAGGTTTAAGGAGTAATTCATAATTATAGTTTACCACAAAAACCTTTCATTAATTTTTTGTATCACATGGAGTGATTTGTAATTTATGTCAACCCCAATATAGTGTAATTATCCCTTAATTTTAAGAGATTAAATTTTGAACAAATAATGATAAAATTTCAAGTGATGGCCATTGGTTTCTTGCTAAAGGTTTTGAAGGAGCAGCATTTGTTTTTTCACTGCAGAAGAAAGGAATGCTTTAAAATCTCATGTGTTAGGGTGTATGGCTCTAATGATGGAACTAAATCAATTTCATAAGCGGCAATGAATGGTTTAGACTTTAGACTGATCCTCCCTTGTTTGGAAATCAAGTTATTAGCTTTTGGTTGGTAGGATTGGGAGCAGGGATGGCTTCAACTTCAAGCTCAGCCATCTTTGAATCAAGTTGCTAGTGGTCAAATTAGCTTCTTAATATATTAATTTAAATAATTAAATTGATTATTTTTTATACGTTAAAGTTTTTGAGATAAGTAGTTTGTAATAGTTTGACACTTGTAAGTTAGGCAAGCCCCGTCGGCCGACCGTTACATAGAGTAAGGTCTTGTAGCCTTTACTTCACAAACAACATATAACGTGCAATTGTTTTGCACATGGGTGTGTGAAATCAAAAGGGCGTCCAAAAACAAAAAAAAAAAATATATCGCTCTCTAGTTCCGTTACGGGCCTATGAAACGTAGGATGAAAAATTAACAAGAAAATATATTTTGATAGGAGAATTCGAGAAGTTTTAGGCTTTCTTATTTTAGAGTAGATTGAGGAACCCTAAACCTCCCAATAAACAAACGTAATCCTTCGCCAAGTAACTTCTTGATTATTTTATTAACTTTCTAGTGTCTTTAAATAGACACTTATAATTCATAGTAGAAATTAAAGATTAACCGGAATAAACTACTTATAATATTATCATATAATTATCTCTAACATTCAAATCATAATTCTAATGTGATTAATACTGATAACTTATTATCTCTAAGTTATTATAATCCTAAAAAACTTCCCCATAGACATGTAACACTTTCAGATCATGTGTATGGGACTTAGACCGTTGAATGTGTGCACTTTGTTCTAGTAGCAAACACGTTGAGAAGAGATTAAATGAATGTGGAGACGTGAAATCAATGCTAAACAACGGGTCAAATATCTTAAGATATGTTTTTATATTTTTTAACAAGTAATGATTTAATATAACATGGAACATAAATTTTGGTTTCAAATACAATGGACAAAGAAAGCAACATGTGTATCACAATGCCATATCCTTGTCCTTGGGACATATATAGGCCTTGTTTGGCAAGAACACGAAGGGAACACAGTAATGCATTCTACTTTTCATGTACTCTTTTTTCTTCCTTTTTTATCTTCATATTTTCTAATACCAATTAAAATCAAAATATTTTCATTTTTTTTCACTTTTTATATCACATCAATAATTTTTTATTACTATTCAAATAAAAAAAATTAACTACAATACAAATTTTTTTCATTTATTTATATAAATTGTTTTTACTTTATATCACATCATCACTTTTTACTAATTTACTAATTTTATTTGACAAGCTCCAGTATTGTACTGTTTACGTACTTTTTTTTTCACTTTTTTTTTTTATATTTTTTACCATTAATCAATATCAAAATATTCTCACTTTTTTCACTTTTTATATCATATAAATAATTTTTCATTACTATTCAAATAAAAAAATTCACTACAGTAAATTTTTTTTTTATTTTATAGTACATCATCACTGTTTACTAATTCTAAAACTAACAACAAATTATCTTGTTCTTTTATTTCTGTAATTATTTTTGCCAAACAAGCCTGGTGTCTTGTTTATTGCCCATCGTGAGATCATCCCCCTAACGTCACTTTGTGGATGTGATGGGTCATCATCCATCCAATGTCAGTGGTCATGGACATAAATGTCTGTATTTAATGGTTTGGGGTTTTCCTTACAATTCACTCTCTCCGAGTCTAGTGCATCAAAGCCTGTCTGCCTCACTGCTAAAGCATTTGGGAAAGTTTATGTTGCTTTTTTTCTTTTTTCTTTTTTCTTTTTACCGACTGCTTCCTTCTTGCTTTTTGATGGCTGCAAAATATGGTCCAAAACGTCCAAAAGAAAGTGGTGGAATGTGATTGCAAGGGTGGGGTTCCCACTTTACAGGGAGATTACTTGATGGCCATTGGTTTCTACTTTCTATCCAATTTATTTTATTGGTGAAAAAGTAATAACTTATCCAATTTTATAAATATTTTAAATATAGTTATAGTTAGCTAGGGTATACATCCAGGCAAATTATTAACCGCCCGCATCCAAGACTCAATATTTATTATGCACACATGCAGATGTGGTTAGCAAAAATAGCTATCCGCATACCCTAAATGTTTTTATAGTTAATAAATTCATCAAAATGACGTTGTTTTGGTGTTTAATACTATAATGAAGTCGTTTTGGATTAGGTATAGGTTATGTTTACAGTGATTTAATTGGTTGGTTGTTGTTTTCTCGGGTAACACTTTAGCAAAAAGGCAAAATTAATTTGAAATCAATGTATTTTCAAAATTGTTTAAATAGGCCCTAATAGAGACCAAAATGATGCTATGAAAGCACATTATTTAATGTGTGGATAGAAGATAATAATCGTATTTAATAATCGCTTAGATACAATTAGTAAAAACATGATTCAAATGCAGATATCTAAAAGTGATATTCGCATTTTGCATATGCAATTACGAATATTACAAATAACCGCATCCGTATGTACACCTTTAGCTCTAGCTAGTCATGAGCATGTTTTGAAATTCTGGACCTTAACCAAATTTTAGTTAGAAATTTATTTTTTATTTTTAGTTATCAACTGTTCAAAAATACCTCACGTACGACCTACTTTCTACATCTTTTTCTACTTCATTTCAATATTATTCTTTATTTTTATTTAATTTATTTTTTCCCATTTGATAGAAGAGAAATTTGGAAATCACATCTTTTTTTTTTCTTGCTTTGTTGAGTGCTACAGTACTTCAAAAAAGTTTTAAAAAAGTATTGCTAAAGGCATTAACAACATTCCTAATAACATCATTAAAGTAACTTTTTAGTTATTTTAGTGAGCTAATTTTGTAAAATTGTTCAAAATGATTCTCCCGTAGTCTCACCAATTTGGTGAATGAATAGTACTCACCAACAATAATGAGCACTGTTTACTCACCAAATCTATAGATATAAAAAAAAACTATTAAAATTTATCTCTCTGCATTTATTTTATTTTATTTTATTTCTCTCTCATGCATCACACACAACCTTTATTTAAAAAAATATTATTTAAATGGAATAACTAAAATGATAAGGCTGGAGTAATTTAAAAAAGTTGATGGCTAAAATAGAGAAAAAATAATTTTTAGTTATTTTGGCTATTAAAATTTGATGAGACTACTAAAAATGCTCTCCGACTAAGCAAATATTTAGTTAAATTTAGCTAAAGAACGCATTTTTCTATTTTTAGCTACTCACTTTTTCAAAGTACTTACATTTGGCTCAGCATTTTAGTTATCCACTTTTACTTCTTTTTTTTTTTTTTTATTAATATAAATTATACATTGTTGAGCTACAATACTTAGTCCTTAGCTATTTTGACTCGAATGTTGAGTTTTTTTGAAATTTTTTTTGTTGATTAGTCAAAATAATCTTTTAACTATTTTGGCTAGCCCAACGTGAGTGCTCTTTGACGAATATACAGCGTTTTGGTAATTTTTTGCTATTAGAACCGACCGAACTAAGGGCATTTTTCTTTCTTGTTCTTTTTGATGAGCAAGACTAGGTTACCACTTGATGTCCCTATTCATCATGGAGTTACCATTTGGTGCCTCAGTCAATAGCACGATTTGTGCAAAAAAAAAAAGAAAAAAAAAGAAGCAGCATATAAAAGGTTTTGACATCAATTTATATACCTTAATAAATAATAATAAAAAAAAATCTGTTGGGTAATAATATATGGATTCATGCTATTTGTACATTAGATTGATAACTTAGGCCATGGAATGATGGACCTCAATCATTAGTATAAGCACGCTACTGTCGCTACATGTCTATTGGAAAAGAGTTGTTTTTGAGAGTCACCGGAGCATGCGTTTATATCAAAGTTTAAACTGATGGCCGGCGGCCAGGAAAATGTGTTCTTAAGATATGAATATAATAATTATAATAATAATAACGTCCATTTTGAATTAGAGAAGTTATTGTTTTGATGAATTTTAGAGCATTCGAGAATTGGTTTGTTGCAAAGGGTCTATTCGGTATTTCGGTTTTAAAACGTGCGATTTGAAAATGTGGCTGAGCGTTTGGTAAAATTACACAATTTTTAAAAACGTATATCTTTGCTTACGTTTTGAAACACACGATTTTTTTTTGTTTTTTATGTTTTCAAACAACATTTTATTTTTTATTTTTTTAAAAAGCCCAAACAAAAAATTTTATAACCAAATACTCTCTAAGTTAGGAAAAAAATAAAGTTTATGTAAATCCAAAAAAAATAAAATAAAATAAAAATCGTGGTGTCTTGACTGTCTTCTGCATATGAAAACATAAGTTGAAAAAATTGTTTGTTTTAACTAAATCTTTTTTTTTTCTTTTTTTTTCAATATATTTTTCTATGCTCAATTTTGGTTATCTGTGCTTTAAAATCGATGGTTAAATTGTTAAAGTGTCCTACATCGTTAAGATTTCCTTCACTTGGGCACTTTATAAGCCATGATGTCCTCTCCCCTCTCAATGCGTCTTTTGAGAGTGAGTAAGGCCCATAAACTTTTACATAAATAACTTGAATTGATTTATGATTTTATGTCATACGATAAAAGTGACATACCAAAGAGTCAGTTTTACTTGAAAATCAGCTCTTTATTAAAATTTTTGTTTGTTACCTTTTAATTTGTTTTTTTAAAACAAAAACAAAAACAAATAACAAAAACATAAAACACTCTTGAAAATATAAAAAAACAATTTACACATTTATATCACATCATAATACCTTTCCGAGCTTAAAATATATATATATATATATATATATATATTTCCTTAACCAAGAGAGCCACTGTTTCCTATATTATAAGAATCATTTTAAACACAACAATTAATCTAAAATTTGAAAAAGGTTTGTATGTTTTAATGTGAAGAAGTTGGCCGAAGACAAAGGACAGACGAATATTTAGAGAAGAATCTAAGTTGAGTTGATAGTTCCAACGACACTTTCACTTTTTATAGAATACCAAGCTAAGAGCCTAATAAGTTGCTTCTTTTACCATAAAAATCCTATAATAGTTAAAAGGTTAAACCCCCTTTTAATCCATGTTTGTTGGCTTTTACCAAATGGTTATTTTGGTTCTCAAAATTATGAGGATTGATACTTGTAGTTGTCCATTTAACTTTTTTTTTAGTCTCTTTTGTCGATGGTTTGTCCAAAAACTTAATGGCCGGTCAGGTCAAGATCTATCTATATTTGCCACGTGTTTCTCTTGCTATGTAATTCTACCACATCAGCATTATTCAAAATAATTTTTTAAAAAAAGTAGATAATTTTATTTTTTTTTTTAAATGAGAGGAGATTATGGGTTCAACCCACCACCCACTGGCGTAAGATCTACCAAGGGGGTGAGAAGGCTAAACCCACCCCCAAGGTGAGTGGTCGCAGGATGGAATTTCTCCCCGCAACCCATTGGTGGGGGAGATCTCCACCCTCAAGGATGAGTTGAACCATCTTCCCATGGAGAAATCCCACTTACAGGAGAGATTCTTTGTCGGTAGGTGGTGGATTGCCACCCATTTAATTTTATTTATTTATTTATTTATTAAGTAATGATGGTGTGAAAAGGCATGTAGGATACGCGAGGGTTGTTGATAGACCTTAATGTGGCTAGCGTTAAGTTTTTTGACAGAATATGAATAGATGAGCTAAAAAAGTTTACGGGACAAATGTAAGTATCAATACTGATAGCTTTGAAAATTGAAGTAGCCATTCGATAAAAGTCAAGGGACCAAAATAGGATTTAACCCTAATTAAAAAGTACAAAAAAGAAAGAAAGAAAAGAAATTAGATAGAAGTCTAAGTTAAAGGGTTATGATCGATTGGCGTTTTATTAATTTTGATGGGTCTCATACATTTTCATGTATATAAATAAACTTTTGTAACAATTTTATGATATTCAAAAGGGTAATAGTTCTTAAATAAAATATATATATATATATATATATATATATATATATATATATATATATATATATATATATATATATATATATAAAAGGACTTTTCACAAAATGTTCTAATTTTGCATGTATATATACAATTGACACCCATTCAATTTCAACCACGAAGAATAAAATCATTTGACTTTATTATTCAACCCTTATACATTGATTTGGGAGATTTCGATTTATAAGTAATCTCAATAAAATAAATAGAAAAATTAAAAAAGAAAAAAGAAAAAGAGAGGGGGTTTCTTAATTGACTTTAGTACTCAAGTGCTTGGTTGGTTTATTAAATTAATAAAATGGCTTAAAGCAGCCAACTGCAATCAAACAAAAGCAAGCTTTCTCTTTTAATCACAACTACCAAAACACCCTGCTCCAATACTTAATAATTTTCCCGAAAGTGAGAGAAAATATAAAATATAAATAAATAAATAAATAAAAAGAGAAATAAAAGTACGAAATTAAAAAGGGGACCCATCGCCATCATGCGCCCTGGGAGTCACTATCCCTATCCTCCTTTTAAATAACTCGGTCCAGAGTTTCACTCAAATCTTTTTATTTATTTTTTTTATTTTTTATCCCCTCTCCCGTTTCCTCGGCGACTTTTTCCTGGAAGCGGCGATCGGAGATTCCGCAGCCGCCGACGATTTAACCTCCCGCCGCCACCTTTTTGATTCACTCGCCGGAGATCTTACTTGGATTTTGCATTCCTTTCAGGTATTGCACGTTTTTCCCTCTCGTTCGATCTGGTTTTCCCGTTGGTTCTCGATAAACGGAGCGAGAGAATTTTGAATCCTCTACTTTGCTTGTGTGTGTGTGTGTTTTTTCATTTTGAAAAATGTGAAACTCAGCTCAATGAAATCAACTGGTTGAGCTAAAGATTCAAATTCCGTTTCCTTTCCTGCATTTTCTTTGCAAACAAACAGAGCACTAATTGAAGTGGATTTAAGCTTGTGTGTGAAGTAGTGCGTACTGTCATACGTTTTTCTTTTCTTTCTTTTCTTCTCTTTTTTTTCTTCTTCTTTTTATTTTATTTTATTTTAAATTTATTTTTCGCTCATTAAATAACTGTTAATTTAAGTAGAAAATTTACTGGGAGTGGGTAACGAAGTCTGTCATCAAATTTGTTTTTGTTTTTTTTCCTCTTATTGCTTTGAAGTAAGGAGATCTTCAACCTCCGTTATTCACAAGTAATCCTTTATTAGTATCATTGAATCATCAATTAATTTTTTTTCGTAACATACACTTATAGTGTCGATTGATTTCCTGATGGTTTATGTGGAAAATAAATGACGATTAATTTCCATTAATATTTGCATCCTTTTTTTTTTGTTGCTTCTTTCTTTCCCATTGCAGCGCCCAGCTTTGTTGCTCTCTCTCTCTCTCTCTCTCGCCATTTTTTACCTTTTATTTTTCTCGATGCTTATTTATGCTGGAAACTAGTACTTGCTACAGCATCCTAGTAATTTTCCAATAATATTCAGCTTCCCTTGATAATTTTTTATGATACTCTGTTCTACTGACAACCTTTCAGAGTTTTTCAATTTATTGCCAACTACATTCTTTTAGAATTCTGTGAATTTGTCAACTTTTGGTATGAAGTCGTCATTCTGTGTTATCATGTGAATCTCCCCGTCTTTTAACTATAACAATTTGTTTTCTAAGATTTTGGAATTTTCGCCTACACTAATTCGTTTGAGTTTTTGGTCAACATTGCATTCAGATGCTTAAAAAAAACACTGGTTCAATAGGACATCTGCACAAAAAATAATAATAATAGTAGTAATAATAATAATAATAATGAAATAAAAAACAGAGAATTTGAGAACCGGATTTATGTCAGTTATTCTTTGAACGTGCCAAAGCGGCAAAGCTGATGCTTTTGATAACTATAACAGGTTAATTTGGTCCTTCTAAGGGAGGAAGCCGTAAAGAAATTTTTCTTGGGTGCCCCGATGTGCAGAACTGATGTTATTGGCAGTCGAAGGAGGAGGATTCTTCTCTTCTTCAGCTTCTGGGTATAGCAAGGGTCTGACCCTTCTTCTCTTGGGTCAGAAGAACGAAGATAAACCCATGAGAGTTTCTCCGTGGAATCAGTACCAGTTGGTGGACCAAGAATCCGATCCTAACCTCCAGCTGGCTTCCACGAAGAACTGGCTTCCCCGCGGGTGCGCCTCCTTTGTCTGCTTTGGTCGCGCTTCCGCAGGGCTTGATACCTCATCGGCTCTTAAAGTGGGCCCTGCCCATCAGCAGGATGTCTTGCCGGGGCCTCTTGTTTCTGACAGGGGCAAGGATTTTACTCCTGATCTAGATGATGATAGTAATGCAAGAAAGGTTGCTCTTAAAAGTAGCTTGAGGAAGTCGTCAAATAAAGCTCCTGTATCTGTTGAGAATGCTAATGAACGTGGAGCATTGGGCAAAAAGGGTAGTGATATCCCTGGTCATACAGAAAGGAGGAAAGTGCAGTGGACAGATGCTTGTGGGAGCGAGCTTGTTGAGATCAAGGAATTTGAGCCCAGGTATGGAAATTGTTTTTCTTTTCTTTTTCAAGAAATGTGATTTAATCTTAATTTATTTGTATTTATGTAATTGTAGGAATTTGCTTCCCCCCCCCCCCCCCCCCCCCCTCTCTCTGAAATGATGTATCTGGCCTTGTGTATGATGTAGAAACGTTAGGAGGGCTAGATATGTAAATATCTGTGCCATGGATGCTAAGCTAATAACTATTGTCTAGGAGTTCTCAGATTATAGCAATCACCATTGGTTCTTGAGCTAGTTCTTGGCCTTTGCTATCGCATATGATACGTACATTCTTCCCATTGGTCCTATACTCCTAATAAGCTACTTGAATTTAGGAGTTTGGCTTCCTGAATATTCCTTAAAAAAAAAAAGAGAAGAAGAGGCTCAGTTTAGAATGCTATTCACAACATGTGGAGGCCAAGGCCATACATTTTAGCTTATGTGTTGAAGCTTTTCTGAAGGATCCTCCAAAGTTATTGTCAAGATAAAAAACACACATGTAGACGGAAAACAAGAGGGGGAGGAGAAGAAAAGATATTGGAAATGAAGGAGATACAATAATGACGTGGAGATGGGAAAAAAATCCAAAAGATTTGATAGACGAAGTAGGAAGAAAATATAAGAGATCTGAGACAGTTAGAGATAGAGACTGACATGAAAGAGAAGCAGCAGCAGTAGAAGAAAAGAAACCTCCATGTGCTTTTACATGTGAGATAGTTGCAACTTGAGGACACATGATAAATAGGAGGTTGGTAGGATGGATCTTGATAGATTTTTCTTTTCTCTCTTAATAAGGGACTATGTTTATTATTACTGGACAATATTCACTTAGAAACTAGTTAATCTTAAATTTTTCCCTGTGAATGGTGGGATTATGATTTTTTTATCCATTGCCCTTCATCCTTTATCCTTGTATATTATGAAGGTTTAAACATCGAGGACTATCCTTGTTTAAACATCAGTGACTATCCTTCTTTAAACATCAGTGACTATCCTAGTGATAAAACGTTTTCTTTGAATTGTAAAGTCGCAATAGTTTACTGCAATTTACAGAAAGTTTTCTGACACCTTTCTTACTTTGAAAATTTAATCAACTGTTTCCAATCATTGTTACTCTGCTTCAATTTACTCCATGTCAATTGTCATGCGATCCTTTATGTTATTTTTATAAAACTAGTTAAGCTGAGATGAAACTTGGGTTGATCCCTTCGTGGTTCATTTAGTTCGCTTTTTTTTACAGGGTTTTGTTTTGTTTTATTTTGTGTGTGTCTTTTATTTGTTTCTTTTCAAATTGTGGATCTTATTTACACTGAGCTGAGGTGCAAGTGAATTCTCAGTTTCAAATGAATTCTCCTAATGTGACACTAGTTTGTTAACTTCTTGGGATTTTATTTGAAGGGCTGTAACCTAATTATAGGTTCCTCAAGAAATGTTTTCTCAGTAATTTTCAGATTGAAAATGTTGCAATATATGAATAGGCTTACCTTAACATTTAGATGCTCATGTTATGTGTTTCAATTTATCTGTTAAATAATTAGATAATTTCTCTAATGGCAATTGAAAATTTTGGTTTTCTATAAGCCTGCAAAATTTCATTACATAAACAGGCCCTCTAAATGATCTCTGGATGCCCTGGCAAGGTTCAACTCTTTGATGATTCCCAACTGCTAGATTCTGCTGATCAATAGGGTGGTGGGGGGCTAGTGGGGATGGCCATGGCCTACACCCCCCCCCCCCCCCAAATTCAGAAAAAATCATGATCCCCTAAAAAAATCTGAAAGAACCTCGGTCCCCCAAAAATATGAAAAAACATAATATTTGGATATTTTCTAAAACACAAATTTGACCCCCAACATCTGAAAAAAAGATGTATAAGCTTTTTGAGAGTTTTTATTTTTGTTTTATTCAAACTAAAATGTGTAATCTGTCTAAGCTTATGATAAACTTGTTATCTTAGGTATTAATTAACCATAATTATTATTATTATTTTGCTGCTGACCAAATAGGAGCTTATGGTCCAATATAAGAATGTTTCACTTTACAATAATGAGAAGTTAAAACATCAAATTTTTTCAAGCCTACTATATTTTGATAAATATAATTGCTTGTTTTGTTTATGTATTTATGAATATAAGGATCCCTGTATCCTCTATCTGAGTCTAGTAAATTTGGCTCGTCTTTTATGTTGCAAACAATAATTTTTAGCAGTATTTTACTTATCAAAAAATGTATTTATGAATATAATTGTAATGTTTTTTCATGTTCAACTCATCGAGTCTAGCAAGTTTTAATTTTGTTAAAAGAACAAGGAAAGACATCGTCAGTAATCTCCTATTTTAAATGTGTTTATTGTGACATACTCCAAAAAAAAAAAAAAATTCTGCCCTTCTAAGACTTTGTTAGTAAAAAAGGCATGGCCTCTAGATACTTAACCACTAACCTAGGTTCTGGGTGTTTTATTCCCTACAAAATCCCACCTTTTCTGAGCAAATAGTACACAAACACCACAAGACAACACAGATTAGAAACGACCAAAAAAGGAAAAAGATCACAAAGGAATTTTTTTCTAGTACTAGAACAGGAATTTCACATGTTGCACTCGGTTTTTCTGAGGTCTTAGTATGCAAAACCAGGATTTTTTTTTTTTGAAACGAGTAGCACTTTACCAAAGAGAACCAGAGCAAAAGAAACGAGAAGCTCAAGCACTGGGTGCGAACTATAATGTCAGTTTGCTGTTTGGTACTCGGGAATATATCTCCTGTTTGTAAGTTAAGATTTAAGTTTTTAATATAAAACAATCTTTTCCCCCAACCCCCATTCCCCCCTATATAAATGTTTCTGCTTCTTCTTTCTTGTTTGTTCCCCTGCTCCTCTTAATCTTTAATTCTTTTGCTGAGATAAAAACTTGATCCAATGGCAGTGAAATGGATGGATCGGATGACGACTTTGACAATGGGAATGCAAGAAGTTGTTCCTGTGCAATTATGTAGTTTGGCTTTTACCCAAAGACGATATGGGCTCAACTTCTATCCAAATGTAACGGTGCATCTGCTAGGAGAGCTTGTTTACGCCCTCCTCTGTTCAACCTATTTCTGGGGCGAAAAATATTGCAGGTTTTTGGGCCACATCGAATACCAATCACAGCAAGAGTTCTATTTCTGGCTACGCAAGTTAGACTGTTATTTTTCTGTCTATATTAGTTTGCTGCCGGATTTTGTCACTCTTGGCTTTACTTCATTTTGTTTATTATTCTTCTTTTTATGTGTGACTCCATTGTCTTTTGTTTCTTCGTAATTAGTGTGAAATTCTTTTTCTCCTTACCTCTCGGGTTAATAAATATTTAGCCATTTGTTCTTCTTTTTATGAATTTAAGATGCTGTGGAGCTTTTGAGGCCATTACCCAATGGAAAGGTGAAGCTATCAATGCAGCTTAATTTTCTCTGATTTACGCCGCAGAAGAGCAATCATTTGGTTTCATTTCTTTACAAAAATCATTCTACTTATCATTTACTTGTTAAAGAATTTATATGGAGGTAAGGGGTGGGCATATAATTGTCAAAAACTAGGAGAATGACATTGGGGCTTCCCTTTGCTTTTGGGTTCGGTGTGCTATAAATTGCAATGATGCGATCAGATTAGCTTGATGTAGGTGGTTTCCCTCTCGCATATCAAGTTAGGTGTCCTACCTGCTTGTAGCTGGATCCCAATTAGTGCAACAAGGCAGCCCATGTGAGAGCATGGGGCGGGCCTTACCTGCTCGAGTAGGTGTCTGAACAACTCGGGTCCCACCTGTTCGGGCTACCTGAAACACCTACCCAACTCTCTGCAAAAAAGGCAACTCCTATTGTATTGGATCCTGATCGGCCGTGGCTCAATTCTGATCCCTATTTTCTGCAGGATTGGCTGGAAAAGATAGAACTGATTTCTTTTCATGGATGGTTCGATTTGTCTTCTATTAAACGGGGGGTCAGCATATTTTGTGTATGGAAGTAGCGGAACAAGGATTGGGATTTCCCCCATTATTTGGGATGCTTTAAAGCTGCTCTAATTGGTCATCTGTTGGTTTGCAGCACAAATCCACCCATAATATTTGCTAAAATGTGCCCTTTTTTTTAACCCTCCACTCAGGAAGGATTCTCCTTTCTTCCTCCCCCTCTCCTTAATTTATGGCTTGATAGCAAAAAAAATTCACCTTGTACCCCATTCCTCTCTCTTCCTCCCCTTCTATACTGATATGATAGCTTGAAAATTGAGGCTTGGAGCAATTCATGTCAACTCCAGTCTCCATATAATTAAAGTTTATTTTCCTTAAAAAAAAAAGATTCATCCCATTGGATCTATAAAATTCTCTTCGGCTTTTTTTTCGCTATACCAAAACGAGGAAAAACCTATGAATGGCTGGCAACTCGAGGATGTAAAAATTATTGGCTCGGATAAAGCCATAAAGGTATGCTGGCTGGGATGTTGCTATTACTCTTCCATGAAGAAAATTTTAGTAAAGACCCTTTAAAATTATGGACACGGCAGTCGATTGCCCACAAGATTAGAGAAGGTAAAAGATAAAGAGTGACCTCCTTGGCTTATTCTTGTTCTCCTCCTTGTTATAATTATTAGTATTATTATTGTCCAAAAGTACATAAATTTCCTTTAAAATGGGTTAAAAAAAAAAAATTCCTTTAACCTATCCTATAAATTTGTTGTGTCTTTAAACTTATGAAAATCACATTTTTTTTCATGATCACATGCTAACTAAAAAATCATGTATATACACAAAGAATAATCAGAAGTCGGTCCTAGACTTCAACCCTTCAGAAGACAAATTTGAGAGGAGGAGGTATAACTTGTGATTTAACACCCAAATTCAACAAATAGCAGCTCCAACCCTTATTTATTCTACTTTTCTATTTACAAATGAAAACTTTTAACTTTAATGAAGATGAATAATCAAATTCAGAGTCCTTAAATTTTCATGTAGTTTTCAATTTCCGCAAATAAGTCCTTAAGATTTCATCTGATTTCAAATAGGTATATCAGTAAACTTATCGTCCAATCAATTAACAACATGCCACATGAACAATTGTACAAAGGAATTTATTTAAAACCATATAAAAACTTAAAGACCTAATTGTTGAGATTGAAAATTTGCATTAAAAAAAAATAGAGACTAATTTTGAATTTTCCCTTAATTAAACCCAGGCTAAATGCATGTGCTCCACGGGCTAATAGTCACGATTTTATTTTGAAGGAAATAATAAAAATATAAAAAATAAGTTAGGTTTAATTCACTTAAAATTTGGTTTTATATATACATATTCTAACCTCTACTTGAAAAAAAATTTATTTGACCCCCTCTCATTAAAATGTCTGGCTCCGTCCCTATATGAGATGAAGATTGGTTAGGTGCGATGAGTCTCACGGCCGGTTTAAATAAATTTTTTTAAAATATTTGGTTACCCTTGTCTTAAATCTAGTCTGCTCAGAGCAGATCTGCTCTTTAACTATTATTGTACATGAGTTAGCGGAAGATGAAAGTTATAGATAACACTTTATTGTAAGAATTTTGTTTGTATTTATATGATTATATAACCTTATAGTATGTAGTTATGATTTTGTAGAGCTTTATATTTTGTGATGTAAGAGTTTTATGTTCGTAATTTTTATCAATAAAATACTCAGATATTTCGTTAAAAAATAATAGAAAAAGGAAGATTTTGGCTTCGGTACGTAAATAAATGGGTCGGAAGAAATTTGTGTCATAAAAATATTTGACCAGCGAAGTGAAGGAGCCGTGTCTCTGCTGAAACTTGGCCATATCTTATCCACAAACGCACACCCCTTCAACACCACCTCCAGTTCTGTTCTGATAAACCCACAACAAAACAAAACCAAACCATAATCCAAAACCAACAGCCCAAGAATTTTAGTGCGTGTCTGTGTAAATTAAGAGAGAAAATGTCAGTGACATCTTCTATCCCTTACATCAAAATCAAAATCCCAACTTCCTCACCATCACCATCATCTTGTTCCTCTTCATCTTCTACTTCATCCACCGCTTCTTCTTACTCCTTTAGATTCTGTTCAAGTAAGCATCACATAGTCACTATAAGGAGCTCCCAAACTGAAGGGCCTCTAAGAAGACCTGTGGCTCCTTCAGTCAGAGAGCCCTCTCCCCCTACTCCTCCTCTCAAGCCCACCCCTCCTTCTCCTCCTCAGTCATCCACGGTGGCTCCGCCGCCGAAGCCGGCTGCTGTGGCTGTTGGGGACGGTAAGAATGTAATAACTTTGGAGTTTCAGAGGCAGAGGGCTAAGGAGCTTCTGGATTACTTTAAGCAGAAGAAGCTTGAAGAAGCAGATCAAGGTCCATTGTTTGGATTCATTGGAAAGAATGAAATCACTAATGGAAGGTAAGCTTCTCCTGTTGAGTGACTTCATTTTTATTAGTTTTTCAAGTTTTCTTTTTCTGGGTTTTATGTCAGTTATGGTACTCTTTAATTCAATTCGTTTGTATGATCAATTCAATGAGGAGTACAAAATTAATTTAATTCTAATGTAAAATTGAGTAATTTTGGGTGAGGAACTTGGTGTAATATTCGTGGGAGTTTAAACCTGAATGAGATTCGATCAAGTAGATTGTTGTTGTTGTTTTTTCTTTTTCTTTTTTAAATGCTCAAGGTCGTAAAAAGAAGGGATTTTTCATTCGCCTTGCCTCATCATTATTTGTGCTACTGCCTAGAACATTTAGAATGGCATATTTATCTTATTAAACACAGAAAGTAATTAATTAAGCAGGTAACCCAAAAGTATGATTCTGCAGGTTCCTAAGTGCTATCTAATAATCACACATTGATCCTAATGGTTGCAGTCTAGATGGCGGTGGTTGTCCTGGGTATGCATATTCGATATGATTCAGTTCTTGCTTGAACTGGTATCTCTTCTAGATGCAAAATACCAACAAAACCATCTGGTCATTAGGTGTCTTATTAATTTTCTTTGTATAGTTCATCTCTGTATATTAAACTCTTTGGATCTCCTCCTCTGAATTTATTCAATCCTGTCTGCTTGAGTTTGAATCAATCCATTTGGTTTAGCAATTTTAAAACGCGCGGTTTTAAAATAGCAATTTTAAAACGCAATTAATGAAAATTTGATTTTAAAAACATAGTTAAGCATTTGGTAAGATCGCGATTCAGCTTTTACAATCGCACTAATCGTGCGTTTTTAAAAACGCACCTCCTTACCCGTGATTTAAAAATGTAGATTTTTTTTATGTTTTGAAAATGTTATTTTTTTCAAATGCATTCCCAAACAGGATACCTTCTACAGTTTGGTTTAAAAACGCATTTTTGGCCTACGAAATCGCAGGGCCAGACGAACTCTATAGTTACCTTTTCCTTGGATAGATTCCATTCATATAGATCTTTTGGTTTGGATGATCCATTGGATTTCGTTTTTGCCCTTGCCACTTAGCACTGATGTAACCATCATCAATCTAGTGGTGAAAGATGCACAGCAAGAAGATTCAGTGACTAACCTATTTGGCTGTTAGTGATGAACTGTGAATGGGCTATTGGAGGATCTGTACTTTTCTTTTCTTTTGGGAGAAACATGGAAATGTGATAGTTTTCTTTGGTCATTTTGAAAAACTATTGTACTTATAGTAAGGAGAAGAAATGGGTAGGTGAAAACTTATACTTGTTTATTTATGTAGCTCTTATTCTTTCTTTTTCCCTGTCATCAAGAACATCATATATTTTAATGTTCGAGTTTTATCTTCACCTACCCTTTTTAAATACTTGAAGAGCCTAATTCTTTAACAAGCTCCCACTTAAGCATTTTTGCACGTTTGGATGTTCAATTTTTTGAAATCTGAATTCAATTATAATTTAATGCGTGAATTCCAAGGCAAATAAAATTGAAAAAGATGTTTGGATAGTTTGATTTTCTGAGATAATATTAGAAAAAGTGAAATAAAATTTGATTTGTTTTTGAAAAAATCCGAACACTGTAGCAAATAGAATCAAGATTCTTCTTGTTCCCAAATATACAAGGATCCTTCAATTTAAGTTTAAACCTCAATGACCCCAAGAAAAGGAAAAAGACAGAACAAGAGAGAAAAAGAAAAGAAGGAAAAAGGGTGGGAGTGAGGTTGCGACATGTTTTGAAGGAAACAACTAGAACTCTATGATCAATTTATCTGTTGCCCTAATCTCTTTTCAAGCAAGCCTCATCCCCATGACCTTGGATCACCCATGTCAATCCTGTAGGAAATGCTATTATTCTTATTGTATTGATATGTGCAGTTTTCTAACTTTAAATGGATTTTGATCTGGGTTCTTCTATTTCTCTGTATCTGGGATGTTGGTCAAACAGATGGGCAATGTTTGGTTTTGCTATTGGGATGCTAACAGAGTATGCAACAGGCTCGGACTTTGTTGACCAAGTAAAGATCCTTCTCTCCAATTTCGGGATAGTAGATCTGGAATGACTCTTTTGCTTGATGCTCAATGCCATATATACTTTCTGATTGTTGTAATAGCTGCAGTCACATCCACTGTTTGATTTGCAACCTTGTTGAGTTATTTGTTTAATTTTCATCTCCAGTCATCAAGCTGTATCTTCACTACAGTATATATTTTACTGGATTCCATTAATTAGTAATGCTATATACCACATTTTTATCCCACAACTATTCCCCAATATTGATGTAGTAGTCCCAACCAACCAGTGGATTACTGTTACATCAACATTGTGAGATGAAAATGTAGTTTCTAGCATTACTATTCCATTAATACAAGTTCATTATTTTTTTGTTTCATATTTTCAGTAACCTATTGATGCTAATATTGAGTAATGCTAGAAATTACATTTTTTTATTTTATTTTTATAAGTAGAAACTACATTTTTATCCTACAATAATAATGTAACAGTTCCAACCAAATCTTTAATTTTTAAATTTTTTATTTTTTTTTCAACAAGAATTGATCTAAAGGTTGGTTGGAAATGCCACGTTAGTATTATGAGATAAAAATATAGTTTATAGCGTTACTTATAATATTAGATATAACACATTGGAAGTAGGCTTGGCAAAATGGGTTGGCGTGTCAACCCGTTTAGCCAATTTGGTAAAAAATGTATTATAAATGCGTCGTAAATATGTCATAAACGAGTAGACGAGTCATAAACAGATTGACGGGTCATAAACGTGTCATAAAGGGGTTGATGGGTTATAAACGGATTATAGCCTAAATTCAAACTTTATATATTCGTGTCATGTTTTTGTGTCGGATTTGTGGATCGTGTCAAAATTGTCAACCCTAACAGAAGTTCGTCATGTTTGCTACATTAGAGCATTTCACATTCTTCCTAGTCAGGGCCACATGTATAAGATAGCAGAGGTAGGATTACAAAATATGATAACCTAATTGTGTGTTCTACAGTTGTATTGCATGTCAACGCGGGTTAATCAGTGCCTGTACATCCCAAGTAGTCTCCAACAACAATTGAGACGTCTACTGGTACTAGTCGTGTTTTCTGTCTCTTGGATCCAATTAAGGATGTTGATTTTTTTAGCATTTTCTCAGCGACAGCAACTAAACAAAACCTAAAGCAGATTGGCAAAGCAAACAGACCGATCACATTCCATTCCAATCTTGAAACTCAGAAACCAAAAAAGAGAAGAAAAATAAAAAGCAATCTTTTGACACCCAAAGTAGAGCAAATTAAACCAGAGGTTTTCTTTCTCCACGAATCCGAGGCCCCAACGTCCCATGGCCTGCGATGCAGCAAGTGACTAACCTTTTCTGTAGCAATGTCGCCGGCATCCCACCACATCATAATGGACCCCACTACGTCGTGGGAACCACACACTGACGTGTCAAGACATTACCTCTTTCATATGTTTTAGCACAAAAAATTGCTGAGATTTTCATATTTATATTTTCATTTGAAGGTAGAGTATTTGTATTTCTCTCATATATATATATATATATATAGAGAGAGAGAGAGACAAACACAGGCTCACAAATATATATATTTAAGCTAATACTGAATATAAATATTATATACAATTCATCTTTAAAATAGAGGATGGTATTTACTATTTAATATATCACTCCATGTGTTTGTAAAGAGATGTGTTATTTGTACACACACTTATATTTGGTGCGAGATCTATGCATGTGAGATGGGTCCCATATGCATGGATCTCACACCAAATGTGAGTGTGTGCAAAATGTGTACAAATATCATTAGCCGTTTGTAACACATTGATTATGATAGCGAATTGCCATCTTATTTTATAAATAAGAAATTGGTAGGTTTTTATTGAATTGCTCCTCAAATTTTTAAAAATAACAGAAACGGTCTTCGTATTTTTAGTGTTTTATTCCTTTCTTTCATACTCCGTTAAAGAAATTAATAGATTTTCTATTACGTGTGCAAGTTGACATATAAGACCAATAAAAGTCTTTTTTTTTTTTTTTTTTTTGAAGAAAAGGGTGATTGCATTAATCCAAAGATACATCAAATATATGCTAAGACAATACTATGAATAAAAGGCGGGCACTCCTCTACCCATATCATGCCTAGCAGTTGATAAATTGCACACTTAACCAAAACATGAGCCGCCTTATTGGCATTCCTCCTAACATGTCTAACATCATCAGAATTGAAATGAGAGAAAAATTTTTTAATATCATCTAAAAGTTGTCAAGACCAATAAAACACACTGTCACATATTCATTACTGTCACATCATTATATCGCTTTAAAAAATAGTTGGTGGGTCATCGGGGATTTTTTTTTTTTTTTTTGAGGGGGGGGGTTAGAGTAACCCTTTCAGGACGCCGCTGGGTGGTCATGGGGATGGGGTCCCCTGCAACTCACTTGTGGACTTGTGGTGGGGTTTCCCCCTATCCCTGGTGACCATCCAACAAGCCTCCAATTTCTTTATTTTAAAGTGATATGATGATGCAACAATATTAATGGACACATGACAATGTTTTATTAGTCTTACGTGGCAGCTTACACACGTGATACAGAATTCGTTAATTTTTTGTTTAAAGTATTATGCACGGAATGAGTAAAACGATGCGAAAGTACAAGAACCGTCTCTGTCACTTTTAAAAACCCCAATAACAATTTTGTAAAAAACACAAAGAACATGAAATAAATTGTTGTATTTGTTACAAACATTTTTTCTTTTTTGAAGTATTTAAAACATATTACCGTTTCTCAAAATATTTATGAGTTTTTATGAAGAAGAAAAATCAGTTTTAATAAATTTGGTCTTAAAGTATTTTGACCGTTTATTTTTTTCTTCTTAAAGAATTATGATGGTTAGTCATAAAATCTCAAAATATAACCGTTGGGTGTTTACAAATCATTAAATCTTGCGTTAACCATTTGGTCATTAAGATGCATTAACATTTTAAACGGTTTTTGACTATTAATATTTTAAACATTTTTTAACCGTTGGTGATTAAAACTTTTGTCTTGGTCATTAAAGAGAAAGAAAAAACTGATGCTCATTTTGTTAGTCATCAAATCATTTTAACCGTTGGTTTTGGTGGCTTTAAGAAGAAGGAAAAAATTGATGGTCAACTTTTCATATATATATATATATATATATATATATTAAGTTCCCAATGAACATTTGAGCATTGACTTCTTTGGCTTCCAACATATTTTCCAGTGTGTAGTTTATTCCAAAAGTGAATTTGTTTTAAGCCAAGAAGCTATTTGTTATATTAATATTTTTTCTACAAGAAAAAATATTATGAAGTCCCCCATCCACTTTGATCAAAGGGTTGTTCTATTTGATCTTCGTTCTTGGAAGTGTGTCCTTAACGAAGATAGACGCTATAGTATAATCCTGGGAGGTTGCGTGTCAAGAGATCCGATCACACCGAGTTATACATTCCGAGAGGTACAAATCAACCTTTAAGGACAACGCTCTTCTTGCGTGATTCTTAGCATTGTGAGATATTTCCTTAATTTAATTTTGATATCTTGTACAATATTTATTTTATTGTTATTATTATTTTGAATCAATATGGTCTAGTATCAACAATAATTTTTCAACCAATTATTTATTTAGTTGTTAATTTTCAGATTGATATTATTTTATTTCAATAAAACTTTGTGCACCATCCAAAATAATTTCCAACAATAAAAGGGTATTTAACCCAAATGTTAGTATAGTGTTGCTACTTTTACAAAAATCTCTTATTTTGTTCCTCCACCGTTCCACCTCTCAATATTAAAGGCTCACAAAAAGAAACTTAATTTGATCAAACTCAAACATCAGCCACCCCCACTTCCCGAAAAAAGGAAAAAAAGAAAAGAAAAGAAAAGAAAAGACTAAAATATTCAATATATAGTTCAGAAGTCTTTTGAAACCATATGGCTAAAGTATGATGGTGAAAGTTGCATCGGTATTCTTTGAGAAATAAATTAAACCATTTCTTTTAATTTATTGGGGGTTAATTAATGAAGCTTACGTATTGCGAAAAATGATCGAGGGTATAAGGCTAAAATCATGATTGTAAACTAATTTTTCAATTTTTGTAATCTGATTGTCATCTCAAAATTCATTGTAATCACTGCAAAAAATAAAAAAATTCTTGTAATCTAAAAACTTGTAGCTTGTAATGAAATATATATATATATATATATATATATATATATATATATATATATATATATATATAGAGAGAGAGAGAGAGAGAGAGAGAGAGAGAGAGAGAGAGAGAGAGAGAGAGAGAATATATCTCTTACTAGAAGAATACATATTGTTTTTTTTTTTTTTTTTATTTACTCCGTGTCTAGGAAAAAAAAAAAAAAAAAAATTTCTCAGTTTTTACAATTTATCACTAGGAAGATTACTTGTGACTTGTATGGTTATAGAGTGACTTATTTTAATTCCAAAAATAAATTTAATTTGATAAAACATTTTAGGATTTTTTGATTTATGATATATGCTTACGTACTGTGTCTGTGTGTTTTATGTTGTTACTTGTTAGAGCATTAACAATAGTTTCTCTAATGCTTCGTTTGTTTCGACGTAAAATGATTTCTGGAAAATGATTTCGGTATTTTCCGATGTTTGGTAGGGGCGAAAATAATAGTCAACCAGAAAATGATTTACGCTTTTTAAAAGCGTAAATCATTTTTCGAAGACGTCTGACGCGGTCGATTTATTTAAACGACGCAGTCGACCTTTACGTTCAAGCAGCCGACCACCATCGAAATCTTGCCGGTATCGGATTCCGACAACATCGGCTTAATGTCGTCGGAATCCGGCGACGGAATCCGGCCACTATCGTCGGAATCCGGTTAGCCCAGATTCCGGCGATCTGGCCGGATCTGGCCAGACCGGCTGGATTCCGAGGATTTGGCTAGATGGCCAGAATCCGGTCGGTCTGGCCAGATCCGGCCAGATCGCCGGAATCCGACTGGCCTCTCTGGCTAGAGCCGGCCGGGAACTGGCCAAGGCCGGCCGGGATCCGGCCAGAGCTGGCTGGCTCTCTGGCCAGATGGCCGGAATCCGGTCGGGGCCGGCTCTGGCCGGATCCCAGTCGGCCTTGGCCAGTTCCCGGCTGGCTCCAGATCCGTCCGGCATCTGGCCTGAATCCGGCTGTTTGTGCCGGAATCCGGCCATCCCAGATTCCGACGAAATTGTCCGGATTCCGGCTATTATCATGAATTCTAGCTGTATTAGCCGAAATCAAGTAAAAATAGTCAGAATCTTGTCAGTCAGTGATGGAATCTCGTCATCGATGATTTTTATATTATTTTATATTAATATTTATATATTTTTTATAGGTTAATATGTTTGAATGAAAATATAAAAAATATTTGTAATTTTCTGTACGAGCCAAACACCGAAAAATGATTTCGGCGGAAAATATTTTTCAAAAAAATGACTTCCCTGAAACCATTTTACGAGGGAAACCATTTTACGTCGAAACAAACGGAGCATAAATCTCATTCTCTTTCTTAGACGTGGGGAAAACTCTTCAAAAAACTTATTGAATCAGATTTTTTTTGTTGTTCCTTAAACTAAGAAAATACCAAGAGAATTAAAAGTTGTACCCTAGATTTAGGGAAGCAAAAATGATTTCCTTAACATTATTTTAATAGAACAAATTTTATCTTTCCTCTCTCATTCTTCTAACATTTATGTGAAACAATATTTAAATGATTTTTTTTTTTTTTTTTTTTTTTTTATCATTTAATTTAAAGAATATTTAAATAGTATAAGGTCAATAAAATTATAAGGGAAGCTATTAAAAATAATTTAATTCCCTAAATTAAAAAAAAAAAAAAAAATTAAGAAAAACTGCTAATGCTCTCACAAGTGTTGCCGTTTACACACAACTTTCTTGTGCGAAATATTTTAGGTTTATAAGTAATAATTTTTGTCTTGGTGCGGCTTTCTTTGATTCCAATTGAAAGTTCAATTTGTGACAATATTTTAGGGTTTTTATTATTTAATATTTTATTTCCAAAAAAGCCTCTTTGCATATTCATGCGGAGAAAGCTATACGAAGTCTCAAACTATCAAGAAAAGGTCCGTCTGTTTCTCCCTCCCACGCACTGTATATATGAAGCCAAAAGAGCCGGCCCAGGACGGCCTAGATCCTCTCTGGTTTCTCTTTCTCCCTGAAACTTCACACATGTCGTCTTGTTTTTTTTTCAGCTTCATTTTTTCTTCTTTTTATTGTTCTTCGTGACGCTATGTTGCTCAGTACTATACCATATTAATAAATTTTCAGAAACTAGGAATACTGGGAGTAGGCCCAGAAAGGCATGGGAGTTGTTCAGGCCAAGCCTTCTCAGAGTTCATCATCTAGAGGCTTTGGCAAGCTGAAATCAGAAAATGGGTACGTCGGAAAAGAAGAATTCACGGGGGATCGACGATCAACAGGACAGAGGGATGTCCGTAGAGAGTATGGTGGGCGTTATAGGCCTAAGTCCAGGAAGGAAAATGGCGGCGCAGGTCACGGTGAAGGAGAAGGAGAAGGGAAGTTGGCCAATAAGGGAAAGAGAGATGTTGGTGAGAATGTTTCGCAGAAAACGTCAGTGTTCAAGAGAATTGAAGACGTTGAGTTGGTCGATGGATGGCCAAAATGGCTCATTGATAATGTTCCGAGAGAGGTGTTGACTGGGATGGTTCCAAAGAGTGCCGAATCCTATGTTATGCTTAGTAAGGTACGTGCATGTGTCTTCAATTTCTGTTTTCTTTTTATTCTTTCAAATCATTGCTAGCCTAGAGGGTCGGCTCTAATGGTCGACTCATTTAGTTAATACCACGGGATATGATCACCTATTCGAGTCTGCTCAACCGAAGACGGGTTTGTGTATTTGAGATTTATTCAACTGAGATGGGTCACGAAGTGGCCCTGCCACGAAGGGTTCCACGTCATTAAAAAAAAAAGCGGATGCTTTATTTGCTAAGAATCATAACTAATGGGGTTTGTCAGTTTTTCTAATTTCAGTTTTGATTTCGTTGTTGCTAATGGTGCAACAATATTTCAGTTCTCAGGTCACTGATAATCGGTTTTCCTGCATCTGTTAAAGTCCTAATAGTTGTTGTTGCTATAAATGGAAGCACCACTCTCACTATAGTTCTTTGTTGAATCAACAAACTCAAAGATTTTTTTTTTTATTGATTTTGTTTGTTTAGGCAACTTTGATGCAGTCTGTTTCTTTGATCAGAAATACCCCCTACTGTTTGATGGATGAAAGATTGGAAATAAAAAGAAAGAAACTATATAAATTTGGATCTTTAATTAACCTTCTCTTTTTTAAGTTTGTAAAAGAAGAAAAGTCAAAGTAATCTAAATATATATATGATCCAAAACTTGATTCTTTGTGAATGTTATTTGGCATTACAGGTGGGGCAGGGAACTTACAGCAATGTGTATAAAGCTCGAGATAAAGACACCAGAAAAATTGTTGCTTTAAAGAAGGTCCGCTTTGACACATCAGAACCTGAGAGTGTCAAATTTATGGCACGAGAAATAATGATATTACAGAAGTTAGATCATCCCAATATCATAAAACTAGAAGGGTTGGCTACATCAAGGCTGCAATACAGTCTTTATCTGGTTTTCGATTTCATGCAGACAGATTTGCATACGATTATCTCTCGCCCTGATGAGAGGCTTACTGAACCACAGGTCACAATTTGCTTTTCTTATTCTTAAAAGTTCTTCAAGATTTGGGTCTTCCTCCTTTCTCTGTTCCTGATTTGAACAAATCATGTAGGTCAAATGCTATATGCATCAGCTTCTCTCAGGTCTGATGCACTGCCACGACAGGGGAATTTTACATCGAGATATCAAAGGATCAAACTTGTTGATCGACAAAAATGGGATGCTGAAAATTGCAGATTTTGGGCTGGCAAATTATTATACTCCACTCCACAATCGTCCTCTCACAAACCGAGTTGTGACACTTTGGTACAGAGCCCCTGAGCTTTTGTTAGGAGCTACTGATTATGGTGTTGGTATTGATCTTTGGAGTGCTGGATGCCTCTTGGGAGAAATGTTTGCAGGGAGACCTATTTTGCCTGGTTCAACGGAGGTAATAATTAAGGGTTCCTGTGTATGCGTGTCGGGTTCGGGTCGTATCAAGACACGAGTATAAGACTATATAGGTCAACTCTAACTCGACTCGTTTACTTAAACGAGTCAGACTCCTCAATTCTAATCAGCTAATTTCATATTGGGTTCGTGTCGAGGTATGAGTATAAGATTATATAAGTTATCCGTAACCCGACCAATTTAATTAAACGTGAAAAATTTTTCAACCCTAACTCACTATATAATTTTGTATTGGGTTCGCGGGTAGTTTAAAAAATTAAAAGTCCTGCTGATAATGTCCAAATCATTGTTGTATCCAAATGTCTCATTCATAAATTATTTATCAAAATCTCTCTCTGGTTTGTTTATTTGGGCATGGGGTTTAATGAATTTACCATTGGCAGCTAGTTTTTCAAATCACAAAGCTTTTACCATGCATTCAGGTCGAGCAACTTCACAGGATTTTCAAACTATGTGGCACACCATCAGAGGAATACTGGAAAAAGTTCACATTGTCTAAAAAATTCAGAATTCCACAATTCAAATCTAGTCTTATAGAGACTTTCAGGGAATTCCCTGCATCTTCTTTGGGTCTGTTGAGCACTCTTCTTGCTCTGGAACCTGCATATCGTGGCTGTGCATCTCTGGCTCTCCAAAATGAAGTAAGTTCTTTTGAAGAAAAAAGGACAAAGAAAGATGTTTCACTGATCACTTGGACCTTTTGAATGTCTTTATGATTTTTAATATGTTTTTTTTTGGTCAATATGTGATGATTAACATGCTTGTAATATTAGTTTAATACATTGTCTTTTAGAACTTTGAAATATTTGTCTGCTTAATTCCCCACTACAGATAAGCATTACCCAATTAAATTTTAGAATTACAATTTTAATAAACTTTATTTCACAATATAATCTGCTAATGCTCTTGTATGATAAACTTTTACTTGAAAAGGTACTCCATCTAGACTTACATTATATGGAACTGTCTTTCAAGTAGAATATATATGTAGAGCTCATTTCTGAAAATGTTATGCTAAGAAGTGCATTCTGAGTGGAAATCTATTCTGGTTGCAGTTTTTTTACGCAAGTCCATTGGCGTGCAACCTTTCAGATCTACCTGTACTCCACAAAAAAGATGATGAACTGAAGGATGCCAAAGAAGACAAAAAGTAAGTGCCTTTCCTACTTGCCAAACAAAGTGCCCTTCCTGATTAGTAACAGATTTTCCTTAACAGAGTGGTATTAGCACCTTGTTCATTGTTCTACGTCTGTTATTTGTGAAAAAGCTGATTGTGTGAGTTTGAAAAAGGAAGAAGTTTTCTTCCAAATCGGGTTGAAAGGATTCCTCCAACCAGTCTATTAAATTGAACTGTGTCCTCGGAGCACATGATTCTCAAGAGCATTTTTAATGAAATATATGATTTTCACGTGAATAGAGCATGTGATTTAAAATGAATGTGAAAATCATATGCTCTACAGTTCAAAGAAAAGTGTCCTTCAAAAAAAATTACTGTTTTTCCACAATGAAATTTTATATATGTTTTTTCTTTCTTTTATTTAATACCCTAAAAGAAAGAATTAGATACCTGCATGTTGCTGTTCTATGATTGAGAAAAAGATTTCCATACATGGCAGAAAAGAGATAGCTCTGTATTCTGTCCATAAACATAAACCAGTGCAGGCTTTAGTGATCAGAACTTTTTTCAACAGGTACAGAAATTCTAGAATGAAGCAACGGTCTAGAACAGCTCGTGAGCGCAGGAAAAAGGATCAAGCCACCGCAAAGCCTAAGGAAGATTCTGAATCTTCTACAAAGGTAAACAAAATAAGCCTTGATATCAGCCTCATGGCAGACATTAACAACTTCCTTCAAAAAAACAAGAAAGACAAAACTTGGTTAAAATGTGTTGAATTTAACGTGTCTGTCCTGTCTGAAACTTGTTTCAGGATCCGGAGAAGACTGCCGAGCCAAAAGTCCAAAGCCATGAGCCGCCGGGTAGCACTAGCAGCAGTACCTCATCGAGCGCAAGGCCGGCCAGCCGAACTGAGAGCCCGCTCTTCACCACACCAAGTACCTCCTCCGGTACAAAGCTCTCCAGCCAAACAGAGAGGTCGCCTTTCTTGCTCTCCCCAGAGGTGTCTTCTAAGCAAAGGATGTCGCCAAACACAGAGAGTCATCCCAACGCCGACAAGAACATCATGAACCTGCCTCCACTGCCCATTTCAAGAACACGCACCACCGATTATGTCAAAGATAATGACATGTACATGAGATTAAATCCTATCCCAAGGTCTGCATCCACAAGAGATTTCAGAAAAACAAGATCTTAGGAATCGTTTTCAGGTCGATGCATGCGCAGTTGATGATTAGGACATGCGAGAGGACTACATAGAGCTAAGACAAATTCTTTTTCTTAAGCCACCAATGACTATATCTCTAAGTTTTCTTAACTAGATATTATTCTACTCTGTGGACGTAAACGAGTAAGCATATATTTTTGTCAGATATTTTGTTCTTAATGGTCACCTATTTTTGTGATTATCGGAAAATGTTCTAATATTCTTTGTTCAATATTGTTAAATCTTCGTTTATCCTAAAAACGTTTTTAGATAAATGCTTATTTATCATAATATCATAGCCGAGGTATAGTTTATTTTCCATTTCAATTAAAATAATTCATCACTTAATTGTTGAGCCTGAGAGTTTGAAGTCTGGTTGTGCATAAGCATTGTGCAAACAATATTTTAAGAGAACAATAATGTTATACGAGAACACCATTATAATCTCTCATTATCGAAGACACGTGTTCAGATAAACACAAGGAAGCCGAGAAACAGAAGAAGCTGGAAAAAATGGATATGGTCAACAAGCATCTGGAAGATCAACTTGACGAGGATTGAGGATATATAGACATGATCAAGAAGGCCAGTCGTTCATGATACTAAGTCTAATTCTAGACGTCATATCTAAGTTACTTTAAAAATGATGTGGCTTTTAAAATCATCATTTTGATTTATGATAGATTATTATCAAATGGTGATTTTAAAAGTTACATCAGTTTTAGAGGGACACAAAAAAGATATGGATATGACATCTAGAATTACACTGGTATTACTCGTGCCGATTAAAATCCAACTAGGAGGCCCAACAGTGCCTCTCCCCGTCATTTAGGAAGAAGGTCGACAATAATGGAGGCTAAATCAAGAAAGCCGGTTCTTGACAAGCGAGACGGGCCAAGGCCAATTAACCCAGCATACAAAGCCCAGATAGAGAGAAGAATCCATTGGGAAGTGGAAAAGGACATGTGACGTCTCACATCGCCTGAGAATAGGGATGTGCTTATATGTATATTCACACACTTTTTGACACAACGCGATTTAAAGCCGTGATGACCATGAACCTATCAGAACTCCGCAGTTAAGTGTGCTTCTGTGAGAGTAATATCGAGATGGGTGACCTTTTGGAAAGTCTGATTCAAGAGAAGTAAAAGCAGACAATATTGTGTTGTTGTGGTGGGCTGTTACAGGACACATCATATCCAAAATCGTTGAGATGATCAAACGTGCAAGGTAGGGGCTGTAAAGTTAGAGTCTCTTCAACATTTTAGAAGGTCACATGATCGCCTTCCCTAATAGACCAAGGACACCTCAAGAGGCGGAGAAGTAAAGGCCGACACCTTTCTCCTTGTACGAACAAACATTGAAAGAGGGGAGGGCTCCACGCCGGCACAGTAGATGATGATTAGAATCAATTCTTAGAGCACTAGTAGCAGTTACCCTATATTGGTTCCCTTCCCTATATTTAGGGAAAATTTCATGAAAAACATCAAAAACCCCCCACAGCAGATGCCTTATATTTAGATGAGGGGGTTGGGAATGAATAGTGATTCCCAATGTATACATGTCTACTATTCATTCCCTATGTATTATTTTAATATAAAAGAAGTATAATTAATTGATATAGAGAAGAGAGAAAAAGAACAAAATAAGAGTAAAAAAATAATATTTAATTGATATAGGGAAATGTAAGGGAATCTATTGTGGGGTATTTTTTTATAGGGAAGCAAAAAGTAGTTTTGTTCCCTAAATATAGGGAAAATGGTTGGGAATCTGCTGCTAGTGCTCTTAGGCTATCTCCAGCAATGAAAGTTATAGTAGCTGTTAAAAAAGCACAACTCTCTACTTTAACCACTGTTTATCCTATTTTCTCTCCAACAGTTCACTATCTACTTTTTTTTTTAAATATTATTTTTTAATCATTTTCTTTAATTTTTGTTTTCATTTCTCTCTCACTCTCCGGTCTCCCCCAACCCCAACCCACTGCACTACGACGAAGAAGAAGCACCCACCGTACCAGAGTAACACTTCAATACCGCACCACTCAACCACTGGATCAGTGCCGTTCAACCATCGCACACACGACGTCGATCCACCAACGGCCAGAGCAACGGAACCACCCATCAAGACTGATCCACCGGAAAAAGGGCACAGCTGAACCACCAAAAAAAAAAAAGCCACAGAACCACCAAAATCTCCAGACGAGTCGAGGATCTGGCGGGCCCCGGAAGAATCCATCTCCAGCTTCACTGGCGTCGACCCATCCACCGGACGTCACCCAGGTCTCCCCCAACCCACTGCACTACAACGAAGAAGAAGCACCCACCGCACCAGAGTAGCACTTCAATACCGCACCACTCAACCACCGAATCAGCGCCGTTCAACCACCGCACACACGACGTCGATCCATCCACGGCTAGAGCAACGGAACCACCGGTCAGCACCGATCCACTGGAAAAATGGCACAGCTGAACCACTAAAATCTCTAGACGAGTTGAGGATCTGGCAGGCCCCGGCGGAATCCACCTCCAGCTTCACTGGCGTCGACCCATCCACCGGACGTCACCCATCGTCGATCCATAGAAGATCGGGGCTTATATTGTTGCTTCCATTGTTAGATGAGGGACGGAGATTGACAGAGAGGGACGGAGATTGACAGAGAGGGACGAAGAGGGATGAAGAGCAATCGGAGAGGGAGAGAGAAAAAATTAATAAAAAAAGTCTAAACACATGAACAGTGAATAGCCAATGTGTTCATGTGTTTAGAAAAATAGTTAAAGTAACCATTCTGTTGGAGAAGAAAAAAAAGCAAAAAAAGTTAAATTTGATTATTTTGACTAAAATAACAACTCTGTTGGAGATGGCCTTATCAATAATACAACCATGACTAAGTTCATGGGTTGTCTCATGGGGAAGAAGGAACATTGTGGTTTGGTAAGTAAGGATATGATTGAACACAACTATTGAAATTAAAGTTCCATAGAGAGCACGCGTCAAGGCACACTAACGGTTCTTGCAAAAGAGTCGATGACAGAAGGTGGGGTGCGACAGACGAATCCAACTAATCCCCCTCTCACAAGTATTATCAATCATTAATGCCTAGATATGGTCTAGATCCCCATCAACAATGATGCACACTTTTGGGATAAGCTTAACCCTCAAGTTTTACCTTTTTTGGGTAACCTGTACGTCTTTTATTCACCTACCCATCACTTAGCCCCTTTGCACAATCACTAAGTGGGAAGATTACTCATCTATATAAGGCGACAATATTCTAGAGGAAGATCATCATAATCATCTTCATTCTCCAGCTGATACCATAACGCCAAAAATCACGATCAAAGCACATGCTAAGAAAGTGCTTAAAACACTTAATCTAAGAGAAAAATCTCAAATTAATTAACAATACCCAAGGAAAGATCAATTCTAAGTGAGAAGAGGGATTAATCACTCACTGCTGCACCAAAGAAAATCTAGTCTTGTTCCGCAACTACCGGGTCATATGACTCATATCCTCTCACCCTTATCCACTCCATTCTTTCTTCATTTTCTATCTGTGATGTACATCGTTATTGTCTTTGATACCATTTGATGAATCAATCAGAATATTAATTTCTTTCATGCTATTGATATACCTATCACCTATGTATTGACTGCATCCACGGCGGTGTTGATGAATTTTTTAGTGCTAGCTAGCTAGCTGCTTCATATATTTTTGTTAATCGTATTGCGCTTGTTAACTACCCGTGTGGGCCCTCTTATCTCGCGATGCGAGATCCCTTGCATATACTTACCATGTTGCAAGCCTCAATATATGTCCTAGCTAGTAGCCGTTAATATCTTTGAGATTAATTAACATGAGTATTAGGCTGGACTCTCTCTCTCTCTCTGTGCAAATAGTAATGGTTCACTAAGTTCAAATTACTTCCATAACCATAGCTTAATGCTTAATGTACACCAATTAGAGAAGAGAAGAGATCGAGGTGATGTGAGGTGGGGCGACATTTCTATCAAAAGTCTCCTCAGATTTTCCCTCACTACCGTCCTATGGCCATGTGATCGATCGCCCCGCCGCCCCCCCCCCCCCCCCCCCCCGCATATTTGTTTGTTGCCTTTTGTTTCTTATGACTAATATTGCATATACTTATATTCAGTTTTCAGTTCATTGGTTCAATAATTGAGTTTTAAGTCTGAGGCTTGAGGCCCGGCCACAGACAATAAAATCATAATTAGAGTAAGCCATAATTATGGTTCAATGGTTCAATGTTCGATCCGGCGGAGTACGGGTGGACCTCACCTTTAATTTTTGTCTTCATCATTAATTAAACTGCATGCTTCTAGCTTCCTATATATATATATAGCTTCAACTTCTGTCTCCGTGATTAAATGAAAAAACCAAAAACAAAGGGATGTATCAGTAGATCTGGGATAAGTTTGATACGCAAAATGACTATTTGATCATTAGAAAAAATTAATAACTATTAACTTTTATTAAGAATGAAAGATATTGGTTGAAAGCAAAATGGTTAAAATTACCTTTTAAAAGAAAAAGGCTAATTCAAGTCATTTATACATAGCTTTTATTTACTTTCCTAATATCCTTTAACCAAATGGCCATATCTCATATTCAAAAAAAAAAAAAGAGAAAAGAAAAAAGGCCATATCTCAAAACTCTAAAGGAAAGTTAGAGAAATTCTTTTTTTTTTTTTTTTTTTTTTTTCTCTATTTATTTTATATATAAGATAAAGGAAGAAAAGAAAGAATTGAAATACTCAAAGTCTCAACTATATATATATATATCACCAAAACATATTACACCTCAATTGACCGTACTCTTGTGATGCATGGCATTCAGAAATTATATAGAGGATGATGAACTGAGAAGTGGCTAAAAACGTACGAGGGGTACCGACCGCCGACCGGACACTCTTTTATGTGACTCACACACCATAACGTACATCGCTGAACTTGTCTTTGATCCACTTGAGGCTGTTCCTTACGTTTGATTTAAGCTTACCCTCCATGGTGAACACGTTATATGAAGCAATCCTCTTCTTCCTCTTCAGCTCCGGATCGCTCGCGGAGGCGAACCCGTCTCCTTTTTCACATGGCCCGTTAAAGCTGTACGAGCTCGACCGGTCCCGGAACCCAAACTCCCCGGAATAAGACGAGGAGTATTCAGGGAATGACTTGCTCTTTTCCATGACCAAAGAAAACAAACCACCTTAATTGGTTTGGAAAATATATTCTCCATGCCGTATTTATATATCATAGGAGGTGCGTGCATCATTGATTCGGTGTGGTGGCAGCCCATGTGTGATGTTGGTAGGTTGCTTTTGGCTTTGGGAATCATGAGGGTCAGTAGTGGTGATTGTGGCCGCGGGGCCTAGCTGTATGAGATGCCATCATCTGTGATAGCAAAAATATATGAGTTCACAAGGTGGGTTGCGGCCATTTTGATTGTTTTCTTTTTTAGGAAAAAATAATACCTAGTTATTAAGTTTTCATCTGATTTGGATTTAGTCATTGAGTTTTCAATTTCAAGAATACAGCCTTTAGATTTTGCCTAGTTTAAAATAGGTCATTCTATTACTAGCTTTATCGTCAAAGTTAATGTGGCACATGTGTCTCATTCCGCCAGCATCCATGTTAACCCCTGAATGCAATGCCATGTAATAAGCAAGTGCCAAATCATATATGAAAAAAAAAATGTTATTGTACGTGGGGTTGCTAGATCTTTAATGTTCTCAAATTTTGTGTTTTTTAAAGTTTTACGGTTAGATCAATCGATTAGGTTTTTTTTGTGGGGTTTTTAATTTCTTTTTAATATATTTTTTAATGAATAATTTGGTACTTACTGATGTTGCATTGCATTGGTAGAGTGTTAACGTGTAGACAAACCGTTAATTTTGACAGTATAGTAATAGAGATATATTTTAAATTTGGGTAAAACTTAAGGAGGATCATATTCTTGAAATTGAAAATTCAAGAAATAAATCTAAATCAATTGAAAACCTAAAGGCTGAATATGATTTTTCTTTTTTTAATTAATTCTTTTTTGGGGGATAAGTTTTGGGAATAATTCTTTTTTGGGGGATTAGTTTTGGGAAAGCGATGGGCAAGAAGCAAGGGCAAGCAGCAAAGGCAAGCATTTATGCTGTTTAGTCAAGTTTATTGTAGTGCAACTTTGTGAGTGATCAGCAGAGTAAATTAAAGCTTTATGTAAAGCAATGGGGTCATCTCCCACTTTATGCCATTGTTGCTGGCTTAGTGCTCTGTGGGCCTCGATGTTTCATGCATGAGTCATTATCACGATCATGATCTGGTTTGTCGTATATATTTGGATTATTTTCAGTTGGAGATTTGTGGTAGGGATAATCTAGTGCAAATATCGTCCAGTTGGGAACAATTAGTACCGTTAATATTGCGGTACCTGCTATGGAATGTGCTCTAATCTTGATTAGATCCTTGTCCCTCACCAAGTCCCTCAAGCCCCACTATATTCTGTTGGTCTGGGAGATTTTAGTCTTGCGTCCTAAAAGTATGCATGTCCATGCAGAGAGCAAAACTGAACCGAAACCTATTCCCAAGGGGTTGGCTTAGGTATCCGGTTCCAGACTTGTAAGGTGTAAATTTTTTTTTTTGGAACCACTCATTCGGACGAAGTCTGCAACTCAATTGTTCACTGCTTTGAGTTGTGTGAAGCATTGGACCGAGAACTAGTCGGTCGATCCCAGGCTAATTAAGCCTTTATACTCGGTAAGCCTCACGTTGTAAAAAGTAAGGTGATCGAGTCCAAGGTGTTGTGGGACCATTAAAGGTGAATCTGGATACCACGTAAAAAAAAAAAATTAATAAAAATAAAGGTAAAATACCTTACGGCTTCTCGTGGTTTGCGACCTTTATTTTTTGTCCTCTGAATTTTACTTTTTATCATATATAGGTGGTACCTGTAGTATGGAAAAAGACAGAAATAGTATCTCCGTCCATTTTTCCATCCAAAACTAACGTCCAGCCGTGTTATCCTACATGTGTCAGCGTACATGCGCGACACCTGTCCCCGTGACACACCTCAGCGCTGACGTGGCCAAGGGGTGGCTTAGCCACCCTCAAGGTATCATTTCTAATACTTATTCAAACCACATGGGGCACATCATGAAATTTATAAAACCACAGGGGTATATATTAAAAAAAAAAATTGTGTTTAAGTAACAAACATTTGGTCATTTTTTGGGTTATATCAATTGGCCACGCAGATCAATTGTTACACAAGATTGATTGTCTTTTATTTTTTTATTTTTTTTATGAAGGGTTCAATTCTTGTCAACCTATTTTGATACACGATAGGCATACATATTACTTTTAGTTCAAAATAGGCACACCAAATATACCAAATATTATTTGTGTATAAAGTACTATTTGTGATATAATTACAAAACTAAAGTATCATTTTTGGTACTTATTAAAACCACATGGGACATATCAAGAAATTTATAAAACCACTAGGGTATATATTGGAAAAAAAATTGTGGTTTTTAATTTTAATTTTTAAGATTTTTTTTTTTTAAAAAAAAAATAAAAAATAAAAAAATCTAGAGGTGGATCAGCCACTCCTTTGGGCCACATGGCCACCCCCATTTTGGCCAAGGGGTTGGCCTAGCCACCCCCAAGGCCATTTTTGGGGTGGCTGAACCACCCCCTTAGCCAAAATGGGGTAACCAGCCACCCCCATGTGGCCCAAAGTAGGTGGCTGAGCCACCCCAGATTTTATTTTATATATATATATATATATTAGTCACGTCAGTGTTGAAGTGTGTCACGGGAACAAGTATTGCGTATGTATGCCGACACCTGTAAGATAAGATGGCTGGATGTTAGTTTTGGATGGAAAAATAGACGGAGGTACCATTTTCGTCTTTTCTCATACTACAAGTACTATTTATGATAAAAAATAAAATTTAAGAGACAAAAAATAAAGATCACAAACCACGAGGGCAGTAAGGTATTTAACACTAAAATAAATAAGGAAGGAAACCTGGTTCGCTTCACTTGCCAAGTAGTGCTGTCGGTGCTCATGCTAGCTACTAGCTAGGCTATGCCCTGTTCATAGAAGAGGCAAACACCATCATGTCATTTGTGACACGGGAAGAATTATTTGCGCTTTGGTATGATTTATAATGATTTAACTTTTGAGGTTGGAAATTTGGAATGATTAATTATATTGGGATTTTTTTTATTTTTTTTCCTCCTTTATTTTTAGGGGGCGCATAAATAATATAAAAATTGCACCCATTGAACAATCATTTGATTGCATTGCGCACACAAACCTTAGACTCAGAGTATCTGCAAGAACGAGTAAAGGTAAGCTCTAAGACCTTGTCAGACGTTATGGCAAGAAAAGTAAGAGAACTTTACTTTAACCGCTTAACTCTATGAACTTTTGTTACTTTTATAAATTTTTTTAAAGGTAATTTTTTTTTTTTTTTAAGTTAGTGTATCAAACTTCTAATTTTTTATAATGCTATCATTTTGTTAGATTTTTTTTGTTAAATCCTAATGATTCAGGCTTGATCAGAATTTACAAAGATATCCACACTTAAATCTTTGCATTTTTTTTTTTAAAAAAAAATTTAATAAAAAAATAAGTACTTTGAAAATTGTAACATGATTTAACGAAAAAATCTAATGAATGAGTGACATTGCACAAAATTGTAAGTTTGATATACTAAATTAATAATTTTTGAATTTTTAAGAAGTAATTACAAAAATGATGAAAATTCAAGGGGATTAAACGAAGTTTGTCCTTTATATTAAGCATCATTTCCAGCGTTATTTGTTGCCGAGGAAGTCTGATCATTAGGAAAGCATTGGTGTTTGGGAGTAGCAAAATTGGATTCCCACCTTAGAGCATCTATCGACCGTTGCCTAGCCCTCCGCCAATAAATTAATAATATCACAATAGGATCCTCTTGAAAAATTCGTGGGACCCTATCCGCTCCGCACCGCATGAATATTAAAAGAAAAAAAAATAGTTTAAAAAACCCTAATCTTATGAAGTTAAACCCCCTCCCCTCCCCCCCCCCCCTTCTTTTCAATCTTCTTTTCAGTCTTCTAGGGACTTTGATCACCCTAACCCTAGCGTTGTACAATGCACAAACTTGGGTATTCCGGTGAGTTGTGAAGCTTAGGGGTAGGCCCGATGGTGATTAAGTTAAGTTTTTAAAAAAATTTGTTCGTTTTTATTTGGTTTGGTATAGTTTAGTGTTTGGATGTTGTGAAAATCGTCGATTTGTTTGTTGTTTCTCTATGATTTGTTTGGTATTCGAGAAAATTTGGTTTTGGTTTCTCATGATTCTAGATCTAGGTATTGAACCTGCCCCGCACCGCACCGCACAGACTCTCCCTTATTTGTACAGCTCACGGGTGCAAAAAGGATGACCCGCAGGGGTGCGGGGCGGGGGCAAAAAGGGCAAAAATCCACCCCGCCCCGTGCACACCCCTACAAAATACTACTATATATAACTAACTGGCTCCTCTCCAATTAAGTTCAACTGAAGAGGATCCAGGTCCGAGAATATCAAGCGCGGGGGGGGGGGGGGGGGGGGTTGGGTCGTGATTCCTCGTTACGAGCTTTAGTTGTGAGACCTCACTTATGGGTCCATTCGGCTGTCAAAGATTCCAGTATGGGTTTATTGATTTGGGTTGTGGTCCAATAGTACGGCATGGCTGGTGGACATTGGGTCCATCACCCATCTAATAGGACTTGGAACATGGAATTGCCTGCGTAGAAGTTAGGCCACGAGGATAATTGTTAAGGGATGTCGGAGATTTTCAATTTAGGAGTTAAATAAATTTTGGCAAGTGACATGCTAAATGTAATGCCAATGAAAAGTTTTGGACAAGATTAGTTATTTTCCTTCTAAAATCTAGACGGAAAAATCAAATTCCTTGGAACAATCATATATAAAAAGATCAAGCAATCAATTTTTTAAACTATAGAATTAGTTGCAATGTCCCTTATTATTAATATTTTCTCAAATTTTGACTTATTTAACCTCAATTTTCACGTTATAATTGAAAAGGGTAGTGCTACGGATATTCTGAAAATTGTGCTTCTCCATGGCACACTTGTAATTGTAATAATTACAAGTGTGCCATGGAGAAGCATTTTTTCCGGATAAATTCCAGGAAAAAGGCCTCTCCCAAGCATTACCCAGTTGAAAAATAAAAGAAGAATAATTCAATAAAATAAAAACCAATGAAGGTTTGCTTGTCTATTCACATTTTGTTAGTGAAAATACGCAAGTGAAGAGTTAATATTTATTTCTTTTTTTAAAAAAAAAAAAAAATTATTTTGCATTTTTTTTTTATCATGAGATAAATAAGAGTACATAAATTTTAAATTTTTTCACAAATTGGAAAAACTTTAACGAACGATAGGGAGTACCTTGAAAAAGCTAATATGCAATGGTTAAAAAAAAAAAAAAAAAAAAAAAAAAAAAAAACCGAAACAAAAGAAGTTAGGAAAGACCTAATCGATCGAAGAGAACAAACAAAATAGGAGGCATATCTTTGTTCCACAGTGTTGAGAAACCATCTTTTGATTCGAAGAACAAACTTTTATTAACATACGTAACCATTCAATTTTTAATGTTCCTTTCTCAAACTATTAATTGTATTAATATCTTTTTTTAAATTATTAAAAAATGTCAATTTTTTTTTAAGATTAACAAAAAGGACAAAAATAACCCTAATTTTTTTGAATAAGACAAAAATTCCTTATGAATTTGGAAAAAAAAAAAAACTAAAATTAAAATTAAAATTAATTAATTTTTTTTAAAAAAAATAAACAAAAACAAAACAAAATAAATAAATTTAAAAAACGAAAAAAGAATTTTTATTTTTATTTAAAAAAAAACTGAAAATTAAAAAAAAAACGATAAAAAAAACCAGTTTTTATTTTTTTATTTTTTGTATATATATATATATATATATATATATATATTTAATTTAATAACTTTATGAAGGGTATTTTTGTCATTAGAGGAAACAGCTATATTTTTTGGTATTTTAAGGAGAGACATTGACACAATTGGTAGTTTAAAAGAGATATTAACAATTAAATAGTAATTTAAAAGAGATATTTATACATTTTCTTAAAAAATTTAATGTCCAGTTCTTTTGGTCGGCACTCAGTAGGGTTGTGACCTGTTAGGGAATCTAAGGACCAGTTGGGACCAAAGGTCAGTCCTGTAGGATGGGCCTTATAAACTTTATAGTCCAGAGAGAGAGGGGTAAGGCCCAAGGATAAAGAGCCCACAATTAGAAAAGACCAATTGCCTTGGATTCGGAGCAAATTAAGTTTATAAGAAAGAGAAGCTAACCTCAGGAAATGGACCTCAAAACTCTTTCATATATGACCCTTAGATTTGCGGGTATTGCACTAACTTTAAATCATGACCATTCAATGAATAAGATAAATGAAAGAGATCCCAATACAAAACACTACATCGAGGTAAAGGAAGATAGCCATTAAACCTAGGATCTAATGATATTAGAAGAAAAGCCCCAAGAGTTCAAGAATCAGAAATTTCCATGCGAGGGGATGATGCCATGTATAGAATTAATTCTAGCTCTGAGATCAATACATAACCTCATAAACAGATATTAATAGCTCCATTTCCTTTGCCTCGGAATATATGGATGTTTCTCTCCCACCATATACCATAAACAATATCTACCAACATCTTCCACTTATCAAGCTAGCTAGGAAAGGATTTGCTTTTATATATCTCTGAGCCACCCATTGGAAGATATTATCCCAAAAAAAAGGTCAAATATTGTGTTATGATCCTAAATGTTTTACGTATATGATTTAAGTATAATTTTAACCATATGTATACAAGCTCTTGGACGCCTTCTCCTTGCAAGTCGGCTTTCAAGAGTATAGGATCAGATGTGATTCATTGAGTATATGATCGAATGTGTTGCTCTTTGTGGTCGAGTCATGAAGTAGGCAACTTATAGGCTAGATTAAAATGTCTTGGTACTATGTAAAGGCATATCATTAAGCTAGCCATTTAATATTGATATATAAGTGGAGCTGGCAAAAGAAAATGTGCTACGTAACTGTGTCGATAAAGTAAGCTGCGGAGTATGACTTGAGTACAATCTTAACCATATACAAGCTCTTGCGCAACTTTTCATTGAAAGCCGATTTTCAAATGTTGAATTCTACCTAAAATTTATATCATGTTAAAATAGAAAAGGTAACTGAAAAATAAGTGATCAAGAGATTCCACTTCCTTACTGCATATATAAGGCACAATTTACATCCAAAGAGAAACCGTTATTACTTAAAAGAACCTTTGTAAGGAGCTGACCCTAGGCTACCAATTAAAGAAGGAAAAAGTTTTCCTTTGAATTGAGTTAAAAAAATTTCTTCTAATTCAGTTTATTATATTGATATACTGATACTCACATGTATTCTTAATTCTCATATGTATTTTGAATAAGTGTCAGTTTAATAGATTAAATTGAAAGAAAATTCTTTCAATCCAAATTTTTGAACATATATCAGTTTAATAAATTAAATTGGAAGAAAATTCCTTGAACCCAATTTGATGAAAACTTTGTCCTATCAAGAAATAAAAGCATGGCATGGTTGATCGATCTCCATATTTTCAACCAAATTCTGTATGTTATGTTGCCATACAGATACTTGCAAGTATCTACGTTGTCTCTACTCTCTAGCTTGGCCTCTGGCCTCCTCACGTTTTCCTTTCTTTCTTTTTTTCTCTTCTTAATATAGATGGTATACATTGCGCATGGAAATGAGATATTTGCCCCTATATGAGCTTCATATTTGAACACGTACGTTGCTCAATTGCATGGCTATGATGATTCAAGGATAATATTTAGGCCAGGTACTCCAACGATCTCAACCATCATATATGTCTTCTTGCTTGGATATCTCAGAACTAGTGATCGAGATCGATCCATTATATTGAAATGTCGATCTTCATTTCTAATCGATCAGACAAGACTGACAAGATATAACACTGCAATATGAGATACGACAGTGGCCAGCACAGCACACACTTATAATATGTGCCATCTTAACGTTATAGACGATCTGCATTATTTGTTTGATCAGCAAATTGCGTTATCTGTTAAACTATTAATTGTCTGTCAGCTTAAGCTTTTGAAACAAGTCTAGATCAGTGCATATATAGCAAATTAAGGAGCTTGTTGATCCACGTAAGGAAAACTATTTGAGTACTGGGTTTCGATCTATTCCTTTGTTGGATGATTGTCGGCGATTGTAGAAATGGTTTGCACCGTTGCACGCCATGTTATTGGTTGAACAAAAGGGTTGATCTGAAATGCAATACTGTGGGTGAATGAGGGGCTTGGATTGACAGCTTTTGGGAGGCAAAACAAGGGCAATAATGCGAACATAGACCAACAGTGTGCTCGGCTTGGCGTTTACACGACGATATATAGTGGCCTTGGGCCCTGCCTTGTGCCTTTGCCTCGCCCTGCCCACCGCCCTCCATACACATTGTTTGTTGTTTTCTTTCGTTAATTACGATCATCACGTACAGCTTGGTCCAGTTTTTGTCGAATTCGATGGCCTTTTATATTATAGCCTTCCAACTGAGATCCGATCCGATGCGACATCTTGGGTCCAAATCATTAAATGAGCTTACTATTTAGGGTAAATAAAGAACATTGTTACATATATATCTCAAAAACACAAAAAATTGCTTAGGATTGTACCGGTGGTGATGGGTAGCGGTTATTGTCTCTAATTAACCGCTAACCGCCCGTAGGCAAAGGAGATTATTAATTGCCACCACCTGCCTCATTATCGCTAACTGCAGTACTACCCTAGGCAGCTAGTTGGAAAGAAGCCAACAACCCACTCATGCGAATACACTGTTAGTAGTTAACAGTACGTTAGCGGTTAATAACCCTATCTGTACAATACTAAAATTGACAAACATAAAACATACCTTAGAGCAACATATTGCTGCCTTGTTCATAACTGTATCTCAATAGCTTATATATATATATATATATATATATATATATATATATATGCGCGCGTGCGTGTTAATTTGCTAATTTATCATACTTAGGTAGCTTTTGTTTTAGACTTTCCTAGAATTTTGTCGATAAAGATTTTAACTAACAAGAAATTTTTATCCAGATAGCAAATATTTTGTTCATTTTAGTCCCACTACAAAAAAAAAAAAAAAAAGTATTTTGAGTCCTTTTTTTAAACCGTTTTAAGGCCTTAAAACGGCTCAAAATGTTTTGTGCCTTTTTTTTGAGCCGTTTTCAAAATGGCTCAACATATCACGTATTAAAATCTAGGTTTGAGCCGTTTTGGACTAAAACGACTTTAATTTGACCTGTTTTAAGCCGCTTTAATAAAAACGGCTCAAATCGGTTTAAGCAGCTTTTTAAAACGGCTCTAAATAATTGAAGCTGTTTTAAGGAACATAAAACGGCTCTAATTTTTTTTTTTTTTTTTTTTTTTTAAAAAAATCTATTAATTTCTTTAGAGCCGTTTTAGGGTCCCTAAAACGGCTCTAAATAAAAAAAAAATATTTACAAAAAAATAAAATAAAATAAAAAAAATTAGACCCTAAAACGACTCTAAATAAAATATAAAATAAATATCAAAATCCCTTTCCAATACACCATATACATCCGATCAAAATAACTCCAAATCAGAATACCCATCAAGTTCATCAACAAAGGTCACAAAGCAAATACTTATTTAAATTTAGGGAAAAGTACACATAACCCCCGCAAACTACCACTCAATTGTCAATGTACCCCCTAAACTACCAATTGTGTCAATCTCCCCCCTTAAACTACCAGAAAATGTCAATGTCCCTTCTAAGACCAACATAAAGACAAAAATGACCCTAATTTTTTTTGAATAAGACAAAAATGTCCTCATAAATTCAAAAAAAATAAAACTAAAACTAAAAAACTTAAAAAATAAAAAAATAAATTAAATTAAATAAAAAACGAAAAAAAAAAAAGAACAAATTTTTTAATTTTTTTTTTAAAAAAGTAAACAAAAAATAACTGAATTTTTTTTTTTTTTTTTAAAAAAACAAATGAAAAAAAGAAAAACCAGTTTTTATTAAATTAAAAAACGAAAAATAACAAATTTTTTTAAAGAAAAAAAACGACAAAACAAAAAATAACTGAGATTTATTTATTTTTTTAAAAAATAAAACAAATGAAAAAAAACCAGTTTTTATTAAATTAAAAAACGAAAAAGAACATTTTTTTTCTAGAAAAAAAAAAACGAAAAAACAAAAAATAACTGAAATTTATTTATTTATTTTTAAAAAAATGAAAAAAAAATGAAAAAAAAACCAGTTTTTATTTAATTAAAAAAACGAAAAAGAACAATTTTTTTTTTTTTTTTTAAAAAAAAAAAAAAAACTGAAAATTATTATTTAAAAAATAATAATAAAAAACAGTTTTAAATTTTAATTTTTTTTTGAAATAATTTTTTGTTATTTTATATTTTTTTAATAATTTTTTTTAGTTTTTATTTTATTTTAATAATTTTATGAAGGGCATTTTTGTCATTAGGGGGACATTGACATTTTCTGGTAGTTTAAGGGGGGAGATTGACACAATTGGTAGTTTGGGGGGTACATTGACAATGATGTGGTAGTTTGAGGGGGTTATGTGTACTTTTCTCTTAAATTTATCACAGCATCAAGACCATTAGGTTACTAACATTACCACAACCCACAATACACAACTTGCCAGAACACCACACCACCAGAAAACCGTGAAAGCATAATCACATTCACGACTCAGTCCATCAAGAACACCAAAACAGAGAAACATTCGATTAATACCAGGAATAGTGCGAGCAAACCTGCATTGGTAACATTGTTTATTGCAACTGTTGCAACTGGGACACCCTTGGCATCTGCATAATCATAAAAGAGAAAAAAAAGTTTTAGGACTTTCTGCCTAACAATTGAAAAAAAAAAAAAAAAAAATTCAATGAAAAAAAAAAAGGAAAATAGAGATCAAATATGAACTAGGAGATCACAAATAAAGCAACATATTTTACAAGAGTTATTTACCTAGAAGATTTTCGTAGAAAATCAACCGGGAAATCATGTCTTACGTCGCAGGAAATTTCATTGGAAGCCTCCCTTGGTTCTGTCCTCGTCAACCCCTTCTTCAATCGCCGAAAATCGCTCCTAATCGCCGAAAATTGACTTCTGGCTGGGTGTCTTGAGACCCACACCTCCAAGAGACCCACGTCTCCAGGAGAGAGTGAGGAGATATTTTATTGGTGTGTGAAAGGAAAAAATAAACTAAAATTCAAAACTTGAATTTCATTTTGACTCGCGCGGGGCAAGAAAAATTTCGTGTCCCGCCTAAAATTTTGAGTCGTTTTCTTCCAAAACAGCTCCATCAGGAAAAAGAACATATAAAAAATATTTTTTAAAAAATAAATTAAAAAAATTAAAGAAAAAAAAAACAAATTTTTGTTTAAAAAAAAATTGAAAATTATAAAAATAATTAAATAATTAAATAAACAATTGAAAAAAAAATTAAAACCAGTTTTTATTATTTTTTTTTTCTAGAATTTTTTGTTATTTTATATATTTTTTTAATTTTAATAATTTTATGAAGGATATTTTTGTCATTAGGGGGAGCATTGACATAATTAGTAGTTTGGAGGGACATTAACAATTAAATGGTAGTTTGAGAGGGATATATAGATCGTGCCACGATCGATCACATAGATTGTGCCACGATCGATCACATATATCGTGCCACGATCCATCACATAGATCGTATCACAACCGATCATATAGATCATACCACGATCAATCACACATACTCATACGATCTATGTGATCAATCGCGGTACGATCATATGTGATCGATCGTGGTGCGATCTATGTGATCGATCGTGGTACGATCTATGTGATCGATCGTGGTACAATCCATGTGACCGATCATGGTACGATCAATGTGATGGTTCGTGGTACGATCCATGTGATTGATCGTGGTACGATCTATGTGATCCATCGTGGTACGATCAATGTGATCGGTCGTGGTACGATCTTTGTGATCGATCGTGGTACGATCTATGTGATCGATCGTGGTACTGCCAATGTGATCGATCATGGTACGACCAATGTGATCGATCGTGGTACCATCTATGTGATTGGTCGTGGTATGATCAATGTGATGGTTCGTGGTACGATTAATGTGATGGATCGTGGTACGATCAATGTGATCGATCGTGGTACGACCATGTGATCGATCGTGGTACGACCAATGTGCGTGAGAAGGTTTTTAATAAGGACATTTGTATAGCCTTCATCTCCACAGCTGACCAAATTGCTGATATCTTTACCAAGGGTTTGTCTACTGCTCGGTTTCAGTTCTTGCAATCCAAGCTGACCATGACTCCGTCCCTTGTCAGCTTGCGGGGGGATGTTAAACCTCATGCTCAAGCTCACTTAGCCGACACCTCAGATGAAGATCGCCCTGCTGTCACTCAGCATCAAGCATCTGTATCACACGCAATCACGGGCAGTAGACCAAATCAGGAGAAGCCCGCATATCATGCTGTCTCCAGACATAATCCCGTGACTTCCCATACAACTGCAAATCATGCAGCCTTGTATTCTGCATGCCAATCAATCCAGCGGGATGCCAAAGGAAAGATATTACTGGCTGCCAATCACTCACTCATTCGTGCTTCCAAAGGCAAGAATCAGCAAGTCCAACCATACCTTGCCCTCCAAGACTCTCAGATTATTTCAGCACGATTACTTAAGGAAAGAATATACACGACTTTCCTTCTGGTTATACCTCAGTATAATTGCTTAACAATTATACACTTATAATAAAATCTTTCTTTGTATAGAATTGAGTGTACATTCAGTATAAATACTGTGCAAACTATTCAATGAAAATTAAGCAAAACTTTCTCCAACTTAATTTCTTTTCATGGTATCAAAGCGTTTCTAGGCACACGCCCAAAACATTTTTTTTTGTTTTCTCTTGCGTCCTACAACCTACACCCCATTCATGGCAGCCTCTTCCTCCGATGCTCCTACTGTTGCAATTCCCACTGCCCCCATTCCCACTGCCATACCAACACTGCCCGTACCTAATCTTACCTTCCATGAAAAACTTGAAGGACCCAACTGTGACGTCCCACATCGCTTGGGAATGAGGATGTGCTTATATGTATAAATGCACCCTTTATGACACAACGCGTTTTAAAGCCATGATGGTCATGAACCTATCAGAACTCCGTAGTTAAGCGAGCTGCTACGAGAGCAATCCCAGGATGGGTGACCTCGTAGGAAGTCTGGTATGGGGAGCCAAAAGCGGACAATATTGTGTCATTGGGAGTGGGTCGTTACAAATGGTATCAGAGCCATTGCCTAGCCTGAGATGGTGAGAGCGTGCACAAGCCCAATAAGGGACGCCAGCGGGGACGCTGGGTCCAAAGAGGGGGTGATTGTGACGTCCCACATCGCCTGGGAATGAGGATGTGCTTATATGTATAAATGCACCCTTTATGACACAACGCGTTTTAAAGCCGTGATGGTCATGAACCTATTAGAACTCCGTAGTTAAGCGAGCTGCTGCGAAAGTAATCCCAGGATGGGTGACCTCTTGGGAAGTCTGGTATGGGGAGCCAAAAGCGGACAATATTGTGTCATTGGGGGTGGGTCGTTACACCAACTACCTAAGTTAGCTTACCCAATTCCTTCCAATTTTGCGCAGCACAGACTCCATGGGGATCATTGATGGATTCGAGCCATGTCCACCCAAGTTTCTGGCTGATGATAAGCTCAATCCCGAATTTGCAATTTGGCAGAGAAAAGACCAGACGGTCCTAAGTTGGATCAACATCACCTTGTCAAAAAAGGTGTTGTCTACCATCTATGGACTTGACACCTCTCGACAGGTTTGGTCTGCCCTGGCCAACCAATTCGCCAATTAGTCCAAAACTGGAATTGCTAATCTTAAGACACAATTACAGAGCCTTCATCAAGGCTCCAAGAGTTGCTCAGACTATATCCAAGCTGCAAAGGAGTTCTCAGATCAGTTGCCAGCAGCAGGTAAACTTGTTTCTGATGAGGACTTGATTACCTATCTTACCAATGGTTTGAATCCAGCATACAATGGGTTCATAACCTCCTTCTCTATCATGACCTGAGACAAAAACCTTAGCCTAGATGATTTTCAAGATGAACTCTTGAATCATGAGACTCTCCTGAATCACCAAAGCAAGACAGTTGATACCTCTACCTATGCTCTATTCACTCATAAGCCAAGCACTCGCCAATTTCATCCCAAGAACCGTGGATCCTCATTCTCCAAGTTTCCTCCCAGAAACCTTGGCCCTTGAACTGAAGCAGGGGCACATGCCCCCACTCCAAGATACAGTGCAGTACCACCGCTTGCTAGGTACTCAGCACCTTCCCGACATCCTGCCTCTTACAGATCTCCTATCCCTCGCATGCAGCCTGCACCTGACCACAAGTTTCCTGCTTCTGCTACCTCTCGAGTACCTTGCCAAATATGCGGCAAATTAAGTCACATGGCTCTCGACTGTTACCACCGAATGGACTATGCTTTTCGAGGTAGACGCCCACCTCATCAACTGCATGCCATGACCGCTCACACCACTGCCTATGAAGATCAAGAGTGGTATGCAGACAGTGCAGCCAATGCACACATCACTCATGATCTGAACAACTTCCAAGTGCAACAGCCTTTTCCTAGCATTGAAAACATTGCAGTTGGCAACGGATCAACCCTTGCTATAGCCAATTCTGGTTCAACCATTCTCACCTCCCCTCAATCTCATTTTCAACTTAATCATGTGCTGCACTGCCCTAAGGCAGTTGCAAATCTTATTTCCATTCAACGATTTTGTCTTGATAATGACTGTTACTTCATCCTAACAGCATCTCACTTTTATATCTTTGATTTGCAGATACAAGCACTCCTGCTGGAAGGGAGGAGTGAGAATGGAATGTATCCTTTGAAGCTTGGCAAGAAGTCTCATAGAGGCGGCAAGGCTTTCACAACCGTTCTAGGAATAAAGATTACTCCCCTAGTGTGGCATTTTGGACTAGGACATCCCTCTACTGAGGTTGTAACTAGAGTGGTCCAAGAAAATAAGTTACCTGTTTCTGAGATGAATTTTAATAAAAATCATGTGTGTGCTTCTTGTCAATTGGGCAAAGCTAAGAAACATCCTTTTCACACTTCTACCCGGATCTCTGAATTTCCCCTTCAATTGATTCATACAGACCTCTGGACTTCACCCATTCCCTCTGTGAGTGGCTATAAATACTATGCCCTCTTTGTTGATGACTACTCTAGTTATTCCTAGATTTATCCACTTCACTCTAAGTTAGAAACATCTGCTGCATTTGTTCAATTTAAATCACTGGTTGAAAACCAATTTTCTACCACCATCAAGCAGTTACAATCAGATGGTGGAGGTGAATACACCTCTCACCAATTTCAATTTTTTCCTCACCACCCACAGCATTGCCTACAGAAAATGCTGCCCCTATACCTCTCCCCAGAATGGTGTTGCTGAAAGGAAATTAAGACATATCCTAGAAACTGGCCTAACACTTCTAGCTCATGCCCAATTATCCTCTAAATACTGGGTTGATTCTTTCCTCACAGCAGTGTACATTATCAACCGGTTACCTACAACCACTCTCAACTACTGCACTCCTTATGAAAAACTATACAAGCAGCCTCCGGATTACAAAAGACTAAGAGTATTTGGCTACCTGTGTTACCCTCTCCTGCGTCCGTATGGCCACCACAAACTGGAATACCGATCCAAACCTTGCATTTTCTTGGGCTATCAATATGCCGGATACAAATGCCTTGACCCTGTTACTAATAAAGTCTATCTCTCCTGCCATGTGGTCTTTGATGAGACTTCTTTTCTAGCCAAGGATCAGGTCGTCTCATCTCTACCCTCTCAGCTAGCTGCTACAAGTGAAACTGCTATTCCTTTATCTCTTCTTTTATCTTCTCTACCTGCTGTTTCTGCAGATACAAGTGCTGCCTTACCCTCTGAACAACACCTTGGCCCTTCTCCTATATCAGAATCTTTCCCTTCAGCCCTTCCTCAGCAGACCAATACATCTCTTGGTGCAGCACCTTTGCCTCTAATCCCAGAGTCCATCCCTCTCAACGACACAACCCATTCCACCCCTCCTGACCTGCCCTCCCCTACTTGTCCTCTCATCCTTGCAGCACAAGACATTGCCTTACCTGCATCTGTTACTCTTCCCAATTCCCCTCAGCTTGGACCTCCCTCCACTGAGTGTGTCCCTAGCCAACCTACTGACTCCCCAGTCCTACCACCTCCACCCATGACTACCCGGTCTCAAACAAGTTCCCTTAAACCCAAGCAATTCCCTGGCTTCAAACTCTTTCACTCCAAGTATCCTCTCTTCAGTTTTCACTCGGTCCTCCCTGAGCTTGAGCCTACTTGCTATAGCAAGGTTGCTAATGATCCTAGGTGGAAAACTGCCATGAGTGCTGAATTTGCTACCCTTGTCTCCAACAAAACCAGGACCCTTTGTCCCAGACCTTCCCATCGCCATGTTGTTCACAATAAATGGGTTTACAAGATAAAAAGGCATGCTGATGGTTCGGTGGAGCGTTTCAAAGCTCGCTTGGTAGCCAAAGGATTCGAGCAGCAATCATGGATTGATTACACAGAGACCTTTAGTCCTGTAATTAAGCTTGCTACAATTAGACTTATGCTGGCCTTGGCAGTTCATTTTGACTGGCCCATTCGCCAATTGGACATATCCAATGCATTTCTACATCGATCCTTGGATGAAGAAGTCTACATGGAGCAACCTCGTGGTTTTGTCAACCTTTCCCATCTTGACTTTGTGTGTAAGCTTCACAAGGCCATTTATGGCCTGAAACAAGCTCCCCGAGCTTGGTATACTCGGTTATCTAATTTTTTGTTGGATCTTGGCTTCATTGTGTCCCTTGTGGACACTTCACTTTTCATCTTTTCAACTGGCAGCATGAAATTATTTCTCCTAATTTATGTTGATGACATTATAGTGACAGGAACTCACTCTCATCTTCTCATTGCTCTCATCAGCCGACTGCAACAAGAATTCCCTGTCAAAGACTTGGGACCTCTCAGCTACTTCCTTGGCATCCAGGTTCAACGCACCACTGCGGGCCTCCACCTATGTCAAGCCAAGTACATAACAGACCTTCTTCACCGAACCCATATGGCTGATGCTAAACCTGCCAGGTCACCTTGTGCAGCCGGTTCCAAATTATCAAGATTTGATGGTGAAGTCTTGCCTGATGCTACTGAGTATCGCAGTGTGGTATGTGCACTTCAATATTGTATTCTCACTCGTCCAGATATTGCCTACTCTGTGAACCAGCTGTGACAGCACCTTCATCATCCCACTTCTGCTCACTGGACAGCGGTTAAACGTGTTCTCCGGTTGCTTGATCTGTGGATCATGGTCTCACCTACACCAAAACCAATCTTCACTTGACTGCCTTTTGTGATTCTGACTGGGCTGGCAGTTTGGATGATCGTAGGTCTACCTCTGGGTTTGCTGTCTTCCTCAGCAATTGTTTAATTTCATGGAGTGCCAAGAAACAGTCGGTTGTCTCTCACTCCAGCATTGAAGCTGAGTACCGCTCATTAGCCATTGTCCCTGCTGAGCTCTTTTGGATCCGCATGCTTCTTTGTGAACTCCGAATTCCATTGCCTTTTGCTCTCGCCGTTTGGTGTGACAATGTGAATGCCCTTGTACTAGCCTCTAATCTAGTTTATCATGCTCGGACAAAGCACATTGAAGTGGACTACCACTTTGTGCATGAGAAGGTTCTTAATAAGGACATTTCTCTAGCCTTCATCTCCACAGCTGACCAAATTGCTGATATCACTCAGCATCAAGCATCTGTATCACACGCAATCACGGGCAGTAGACCAAATCAGGAGAAGCCCGCATATCATGCTGTCTCTAGACATAATCCCGTGACTTCCCATACAGCCGCAAATCATACAGCCTTGTATTCTGCATGCCAATCAATCCAGCGGGATGTCAAAGGAAAGATATTACTGGCTGCCAATCACTCACTCATTCGTGCTTCCTAAGGCAACTTTACAAGGCAAGAATCAGCAAGTCCAACCATACCTTGCCCTCCAAGACTCTCAGATTATTTCAGCACGATTACTTAAAGAAAGAATAGACACGACTTTCCTTCTGGTTATACCTCAGTATAATTGCTTAACAATTATACACTTATAGTAAAATCTTTCTTTGTATAGAATGGAGTGTACATTCAGTATAAATACTATGTAAACTATTCAATAAAAATTAAGCAAAAGTTTCTTCAACTTAATTTCTTTTCACAATATAACTCAAAAACACATATAAAAATACATGTTGTTGGTCAATTTTAAGTTCATATGTAAAAAAGAACAAAAAAATACTCGATGCTCCTTTAATTAATATTGAATATCTGTTTTTTAAAAAAAAAAATATTGAATATCAGTCATCAATTATCATATCCATATATAATCTTTGAGTAATTTGGGATAACTTCAATTAAGGATGTAACTTTCACATTTTTTGAAATAAGATAACTGAACTTCAAAACGTCTCAATTTAGGGTATCCATTTTTCGAAAAGTCTCAATTAGGGGTCATTCGTTAGGATTTTTCGTTAAATCTTATCAAAATTTTAAAAATATTCGTGTTTAGTTTTTTTAAAAAAAATTATCAAAATTTTTAAAGATTCAGGCGTTGGTATTTTTATAAATTCCGTTAAATTTTAACCAATACCTAAATCCTAACAATTTTTTTTTTTTCTAAAAACAAATAGGGGTATTTCAAAAAATTTCATAGGATTTAACGAAAAAAATTTAACGAATGACCCCTAATTGAGACTTTTCAAAACTTGAATATCTTAAATTGAGGCATTTTAAAATTCGGATATCTTCTTTAAAAAAAAAATAAAAAAAAAAAAGAAGGTAAAAATTCAATATCCTTTAAGTGATGTTCCTTCTCAACGTAGACAACCAGATAATCTTGAAGAAAATTCATCCTCCATATCATCTCAATTAGTCTTGTCTTGCCTTCTCATTAAATTTATTCGTCGCATGCTGTCGTACGTGGCTGCTTTTCAGCCATTGAGAACTTATGATCCCACAAAAACATGCAGTTCCACCTCATCAGTATTATGCAATTCCTATAGCGAAAAATAAAAAACAAAAGCCATAATAAATAAATAAATAAATTATTATTTCGTAATGTAAGTAAAGTACTCACGCAAATACAATATATACTACTATCCCTCTATCTATATATAGAAGAAGATTTGGGAAGCATAGGCAACCAAACCATGAACACTTTAATCCAATTTCTTTTCTGCTGGAAGACTTGTACGGTAAACATGAAGCCAGTTTTGCCATGCAAGAATATTGGGGTTCTTCTAGCTGTGGCATTTTTCTTTCTCTGCTTCTTTTCACTTGTCATTGAAGGTAATCTCTCTACTAAATTGTGATTAATTTCTGTTATTATTTTCACAAAATCAAATCCATATATATATAATACTAGTTTCTATATATAAATCCCATGATTTGTCTTTGGCAGCAAGGAGTATTAGAAAGGACTCCTGTGTGGTTGATGGCACTGACCATGATTTGGGTCACGGCAATCAGCTTATGATGACAAGAGAAGAGGGCTGCATTGATGGTGAAGGAGATTTTATCTCAATGGACTACACACCAGCTCGGAAGAAAACTCCAATTCATAACTAGCTAGCTAGCTAGTGCTTGCAAATTACTAGGGTCTAGGGTATATATAGGGAAAGAGACTTTTTTTTTTTTTTTTTTTGAAGGGTAGGGAAAGAGACTTCTTTGTAAAAGACCAATTATTATTATAATAGTTATTAATTTAGTGTTTCAGAATAATGATTTAATTTCCTACAAGTTGGGATAAGTTGTAGTTTATAAGAGTACTACCAAAATGGAAGTCCTAAGTTTGAATTAATTACCACTTCATATATATATGCAACGAAAAAAGATTTCTTAATTAGAAGAACAATGATACTTTGGAATCATACTTTAGACAATAGAGATATATATGCTACTCTCTCCTACTTGATCTACACATGCTACGAAGAACTAGCATAAATTTATTTTTCGTGTTGTTCTAATTAACAAGGCTTCCCAATTAGAGGGAATCGAAGCTAGCTATTTATTAGAGTTGTAACATAATAAACAAGCAAGCTAGGTTTCAAAATTCAAACACACAAACATTCCTCCCACAAAAGAAAGGATATATAATACATATGTGAACTAGCTAGGCCACGAAATATTGATCACAACCAGCCTCATAATTCAGATGCACTGATCATCTTCCTCCACAGATGCCAATTTGATATTATCAGAATTCCTCACGGAGCAATTGGCACGAATCTCCCCTTGCTTGCCCGTCAACACGCTCAATTGTCCCATTTTAATCATGGACTTGGCGAACTCCTCGAAGAACAGATCCTCATCGATAGCAAAGCTAGTGACGATGCTCTTTGTCCTGCTGTCCGTGTACAAGTCTTGGTATGTCAATAAGACTTGGCGATTCATGAGGTCAACATAGTACTTATTATCAAACTTGTTGGGCGACCGGATATCCATCACGGTGGTGTCGTTGGAATCTTCCGTGGGACAAACTTGTTTTAGGTTTTTGGCATAAGTTTTATCGAGAGTAGAGTCTTGAGTCGGGTAGAGCCGCTCAACAAAAGCAGTACTGCAGTGGCTAAGACCGATTGTATGGCCGCCGGAGAGAGCTACCAGATCAGTGGCATCCAAGTTTTTGGTGGCCAAAGGAGGTGAGAAGGACACTAGTGTTGCTTGAGGGTGAGGGAAGATTGGCCAACGTTGCATCCCTTGTAGCGAAGGTCAGACCATCCTTCCTTCCTAGTGGCACATTGTAGTCGGGACCTCCCGACTGCAACAAATTAAATACAAAGAATTTAGAGTATAGGATTTAAGATTAGCATCAATTAGGCCTAAAGATCTCATGGTTAAAGTGCTCCATTTTATATTACAAATGGATCGAGTCTACCACATCTTTTAATAGTACTAAAGTTAAGATAAGGGTGTCTTTAATTATTAAGAATCAACCTACGTTTATCTAGACTCTACTTTGAATAACTTTGTTTTAGTTTATATTCAATTTGTACGTTTAGAGACTTTAGAGTTTAGACCGTATATTAATATAATTAACTTTCAACAACGACGCACATAAATAATAAAATAAGAACAGTACGTACGTAACCAATATTTAAAAAGTAGAAAACTTATTAATAACATAATAATTACAAATTTTTGTTTTTTGTTTTGTTTTGTTTTTTTTTTTTTTTAATTTTTAATTTTTAAATTAATTTTTAAAGATTTTTATTTTTTTATTTTTTTTTTATATAGTATCACGAGTCAACATCAGGCGAGCCGTTAATATTTGGACAGAAAATGTAACAGATGTACCAAACGGGTTTTTACTACTAACTCCGGTACTACCTATGAAACAAAAGAAAACTTAGGTACCAAATTTAAAAAAGTATAAAACTTAAGTACCAATAAGGTATTTAACCCTAAATATAAACTATTTCATATATCTTATTAATAATAGTTGGGTCCATTAACATCTCCATCCCCCTAGAATATGGAGTAATGGATCAATTCTAAAGCTTTTGATTAGGAGTTTATATGCAGACGGATATTAATTGCTCGTATCTATTATTCGTACATGTGAATGTGGATACAGTTAGTAAAACTACTATCCGCATGTACAGATGCAATTATCAATTTTAGGATATGCGAATGCAGTTAATAAACGCATCTACATAACCTTTCTGCATATTAATTGCTCGTATCTATTATTCGTATATGTGAATGTGAATACAGTTAGTAAAACTACTATCCGCATGTACAGATGCAATTATCAATTTTAGGGTATGCGAATGCAGTTAATAAACGCATTTGCATAACCTTTAAATATAATATATATATATATATATATATATATATATATATATATATATTAGTTAACAGATTCAACGCAACGCTATCAACATTCCTTATGACAGAATTTTTTATATTTAAATAATTTATGTTGTGAAATTGTATTATTATTATTATTATTATTATGTTGGATTTGTAATTTATGTTTTTTATTTTATTATTATTATGTTTATGTTTGCTGACTCATTGTTATGTTCATTGATTATGAATAAAAATGTATTTCTTGTAAGCATTAATTTTTGTAAATATTCTCGGTTTTACATATTTTTTGGTGTTGCATTATATTTTTAAAACAAGTTCAAAAGATTAAAAATAGTCAATATTATTTTTAAAAGCATATAAAATAGACTCATTACCTATTTATAGATAGCATAATAACTAAAATAACTATACGAATAGTAAAATAATAACGCAACTATAATTATTACAAATAACTATGTCGGCACGGGCATGTACACCTCACATTTTACTATTAAAAGGACATGACAGTAAAAGAACTACTGCTAATTTTATTTTATTTTTTCTTTTGAGAAAATTTTAGAAACAAGAATTAATCTTTTTTAAACTCCAGTTTAGATACTTAATGATCAATTAAGTTCACATAGGTTGTAATTTAAATGTAGATGCTTAACTTTAATTTTATATTTTTATACTTATATAATACTTACTTGATAAGAAACAAGACTTTTTTTCTCTTCTTTTTATTTTTTTTGGTCCTCGTCGTCGTCAATCTTCACATATTTGTCAAGTTTGACAATTTCGCTTTTTGTTTTTCACTCGTTGAATTATAACACATTTCGATTTATATTTTTGAATTGTGTTTATACTAGTTTTATAGTATTATTCAAAATTATAATATGTAAAAATAATTAAAAAATTAATAATTATTGTATTAAGAGTAATGATACTCTTAACACTCATTTCACACCGGCTTACGTAGCGTATTTTAAGTGGCTTCCCATGTTAGCCACTAAAGAAAACAAAAGAAAAAAAACACTTAAAACACGTCACGTAAATTGATATGAAATGAGTGTGAAAAATATTCATAAATTTTTTAACAATTGAGTATTACAAAGGCAAACTGTGAACAGAAAAATAAATAAAAACTCAAACAGAAGCCAAACGAAACATGCGTAGGGAAAAAACCGTCACCGACATTAGCGCTTATAAACACGCGCCTTAACCGAGAACCTCCCTTTGCAGTAGAAGATTGTTGATCGCATCTTTTCCTTAGTATTTGATTTCAGATACAGTTATTTTGTTTTAAAAAATAAAACTGTACGCATGATGAAGTGGGTTAACGTTTAAAGAGTTTTGCTTTGTATTTGATTTCATTTTCGGTTATTTGGTTGGGAAAAGAACCTGCACACTTGATGAGGTGGCTTAACGTAAGATACCACAACGTTACACCAAGTGTGACGTCCCACATCGCCTGGGAATGAGTATGTGTTTATATGTATAAATGCACTATTTATGACACAACGCGTTTTAAAGTCGTGATGGTTATGAACCTATTAGAACTCCGCAGTTTAGCGTGTTTCTGCGAGAACAATCCCAGGATGGGTGACCTCCTGGAAAGTCTGGTTTGGGAAGCCAAAAGCGAACAATATTGTATCATTGGGGGTGGACCGTTACAAATGATATCAGAGCCATTGCCCAGCCTGAGATGGTGGGAGCATGCACAAGCCCAATGAGGGACGCCAGCGGGGACGCTGGGTCCAAAGATGGAGTGATTGTGACGTCCCACATTGCCTGGGAATGAGGATGTGCTTATATGTATAAATGCACCATTTATGACACAACGTGTTTTAAAGCCGTGATGGTTATGAATCTATCAGAACTCCGCAGTTAAGCGTGCTTTTGCGAAAGCAATCCCAGGATGGGTGACCTTCTGGGAAGTCTGGTTTGGGGAGCCAAAAGCGGACAATATTGTGTCATTGGGGGTGGGTCGTTACACCAAGTTTAACTAACTTAAACGCACATTTAATAATAAGGAGGGACACTTGTCAACAGAATTAAAATATCTGAACTTTAAAACATCTTAATTTAAGGTATTTACTTTTCGAAAAGTCTCAATTAGAGGTCCTTCATTAAGATTTTCCGTTAAATTCTATCAAAATTTTTAAAATACCCCTGTGTTTATTATTTAAAAAAAAATTATCAAAATTTTCAAAGATTCAGGCCTTGGCATTTTTACAAATTTCGTTAAATTCTAACAAATACCTAAATCCTAACAATTTTTATTTTTTATTTTTTATTTTTTAAATAATGAAGGGTATTTTGAGAATTTAATAGGATTTAACGAAAAATTTTAACAGAAAACCTCTAATCGAGACTTTCTAAAAAATAAATATCTTAAATTGAAACGTTTTGAAATTCAGATATGTTATTTAAAAAATAAATAAATAAATAATAGGTATCCTTAAGTGATGTTTTTTTCGAATAATTTCCTTCTCAACGTAGACAACCAGATAATTTCGAAGAAAATTCATCCTCCATTTTATTTCAATTAGTCTTGTCTTGCCTTCTCATTAAATTTATTCGTCGCATGCTGTCGTACGTGGCTGCTTTTCAGCCATTGAGAACTGTCTCTTATGATCCCACAAAAACATGCAGTTCCATCTCATCAGCATAATGCAATTAATTCCTATTGCGAAAAATAAAAAGAAAAGCCATAATAAATAAATTATTATTTCGTAATGTAAGTAAAGTACTCACGCAAATACAATATATACTACCATCCCTCTATCTATATATGCAAGAAGATTGGGGAAGCATAGGCAACCAAACCAAGAACACATTAATCCAATTTCTTTTCTGCTGGAAGACTTGTACGGTAAACATGAAGCCAGTTTTGCCATGCAAGAATATTGGGGTTCTTCTAGCTGTGGCATTTTTCTTTCTCTGCTTCTTTTCACTTGTCATTGAAGGTAATTTCTCTACTAAATTGTGATTAATTTCTGTTATTATTTTCATAAAATCAAATCCATGTATAGTACTAGTTTCTATATATAAATCCCATGATTTGTCTTTGGCAGCAAGGAGTATTAGAAAGGACTCCTGTGGGGTTGATGGCACTGATCATGATTTGAGTCACCGCAATCAGCTTATGATGACAAAAGAAGAGGGCTGCATTGATGGTGAAGGAGATTTTATCTCAATGGACTACACACCAGCTCGGAAGAAAACTCCAATTCATAACTAGCTAGCTAGCTAGTGCTTACAAATTACTAGGGTATAGGGTTTATATAGGGAAAGAGATTTCTTTGCAATTAAGGCCGATTATTATTATAATTGTTATTAATTTATTTCAGAATAATGATTTAATTTCCTTGAAGTTGGGATAAGTTGCAGTTTATAAGAGTACTACCAAAATGGAAGTCCTAAGTTTGAATAAATTACCACTTCATAGTTCATATATATATGCAACGAAAAAAGATTTCTTAATTAGAAGAACAAACATACTTTAGACCATGGAGATATGTTACTCTCTCATACTTGATCTACACATGCTACGAAGAACTAGCATAAATTTATTTTTCGTGTTGTTCTAACAAGGCTTCCCAATTAGAGGGGATCGAAGCTAGCTATTTATTAGAGTTGTAACATAATAAACAAGCAATTAAGCTAGGTTTCAAAATTCAAACACACAAACATTCCTCCCACAAAAGAGAGGAAAAAAAAGAAAGGATATATAATACATATGTGAACTAGCTAGGCCACGAAATATTGATCACAACCAGCCTCATAATTCAGATGCACTCTCCTGATCATCTTCCACCACAGATGCCAATTTGATATTATCAGAATTCCTCACGGAGCAATTGGCACGAATCTCCCCATGCTTTCCCGTCAACACGCTCAATTGTCCCATTTTAATCATGGACTTGGCGAACTCCTCGAAGAACAGATCCTCATCGATAGCAAAGCTAGTGACGATGCTCTTTGTCCTGCTGTCCGTGTACAAGTCTTGGTCGGATGTCAATAAGACTTGGCGATTCATGAGGTCAACATAGTACTTATTATCAAACTTGTTGGGCGACCGGATATCCATCACGGTGGTGTCGTTGGAATCTTCCGTGGGACAAACTTGTTTTAGGTTTTTGGCATAAGTTTTATCGAGAGTAGGGTCTTGAGTCGGGTAGAGCCGCTCAACAAAAGCAGCGCAGTGGCTAAGACCGATTGTGTGGCCGCCGGACAGAGCTACCAGATCAGTGGCATCCAAGTTTTTGGTGGCCAAAGAGGTGAGAAGGACACTAGTGTTGCTTGAGGGTGAGGGAAGATTGGCCAATGTTGCATCCCTTGTAGCGAAGGTCAGACCATCCTTCCTTCCTAGTGGCACATTGTAGTCGGGACCTCCTGACTGCAACAAATAAAATGCAAAGAATTTAGAGAATAGGATTTAAGATTAGCATCACTTACGCCTAAAGATCTCATGCTCCATTTTATATTACAAATGGATCGTGTCTATCACATCTTTTAATATATAGTACTAAAGTTAAGATAAGGTTGTCTTTAATTATTAAGAATCAACCTACGTTTATCTAGACTCTACTTTGAATAACTTTGTTTTAGTTTATATTAAATTTGTACGTTTAGAGACTTTAGAGTTTAGACCGTATATTATAATTAACTTTCAACAACGACACACATAAATAATCAAATAAGCACAGTACGTACGTAACCAATATTTAAAAAGTAGAAAACTTATTAAAAACATAATAATTACAAATTAAAAAAGAAAAAAGAAAAAAAAAGAGGGGTACACGCAGAAATGTTTAAGAGGAAAAATTAAGAATTTAAAAACTTTGGGAAACAAAATAAATTTCTGTTATTGATAATCCCTGTTATTACTTATATTCCTGTTATTAGTTAGGGGACGGAGAGAGGGGGCTCTTGCCCGAATAATAGCCCATTCCCTTGAACAAATTGTTCGAATAGAAGAGCTCATGTTTTCGAGCACCGGTTCGGGTAAAAGAGCTCTATCACAATTCCTTGATTTTTTTAATTTTTTTTTTTCTATATATAGTAAGCATTTTTACCAGAAAAACAGCGTCACGCGCTGCAAGGGCAGTGATATCAGCGCAAGAGACAACTTTTCCACACTTGTCGTGGACGAGCTCACGGAGATCGTTGATGACCTCAAATCCCTCGGGCCTCAAGGTAAGGTTGGGTGGCGCATCCTGCTCAGTTGGTCCACTGGTTGATCCATGAAGCAACAACGAAGCATCACATCCCTGCATATTATTTTATGTTACGTACACAAATATTAGTCATGGTGGCACAAGTCAAAAAGATCCACTAAACTTGTGATCACAACCAATCGAAAAAAAATAGGAACAGATCGATGTAAGAGCAAAATGCACACAAGGCAAGTTAAAATGTCATTTTAGCATACTCAGCTAACGTTGAAATTTAAACAAAACTAACAAGAAAACGTGTATCACATCAAAACCATTATTTTTTTTAATGACAAAAATCCCTTTTAAGGTAGGGTTATTTAATTCATCTACTCACCCATGTTGGATAAACCTCAAACTCGTGCAAAGTATCTCCTTAGGAATGGAGTCAAAAGTTTTTATAAGTTGGGGCCAATAGTTGAATTTTTTTTTTATAGGGCCAAATAAACTAAATTTTTATTTTTGGCTTATATATTTTAATTTTTTAGAAAAAAAAATATTCCACCTAATAATTTTTTTTTTTTTAGAAAATGGGGCCACAGCCCCTGCCAGCCCCCTCCCTCCGTGCGTGCATCCCCCCACTCGAATCAAGTAATACTAAAATTTCATCACCAAAACTAAGACCCTTACTGCATAGAGCTTACTAAGTAGAGTTTTGCTTAATTAAATTGTTTTTTTTTTTTTTTTTTTCCGGTATGGAGAATTTAAATGATTCATTACTTTTATTCCGTTCGGTTCAACTTCTATTAGCTAGAAAAAAATAAAAAAAAATAAATAAATATATATATCGGAACGAGGACAGAGAGTTTCTTGCCTGAACGAAGCAGTCATGGAAGTGGACGCGAAGCAAGGCGGCAGCCAGGCCGATGTTCTCTTTGAAGACCTTCTTCAGGTGCTTTCTGACAACCGACTCAAGCTTAGGGCAGCTAGAGTCGTAAAATTCCCACGAGAGTCCTTTCACGACAGGAACAGAGGAGTAGTCTAGCTCTACCTCTGAGGCACTGACATGGTAAGCTAAAAAAAGAGAAGAAATTATCAAAAGAAGAGAGGTAAAGCAAGTAGCACCAGCCATTGTTGGTTTCTCTGGTTTATAATTTACACAAGGGAAAGAGGTCATATTTATAGGCAGATTCAGTCATATTTGAAGCAGCCCATTAAAATTAACAAAAAAAAAAAAAAGCTTTTAATTTGAATATATAGTCCGCCTGCGTACGTACCTCATCGAAAACAATTCAAACATATAAAATGTTATCTATTAAAAAAAATATATATATATATAAAATATTAACGTGTGGAACAAGTACTCCACTTATCACAGTTGTCAATGTTTCACATTTGCAACTTGGATTAAAGATATTGACGGTGGGCTATAGCCACATATAGAAATTATAAATCTTATCCACTAAGATAAAGTAAACTATGACAACTTGGCCTTGACTAGTCTCTCAAAATGACTGAGGGTGTTTGTGTAAATGCACAAAATTCACCTTTTTTATTATTATTATTATTTTTATCTACCTCGAAAGAAGTTGATCACTGCTTCCTGTCAATGGGAACAGAATTCGCCCTTTTTATCACGTGCTTACCAAAATGCATGTGAACTTTTAGGTATTTTAAAAGTAAATGCAAGAGCATCTCTCTCTCCAATAATTATATGCACTTTAGTTATAACTATTTTAGTTTATTTCTTATTTTTTAATATAAACTTCAACAGATTTTTTTTTTTTTTTTTTCATTATCTTTATTTTTGTTTTCCTAAACCACCGTTCAACGACGGTTAAAAGCAAACTGCATATAGAGAGAAGATTTTGAGGCCTTAATTAATTAGTTAAATGTTACGAAATTTAATTAAGTTGTTGGAGATGCTCCTTACATATGTCAATTTAACATATTAAATTAAAAAATTTCCTTCCATTTAATTTAGAAAAAAACTTTATCAAAATATAACAGCACGGTTGCATTAAATGTGGTAAGCTAAAAATAAATTGCAGAGATGAAAAAAAAAATAGAGAAAAAGTTGATAAAAATAACAGTAATATATAATAATAAGATAAAAGCCCAACAAGGTGTCCATCGCTTGGCATCATGAGTAGCTATTCTATAGGGCCCTTGAAATTAAATATGGTGCAAGATAGTTACAGCATTGCAGCCATTAAAAAAAACAAAAAAAATAATAATAATAATAATAATTAAGAAAACAAATAGGCGATCGAGCGTAGTTGCATGCTAATCTAGAAGGGATTGACAGAGTCACAATTAAATACACGCATATTAATTACGTACCATCAATTTTTTTTAGCTTTAAGAATTAATACTTATTAACAAAAAAAAATAAAAATCTGAAGAGGTGTAGGAGCTTCGTGCTATTCGATCAACCACATGACAGGTCATAGGTGGTTTGGTTGAAAACCCAAAGGCAAATCCAATACCGTGGGTAAGTGGCTTCCATAGTTCCATTCAAACCACCCATACTAGTTCTTCATAGTCAATAATCAACAGCCTCTACAAGGCAAGTTAGGCAACTTTCCAAGGACCATCTCTAAAAATGGGGGGCACGCATTCCCAAAAATGGGCACGCATATAATGACCGTTTTTTCACGTTCTCTTCTTATAGTTTTTAATTATTTATTGATTTAACTGTAGAAGGCTCTATTGATCTGTCAATGACCGACATCTTCTAATAACTTCTTTTATATCTTGTCGTCAATTGGACCGTTTGAAAAATTATTTTTACATTTTTAAATACTGATTTATCAAAAAAAAAAATATTTACTTAACCCTTCAAAACAACACCCTCTTTGCGCAGAATAATTCCTAACTACAACTTGTGATATATAGTTAGCTCTCTCAAATTGCTAAATCATTGCAATTTTGCACCTCCATTGTTTTTGGCATTTGAATGAATAAAAAAATTGCACACATTACAGGCACGTGCCAAATAAATTATTTTTATAAAAATGCAACAAAACAAGAAGGTGCATGAACCACTACAAAAAGGCTTTTGGAGGGTACGTTGCTGAATCATCCTTTGAGGCAAAGGGAGCAGTTTAATAGTAGTTTAATAGTGTGTTTAAGCCTAAAGGGAGATAAATATTTTTTCTCCCAAAAAGAAAATAGCCGCCAATCTTGTGGAGGGCAATGGAGGTCAACATCCATGACCCCATAGCCACCGAGGTAGAGACGATCGATATGGTGGAGATTACCCCAAGCCGTGGAGGTATAATACGGTATATTAATATATTAATAAAATTGATTTTTTTAAAAAAAAATAAAAAAAATAAAAATCCATCGAAATTAGCTTTCACATTTGCAAATGGGTGTCCACGGACAAGCAGCCGCCCACCCAGATAAGACACTCTTGGTCAACTTGAGCACATGTTTCGAATCTTCAATTGTGCGTATTTTTTTATGCTCCTTTTGTGGAAATTTCCTTGTCATTGATTGTTATTTAATGACTCCAAGACAATTCTATGGCGGTTGCATTTATATATTCCAATTTAATTATCAAAAAGAAAGAAAGAAAAAAAACGACTATTCGATCAAGAGAAACAATTTAATTGACCAGGAAACAAAAATTAGAGAATACAAATAAATAAATAATTGGTGGTAGAACCGTAGAAGGCTAACCAACGAAAAAATAAGAGAGATATGGAAATAGTTGCATGATGTGATATATTGTTAATTGTTTGCTTTAAAATAGAAGGTAAGAAAGGAGGATTATATAATAATTAGTCACATTTCGTATAATATATAGTACCCATTATGTATGTATTTAAAGACACTCCCCTCTGTCGAACAAATTTACATTTACATGTTATTAATTTTTTATGATTGTTAGAATATATTCTAAATATATTTTGAATATAACATTATTGGTTTATATGTCCTAGTCTAAGATGATTTGTGTTTCCTTAAGTCGATTTAGGTTTACTTTTTTCTTCTTTTTTTTTTTGAGGAAAAAATGATTCTCATTAATCACGAAGATGAAACTTGCTCTTTAAGTACAATAGACTGGAAGTAGGAAGGACATTCTTTCACCCACAATTCATCTAACATATGCATAATATCATGTTTAGCCAAGGTATGGGCATTTGTATTCACAGCCCTTCTACCATGTTTGATTTCTACCAGATTCTGGCTTAGGATCTTCACCTTGGTGTTGTAGGAAAATATAAAGATGTGGAATTACAAAAAATTGAAGAAAGAAGAAAAATAAAAAATTGTATAGAAAGAATACTGGACAGTAAGGCGAATGTAAATCTGTCTCTTTGACAAATATTGTCTCCCACTTAATCAATAAGTTCTGCAAAAGGAAATACAACAATTTTTGTCCTCAGGATACAATACTGCCCGAATGTAGTGTGCAGATTGCAAATTCTGAACACTACTTTGAATATCGAAATTCTGTAACAGCAGAGAAGATAAAAAAGAAGATAAGAAAAAAAAAGTGCGAAATCTGCTAGAACAATATAGTTTTTATCTGAAAACTCATAATCAGTTTACAACAGTTTTAATATAGTTTCTAACTGTTGAAGACACAGTTTATGACTATTGAAAACACAGTTAGAAAATATAGTTTTTGACAGTTTAGAAAACAGTTACGTATTTAAAAAATATTACTATTAGAAAAGCAGTTGTACACATCAGAAAAAATACACACGTAATTAATAATCTCGTGTGAGACGACACGCGTGCGTGCGACGACCAATGCTTCACACTGGGGTGATGCAACTGGCACAACTAGCACATGTATACTCAAAATCTTATTTAGTATAAGAGCTTGATAAATGCTTATAAAGCAAAAAAAATACTCATAGCTTTTCAATGTAAGACAAAGAATAATAAAAAGAAATAGAGGAAAATTTAAATATTCAAATTTAAAATAAACTTAAAATTTCATATTTTCAAATTAGAGATAAACTAGAATTTTCATGAAATAATTTAACAGGCGTCTTCTATCTGCTGGTCGTAGGAACTCCAGCATGGCAGTGACTGGTTAAGAGCTGAGACTACTATCAGGGAATTCCCCTCACGCACCACTTGGCGAAAACCTCTGGCCACACGCAAGTTGACTGCCTGCCAAGCTGCTATAGCTTCTGCAGTGGTTGGATCATTGACGAAGGGAAGGACTTTTGCCATAGCTACTACCACCTACCGGCCTACCCTTGCTCATTCCGCACTACCACCCCTATACCCATCTGTCTCATCTACTTATTTAATGATGCATCCCAGTTCAACTTCAATCGCCCTCCTTCCGGTAACCTCCAACTTGGGGAATAGATGCCACAGCATCATCCACGTTTTTTTCTCCTTGAGTAGCTTCTTGGAAGCCAGCAGCCAATTCCTTTGCCTTCATAATAATCTGGGCTGGGGGGTTGAACTTACCTTGAAACATATATTCGTTTCTTCTAAGCCACGGTAACCTCATCACCATCATAGCTTCAAAGAACTCTTCTCTGTCCAGCCTTTCCTTCAACTGTGTTTTGTGTTTTAAAATACTCACAAGCGCACGAATCATTTGTAATATAGTGTGTGTAAGTGCGAGGTCGAATCCATAGAGATTGCGTTGTAAAAATTAATTTCTACTTTAACTAATTTTATTTTAACCTAGTTCCAAATTTTTGAGTTTAAACATGCAAAATAACAAACTAAAATTAAAGTTGATAAATAACGATTGATAAAAAGTACAAAGATTTTAGAATCTACCTAACCAAATCAAATAACACACTCTTGTATTTTATTTATACACCCGATAAACATTTTAACTTTGTTCATTACTCAAGTTCTCTAACAATGTATGTTAAAACATTTAATGAATCCAGCTCAAAGATAAATTACAATGAATACCCATTTGAAATCAAATCATTTATCGTATCTGTTTGATAAACAAATCACAGTGGACATTCTTTTTCAATCAAATAAATCGATGCATCCATCGGTTGAAACACATTAAATATCCAACTTTTCAATAAATAAACATTCATTCTAAAGACATAAATCGATGAAATGAATGGGACTTGAATAATAATACCATAAACATCGAATTGTATAAATAGCATAATAAGAATGTGTGTGTTATCAATGGTTAGGTTTCATCATCAACCTTAGTTAAGGATGTTACCCTCTCATGACTAAAAACAATACATTAACTTTAATTACAACTATAAAAAACATGAATAACAAAAAAAAAAAAAGCAACAACAAAAACAAAAGGGAAGAAAAAACTTGCTGGAACAGTTAGAAGAAAAAGAGAACATACAGGGGAAGAAATTGTGTAAACCGAAAAGAATAATAATAATAATAATAATAACTTGTATAAAGGATTCAGTGACCAAACGGATAAAGAAAAACTAAAATAAAAAATAAAATTGCTTAAAAGGGCAAGAAACTGCGTGAACAGGAGCTGCAACGTGTTTAGCACAGTTTACCACAGAAAACTGGGTCTTGGCTGTAAAAGAAGAAAAATAGGAAATATAAAACTAGAAGACTCCGAACTGCTCTCACTCACATTCGGATTTACAATAGAAAGGCAGGGTTGTAAAAGAAAAGGAACATCATAAAAACTTGCAAAAGGAAAAGAACAGAATCAAAAACTAAAAAATTAAATTGAATAGAATACAAAACTTGCAAAATAATACTGAAATAAGAACACAATCAACGTGAACTGGAGCTACCGTCCAATCACGTTCTGGACTGCGTTTTTCTACAAGGAAAAGAACTCCTTGCACTGCTGGTGTCTCTTGGTTTTTATAAGAAAAAAAAAAATAGGTTTGAAATACCAACTGAAAAGTGGTGCATTTCCCCCTCCTAACGTCTCCTTCCTTTTTGTTTTTCCTAGCTGTTGACCGATAACTTTATCTCATTAAAGATTACTACGGCAGAGTAGGCTCCATGTTTCCCGGTGTAAGTCCCTTTTAGAACTGTAGCCACCAAAGAGTTTGGTTGTTGAATCAAGCTCTATCCTTGTTTTGCAAGAAGGGTTAAATTAAAAACCTCAAGATCCCAAAAGCCTAGTCCCCCACTCTTCTTAGGAAGCCCCATTCGCGACCAGCTCATCCAATGCACTCATTTTGAATCAGATTTGCTCCCCCACCAGAAACGGTTCATGAAGGAGTGGAGTGGCGTGAACAGTGCTTTTGGAAGCTGAAAAACGCTCATACAATATGTCGAGATGGCTTGCACCACTGCCTTGAGGAGGCCCAAATATTTCTCGAAGGAAGCTGCAGTAGGAATACTAGCTAAAGAATGGATAAAATCCTTGAAAGTTGTTCTTGTATTTTTGCTATAAAAAATGGGGGTCTTGGCACTGTTAAGCTTTTGGCCGGATGCCAATTCATACCGATGCAGAATATTGAGGACATTTCCTAACTCATTGAAATTTGCCCAACAAAATAATAGATTATCGTCGGCGAAGAAAATGAGGCTAAGAGCATTCACAACGGATCATGTATATTTCAATCTAAAATAGCTAACCAAAACTCATTTTATCTAGTTTAGCTAGTGGGTTTTAAAAGGCGCACTCCATCCGATTATCTATTCTTAACTCTATATTCTTTTTTTACTCTTATTTGGGGTAATTACATTTTTCCCCCATCAACTACCAGCCATTGTCAACATGCCCCAATGAACTGACACTTCGACCAAAAAGAGCATCAAACTACCATCTTTACACACTTTGGCCCCTTCCGTCAATCTAATTCATGCAAAGACATAAATGCACTAACTCAATTTCAAAAATGACGTAAATGCCCTCATCTTAAAAAAAAAAAAACCTGAAGAAAAAGGGGGTGGGGGCAGCCACCCCTGAGGTGGCCGGGTGGCCTGCGAGCCACCCCCAAAGGTGGCTCCGGCCACCCTCGATCTAAGGGATGGCCACGTGACCACCCTGGGTCTTTTCTAGGGTGGTCGTGCGGCCACCCAGCTTCCCGGGTGGCCCGCGAGCCACCCCTAAAGGTGGCCACGCGGCCACCCCCTTAGATTTGTTTTTTATATATATATATATATATATAATATTAATTTTAATATTTTTTTATTAATTACTGTAGAGGGCATTTTGGTCTTTAATCTAAAATTATCGCTCAAAAATGGCATATTCCATCCAAATTAACGGAATTCCTTGATGGAATGGGCCAAAGTGTGTAAAGATGGTAGTTTGATGCTATTTTTTGGTCGAAGTGTCAGTTCATGGGGGCATGTTGACAATGACTGGTAGTTGATGGGGGGAAAAGGTAATTACCCCCTCTTATTTTATTCTTTTTATCTCTTACCTACTTTTTGTCTTTTTAATCTACCAACCGTTTATACCTTTGTTTTTTATGTTCTTAAAATTATTCAATGACCATTTAAATGGCTGGCTTAAATTTTGAATGAAAGGTAGTGGATCCAATTAATTTTTGGCTGGCAACGGCTATTTCCTAAAAATTTGATTTACTACCAAAAATTTGTAAGGGGATCGATCCCCCTTGAACCAACAACAACATTTATGGATGAATTTCTTGCATGCTATTGGTAGTATTTATGGCATGTGTTATGACCAGCAACAACATTTGTTGCATGTGTTAATGACCAGCAACAAAATTTGTTGCATGTTATTTATGAGATTTGAACCACCAATTCAATGATTCTTGTATGCGTTACTTCTCTGCAACAACATTTCAACAGCTCTCTACTACATTTATTGTATTTCAACCTCTATTTCATGTAAGTTACTTCTTCAAGGCATGCGTTAGTCTCAAACTCTCAAAGTGCACTTCTTCTCTTTCTCTATGTAACGATGCACTTCTTCAAAGTGCTCAAAGATTGACTACAACATTCACACATAAAAAACACAAGCTTCTTTTTCACAGGTCTTTAAGCTTTTCTTTTTCTACACTCTTTATGGATTCTTCTTTTACAATTTTTGACTCTTCAACTTCTGATGAAGAGTTGGATATCATTTTAGCTTTTTTCTGTTGAAGAAGAACGGTTGTGTGATGAGAGGATCAACATCGCACCTTGGTTCTGTTCAACGCTGTAGGTTCATCCAGCGGAATTCTTTGGAAGGGCTCCAACACCTTTTCTTATACTATCTTGCAGAATTGCCAGTCTATCCTCCTAATAAATTTCAGAGGAGGTTTCGAATACAACATTCTCTATTTAAATGTATTGAAATTGCGATAGAAGCTCATGAACCATATTACATCCAAAGAAGAGATGCTGCTAAAAAGTTTAGACATTCTTCCCTTCAAAAGATGACTGCCGCACTTAGGATGCTCGCTTATGGAGTATCAAGTGATTTTATGGATGAATATTTGATAATTGCATAAAGCACTGCAACACAGTGTTTGTAATATTTTGTTAAATCAGTTATTTCAATTTATTCTAACAAGTACTTGAGGTCACCAAACAGTAATGACATTGCTAGACTGAAATGACAGTTATTTCAATTGTCCAAGAGCATGGGCAGGTATGTTTTCAAGTCATATTCACAAACCAACGATTATTTTGGAAGCCGTGACATCATATGAACTTTGGATATGGTACACATTTTTTGGGTTGTCAGGGTCTCATAATGATGTCAACGTGCTAAAATATTTTTCTTTATTTACCGAGCTCACTGGAGGGCGTGCTCCTCCAGTGAACTACTCAATTAACGGTAATGACTACATAATGGGATATTATCTCGTTGATGGTATATATCATTCATGGTTAACATTTGTAAAAACAATTTATGCTCCGCAAGGAAATAAGAGAATATTTTGCAAAAACTCAAGAGTCAGCAAGGAAAGATGTAGAACGTGCATTTGGGGTGCTTCAAGCATGATTTGCAATTATGCGAGGACCTACTCGTTCTTTTGATCATGATAGCGATATTGCATAACATGATTGTTGAAGATGAGCGACATCTATACCTTGGAGCAGATGATTTTCTTTACGATCAACTCGATGAGAGTCTCTACGAACCAGTGCCACACACTACGAATCAACAACTTATGGACTTCATTGAATGTCATCATCGCATTAGAGATAGAGTGACTCATTCTCAGCAGCAATCGGACATCATCGAGCATTTATGGCAAATACATAACCAATTGTAATTTTAAATTTCATATTATCGCATTATGTTATGTTACTCTTCTTTTGCAAGGGGATCGATCCCCCTCTCCTCTGTTTCTAAGTTCGATTTTTTCATTTGTTGCCTATGTAGTAGCTTCAATGATTTGGTGTTTATTTATTTAACTTTTTTTTTTATGTTTCATTGTTTTTATTAGCTATCTGTGTAATTTTTCTTTGTCATTGAGTTGTTTTCTTTCTTGGTAATTTTTTAGTAGCATTGAAGCTCATAGTATTTTCATTTTAGTCTCTGCCTAGTGATGGGTTCCGATGAGTGCATTTTTACTAGTGTTAACAAGAAACCCATTTTTTTTCAAATCAAAGCAGAATCAACATTTATCTCTTTTCGACAGTCCATAAGTTCTCATTCGTGTGGAAGTAAACAGCAAATGTGATCCTTCTAACTATATCTTCAAGAACAAAACAACAAAGCAAACAATAGACAGCTATAGATCTAAATATTAATCAAGATAGCGACAAACCTTCTTCATTTACATTACCACCATAGCAGTATAGATACAGCCCACAAAATACATCTTTCACTAACTAACCAAACAAACTATTGGATCATGTTTACATACTAACTATTTAGTCCACAAAATAGACTTTCACCAAAATATAACCCACAAAATACATCTTTCACTAACTAACCAAACAAACTATTGGACCATGTTCACAAACTAATTGTTTAGTCCACAAAATAGACTTTCAACAAAATACAGTCCACAAAAATACATCAACACATGTAAAAACATCAATCAATCTCAAATGGGAATGACCATATGTTTTTCAATGATTTCTATTTGACATGAATGAAAATTTACTTTTTTCATTGGAGACATGTTGCTTATATCCATACTCATAATTTCTCTGTCCTCTCTCGATTGCTCCATCTCAAGCTTCTTCTTTTTTACTAAGAATATTAGCCTCTTGTTCCCTTACCTTTCTTGATTGATCCATCTCATGCCTTTTTTTACTAAGAAGATTAGCCTCTTGTTCCCTTACCTCTCTCGATTGCTCCATCTCAAGCCGTTTTTTACTAAGAAGATTAGCTTATTTTTCCCTTTCCTCTCTCGATTGCTCAAACACAAGCCTTTCTTTTGTAAGATGAATATACTCCTGTCGTTCTTCAATTCTTTGATCATGAGATTTCTTCTTTTCTTCCATCATATCATTAACTACCCCTGCAAGATTCGCAGACCTATGGTCTTGCCACCTTCGAGTTTTCTCTCTCTTTTTGGGCCTTCTTACCAAATGGCTTCTCCAAGTCTACAATCATTGATGGAGACCCATTGTCGTCCCCTAAATGTATCGAATATAGAGTACAAGAAGGTTCTTGTACAAGTGATTTTCTTTTCTTCTTTTTTTTTTTTTTTTTTGTTTGACTCTTTTGGAAACAGTTCGTTTCCAGTTTGGATGAAATCTCAATGTATTCCAACAATGTTCAAAATTAAATGAGCCATCGTACATATTGTGATACATTGCTTTCACTTCCTCAATCTGAAAAAATTAACAGAGATTCAATAATTAAAATATTCATACTGATTAATTATTTGGCTCATTGACTTTAAGGTATAACAATCTATTCATACCTTGTCTTGTTCAGTAACACCATTTGGATGTCTTGCTTCGATTTGAGCTAAGCATCCACAAAACTTGTTGGTGGCAACTTGGATTGTTGACCACCAATTCGTTAAAGAGTTCACAGAACATTCACAGAAGGTAGGCTTCTTATGTTCATCATACTCCGCATGAACCCTCAACCAAAATTTTAAGGCTTTTTGATTGATACCATGAATTGCATCCATACTAGTAGTGAGCCAAGCCGATACTAGTATGTTGTCTTCTTCTACACCAAAGTTTTCTTTCCGCGGAATTTTTTTAGTAGTGAATTCCGTTTGAGGTTAGAGTTGAGTGTTTTGAGAATCAATACTCTTGTGAAAAGAAGCCGGCGTATATGCATTGTAACCATAATCTTCCTCATGTATGAGAGGGGGGAAGAATGTATCGTCATTCAAATACATCCTTAAAAAATGCAACACAAGGCAATGATAGGACAATGAAACATTACAAGTGATGTAATGAAATGACAAAGAAACATTACAAGTGAAATATACAATATTAGATTAAACTTATGCGTAATTTGGAGGACAAAGATGATGAATGCTAGGACATGTTAAATGAGAAGCCTAGGCCCTGGACAAATTCTAGAGCCTGGGCCCTAGACATATAAAAATGTCATTTTAGAAGAAGCAAATTCTAGAAATATGAACTATAGAAATTCACAATTCCACAGTTTGATTTGCATATACCCTCGAAAGAAATTATACGAAGCCCTAAATTGGAAAGCAAGAATCTCATACCAAAACCCTTTGTAACACGACTGCTATATATTTCAAGATAAAGAGGCAATTTGATTTGCAAACGACTATTCCACACAAATTCCCACTACAAAAAGAAAGAATGAAGGAAATGCAAAAAACCAAAAAGAAAAGTAACTGTACGAGTTGAAAATCAAAGCAAATCAACCCTAAATTCAAGCTCACACCAAACCCAAATGAATAAGAAAAGCACTTAAAAGATGAGTTACAAAGAGACCCACATGGTAATTCTCAAAAATAAATAAATAAGTAGCACCATACAAAAACACAATACCCAATTCCCAAAACGAGAGCAAGTGCTAGTCAAAAGATGAGTTACAGAGCATCCCACATGGCAATTCTCAACAAACAAACAGCATATAGTGAAAAAACGCAATATCCATTTCCCGACATAAACTTCGAGATTCATCAACCATTTTCAAGGTTTTCTATCTTATGTGGATACTTAATCCAAGGTTCTTAAAGTTGACAGCTTGTGAAAGTGTGGTGCTTTGGATGTGCACACTGTAAGAGTTGTAGAGGCAAGAGGAGGAGTTACCAGAGGTAGCCAGATCTGATAATACATTGAGATCTTATGCTTCACCACGATTCTTGCATGAAAACAGACAAAAGAGACCATAGAGAGAGAGAGAGAGAGAGAGAGAGCAGACCTTGAGAGACAAAGAGAAGATGAGGGAAAGAGCAGACCTTAAGATACAGAGAGACGAAGAGACGAGAGAAAGAAGTAAAAGGTGGAGGAAAAAAAAAAAAAAAGAAGCAATCTCATCTATCCTTTTCGCGCCTGAAATATACAATAATAATTAAAAAAGAAAAAAGAAAAAAAAATATGTGTGACCAATGCAACTAAATATATTCTAATTTTTGAATAGATAAGCAAATGGAGAACGTTTTTGGCACTTTCATTATCTATTTTAGCCAAAAGTAAATTTTACATAATCCACTGTGAATGCTCTAAGTTGGAAGCCTCTTGCTGAAATTGGCACCCCTATAATCTTCTCATCTTGGCATGCTTTTTGCAACAAAGAACTAAGACTCTCCGCACAAAATAGGAAAAGGTAAGGGGAAAGAGGATCCCCTTGCCTTAATCCTCGTGTTGGTGAGAACACATCGAGAGGAGATCCATTGAGTTGGACCGAATAAGACACAAAGCTAACACAACTCATGATGAGCTTCACTCTTTGATCCGCAAAACCTAGTCTTTTCATCATGGCTTCCAAAAATGACCATTCAACTCTATCATAGGCTTTCGACATATCCAGCTTGATATGCAATACCCCTTCTTCCCTTTCATGTGCGTGCTCATAGTGTGAAAGGCCTCGTAGGCCACTAAGATGTTGTCCATTATCAAACGCCCCGGCACGAAAGCGCTCTGAAAATGAGAAATGATTTGATCCAACACTAATTTGAGTTTGTTAGCAATGGCTTTTGAAATGATTTTATTCAAAACACTACAAAGACTAATTGGTCGGAAATCGCTGACCAAAATAGCATTAGACTTCTTGGGAATCAATGATAAATAAGTTAGATTTAAAGAAGGATCGAAAATACCATTATTGAGGAAGTTGAGAGCTGCCACACAGATTGCATCACCCACTAAATCCCAATGTTTCTAGAAGAAACAAACTCCAAAATTGTCCGACCTAGGAGCCTTCAATGGCTGCATCTGAAACAGGGCCACCTGCATCTCCTCAGGCAAGAAAGGCTTTATAAGTGCATCGTTTATTACTGGAGTTACTCGAGGAGAGATAGCCTCTAGCACCTCTGCAACCCCCTCCACCCCTGAGGTCGTGTAAATATGCTGAAAATACAAGGAGAAAGCTTCCCCAATTTCTTCAACCGTGGCCCACTGATTTCCTGCTTCATTCCAGATTTTAACAATATGGTTAACCTTCCGACGGTGGTTGGCCCAAGCATGGAAATAGCTGGTGTTCCTATCTCCCTGTTTGAACCAGTTGCGTTTTGCTCTTTACTGCCATCGTATGTCTTCCATCTCCAAGTGGTGATCGACCTCCTTTTGCAGCTGAATAATAGCATCCAGATTGCCAGGATGTTCTTTCCTTTGCAGATGATCCAACCACTTAATTAGGGATTTTAAACTTCTAGGCACATTACCATACTTCTGAGAACTCCATTCAGTTAAAGCTCGCTTGCATTGATTCAACTTTTCTATGGCTATCGACATGTTCGTGTCATTGTAAGAAACCATTTCTCCCCATTTCAAATGAACAATATCAGCACATTCAACATCCGTATTCCAACAAGCCTCAAATTTGAACGAATTGTTTCGCCGACGGACCCCTGTTGTAGAAGCTAACCGTGCCCATAGAGGTTTATGGTCAGAGGTACAAATCGCCAAAACTTGGACTTCCACTGCTGAAAACTTCCTGCACCAACCAAGGGTGGCAAGGGTATCAGAATTATGATTGCATACAGAATGTTTACAGAACAGAGAGAATTGGTTTCAATCTTTCGTTGAATTGTATTGAAAAATTAAGTCTAAAACTTTACAAAGAGATATTTATACATCCACATTCTGCAGTAAAGAAAGATAGCAGAAAAGTAACTATAGTTCAGCTAACTAACTAAGTTAACATCTAACTAACTATGTTAACAAGATACAAACAGCTAGCATAACAGGAAAAAATAGACAGCTCATTCTACACGTGCTCTCATACTACACGTGTTATTTAATAAAGGGCTTGGTCTAATCTCTCCTTGACAAAATCCGTCGACCCCAGTTTGTTCTCCAAGTAAATTTGGACCCTTTATAGCCTAGGTCCCCCAGATCACACTCCACCAAGGTTGAATGAAAGTGTTCCATCTATGTAGTACTGCGTAAAAGCCCCCCAACCTTCTTGGTTGAGTCAATGATTTCATTGAAGTCCCCAATGCAAAGCCAATCTTGAGGAGAATGTACTGAGATGGCGGAGAATTTCCCAAAACTCTGCTCTAGAACCGTTGTCTGGACTACCGTAGAAACCCGTAAACTTCCACGGTAGCTCAGATCCTGCCATAGATACTCTGGCACAAATATGCCTTACAGAATAATTCAAAACATCAACTACAGTAGGGTCTTTCCAAAGGAATTCATCCCCCCCGCTTCTACCAATCGGCTCCACAGTGAGCATTACACTAAATAGGGACTTATGTATTATAAACAATTAAATTATTGAGCACAATGTAGCTCTTTGGGTTTTACCCTATAGACGTAGCTCATAGATCGAACCATGTAAATTATGTCTATTTTATCTCTCTTGCTTCCGCTTTTATTCTATTTTAGATTTATGCACAAATCTCAACAATCATAAATTTTTAGCAAGGTTATTTTTTATTTATTTATTTATTTTCTTTTTTTTGCCGGGAGAAAATACATTGCAACCCCGATAATAGTTTGGTGGGACATTGTTGCAATTGAAAGGTTAAAAAAACATTACAAATTGCATGATAGTTAGAGGGGGTATATGTACTTTCTCGTCTTTCTTTAATATAAAATCTTTCATTTTTCCCTTCATTTATGGTCTTAAATTTTCTATTACATCTGTAGAGTTTCCTAATGATTGAATTTTTGTCTAAATGATACTTAGAAGAAAAAAAAATCTATTTTTCACTCTAATTATAATATTCAAACGAATTGAGATTTCATTTTGACTACTCATGAAACCGTTGCATGCCAAGCACATAAAACTATAAGTAAGAGGTCAAGAAAATCGAATAAATAATCCGTTTATTAATAGAGAAAATATTATATAAAGTGACTAAAGTCACATAAATAAAGTACGAGCATGCCATAAAATGTGACGTGTTACAAGGATTAACCTTATATTTATTCGCCTTTGAAAAATAAAATGGAACTTATAGCTCCTTAATTGAGTGACTCTTGGTCATTTATTTTCTTATCTTCTTAGAAAAAGAAATACATAGAATAAGTTAACACAGGTTCATATAAACACCCTTACAACTTGGCATAAGCCTCTGCCTCCTCTTCGTCCACCAGAGTTTTCAATTCGACATTATCAGAATTCTTCACCGAGCAATTGGCACGAATTTCCCCATCTGTGCCCGTCAACACGCTCATTTGTCCCATTTTAATCATTGACTTGGCGAATTGCTCGAAGAACAGATCCTCATCGTCAGCAAAGCTAGTGACTATGCCCTTTGTCCTGCTGTCCGTGTACAGGTCTTGGTCTGATGTGAGCAAGCCTTGGTGTTTCACGAGGTCAACATAGTACTTGTTATCGAACTTGTCGGGCGTCCGGATATCCAACACGGTGGTGGCGTCGGTATCTGTCGTGGGACAAATCTCTTTGAGGTCATTGGCAAATTCTGGATCCATGGTTGGGTCTGGAGTTGGGTAGAGCCGGCCACCAAAACCGAGGCAGTGGCCAAGACCAATGGTGTGGGCGCCGGAGAGCGCTACCAAATCGGTGGCGTCCAAGTTTTTGAGGGCCAAAGCCTCAAGAAGGATAGCGGTATTGTTATCAGGTGAGGGAAGATTTTGTATTGTTGCTTCCTGTGTAGCGAAGGATAGACTATCCTTCCTTCCCAGTGGTACTTCGTAGTCGGGACCTCCTGACTGCAGTGAGGAAAAATGCATAGAAAGAGAGGCTTAGCGTCAGTTACACAAAACAACAGCTAATCCAAAGGGCACAAATTTCTGTAATCCCGTTTACGACGTGTGATTGATCGAGTGAAAAGAACAAGTTTTTTTAATAATTTTAATTAAAAAAAAAATTACAAATTAAAATTGAAAAACATTCTTCCAACCCATTTTTTAAAAGCTTTGCATGTCTCTTAGCATACGAAAACGTTACACTTTTAAAGAATAGGTTAAAAAAAACTTATATTCTTAAAAAATTATGCACTTCTTACATACTCACTAAAAAAAATGTCAATTTTATAAACTAATTTAGAAGAATTTCCTACCTAAGAAATTTAAGTTATGTTTGGTAAAAATTGTTGAGTATATATATATATTTTTTTTGAGTAGTAGTAAGAAATGATTGATGGGATATAAAGTAAAAATAATTTGTATGGAAAAGTAAAAAAATTTTGTATTGTAGTGAATTTTTTTATTTGAATAATAATAAAAAAATTATTGATATAATATAAAAATTGAAAAAAAAATTAGAATGTTTTTAAGTTAATTGTTTTTAACTCCCTCCCCTTCCCTCCCCTTCCATTCTTTTCACTTCTCTCAATTTTCAACTTCAAAACATTCTCAACTTTTTATATCACATCAACAATTTTTTATTAATATTTAAATTAAAAAAAAATCACTACAATACAAATTTTTTTCACTATTTTAGATAAAATTTTTTTATTTTATATTACATCAATAACTTTTTACTGGTACTAAAAAAGAAAAAAAAAGAAAAAAAAAATCCCTTCATATGTGAGAGGAGGAGGATACCAAACGGGCCAACCAATATCCTTATCTAAAACTAGAAAAAGCTATACCAAGTCCAAGAGTTAATGGGTTATAAAGACGTAAAGTAAAGTGCAAAGTTTGAGGATAAATATTCGAAACTCAATTACTTCCTTGTCCCAGTGAGATATTTTAAGCCCATTGGGGATTTAACAAATGGGGGGTAGCCAGGCTTTAATGGAGAACAGACAGAAAGTTAGATATTTTGGTATCTGCCAGTCTTAGATGCATTAATCACCCTTTGAAACCCAGGCTTGTCTACTTTATTTTTTTATTATTATTTTTTTTGCTTTTTTGTAAGTGGGCTTATCTACTTTATTGATTTTAATTCTCTCAGTTAGCAACGCCTTCATCATTAATGCCAATAGCTAACCCTTAGCCCCCCTATTAGCCACCGCTATAATTTCTGTTGGTAAATAAGGAAACATTTCAAATTCAATTAACGTCATGAATAACATGAAGATAAAACGATAATGGGAAAAATACACATAACCTCCTCAAATTATCATTCAATTGTCAATGTATCCTTTAAACTACCAATTGTGTCAATCTCCCCCCTTAAACTATCAGAAAATGTCAATGTCCCTCCTAAGACCAACAAAAAGACAAAAATGACCATAATTTTTTTTTAATAAGACAAAAATGTCCTCATAAATTCAAAAAAATTAAAACTAAAACTAAAAAAATTAAATAAAATAATAAATAAAAAACGAAAAAAAAAATATTTACAAAAAAGAACAAATTTTTTAATTTTTTTTTTAAAAAAAGTAAACAAAAAATAACTGATTTTTTTAAAAAAAAAATGAAAAAAAGAAAAAAGAAAAACCTGTTTTTATTAAATTAAAAAACGAAAAATAACAAATTTTTTTAAAGAAAATAAACGAAGAAACAAAAAATAACTGAAATTTATTTTTATTTTTTTTTAAAAAAAACAAATGAAAAAAAAAAAACAGTTTTTATTAAATTAAAAAACGAAAAAGAACATTTTTTTTAAAGAAAAAAAAACGAAAAAACAAAAAATAACTGAAATTTATTTATTTATTTTTAAAAAAATAAAACAAATGAAAAGAAAACCAGTTTTTATTTAATTAAAAAAACGAAAAAGAACAATTTTTTTTTTTTAAAAAAAAAAAAAGGAAAAAAAAAAACTGAAAATTATTATTTAAAAAAAATAATAAAAAACAGTTTTAATTTATTAATTTTTTTTTTGGAATAATTTTTTGTTATTTTATATTTTTTTAATAATTTTTTTTAGTTTTTATTTTATTTTAATAATTTTATGAAGGGCATTTTTGTCATTAGGGGGACATTGACATTTTCTGGTAGTTTAAGGGGGGATTTTGACACAATTGGTAGTTTGGGGGGTACATTGACAATGATGTGATAGTTTGAGGGGGTTATATGTACTTTTCCCAAAGTTAATATATATAGCATTATTCAATTTATGCTCATGTAGGCTATGAAAGTAACAGAAAAATTATATTTACCCCCTAATTACTGCTTTCCCCTTCATATTACTACCGTCCTTTTTTCATAATTTTTATTCAACATTTAAAATGTAATGCTATTTAATAAACTGTTATACAATTAAAATAATATAATAAAACAAATATTAATTCAAAGACTAAATTTTACCTACTTCATCAATTATATAATTGTCTACTAATATTTTAATTTTTGTAATATTTCCTTCACAATTGGAATATCGACCGGGGTAGGTTTACACGACGTTCAATTTGCATTGAATGATGAAATAAGAGAATAAGGGTAAATTCATTGCATTTACCAGGACAACAGAGTCACGCGCGGCGAGAGCAGTGATGTCAGCGCAAGAGACAACCCGTCCGCACTTCTTGTGGACACGCTCACGAAGGTCTTCGATGATCTTATATGCCTCTTTTCTCAAGAACTGGTTCGCAGACGAGTTCTTCTCACTTGGACCGCTGGCTGATTCATCAAGCAACACCGAAGCATCACATCCCTGTATATTCCAAAAAAAATTACACCGACAGTCGAGCGATATTGCCCTAATGTTCAAGGCCGGCACAGCGGCACAAAAAATTACACATGGTGAAAGTTGCATTTAAATTACACAAGACACCAAAAATATAAAATACCATCCGACCCAACCCGACCCTGATGTTCACGGCCGGCACAGTGAGCCACTCTATCGACCTAAGGATTACTGCTATCTAGAAGAAATGCTTAGGCATCAATTTTATTGGCTACATTATTACCAATTCGGACGGTAATTAATTTATTTGGACTGATGAGTCATTCATCATCGAACCTCTCACAATTGTTGTACAAACTGATGAGTCATTTTTGTTTTTTTCTTCTTTTTTTTTTTTTAAAAAAAAAAATAAGTATTTTTTATTTATTTTTTAATAAATTTATATTATTTTATTAAGATTAGACATGTCAGCGCCACGTGTCACTAATAAGATGAAGACACGTGGCGCTGACGTGACATTTGACGGAATCTGTTAAAAATTTTAACAGAATTTGATGCCAGGGATCGATTTGTAATTATTGCATATCAGAATGACCTCCCATGAACTTTTTAAACCATAGGGAGTGAAAAATAATTATTGTATACCACAGGGACCAACGGTGCAATTATTCCTAATTTAATTTTACAACTTGTTATGAGAAAAGATTAAAAGCGTATGGGATATTTTTGTCACCTGAACAAAGCAGTCATGGAAGTGGACACGAAGCAAGCCAGCGGCTTGGCCAATGTCTTTCTTGAAGACCTTCTTGAGCTCTTTTCTGATGATGGATTCAAGCTTAGGACAGCTAGAGTCGTAGAATGACCATGACAGTCCCTTTACTATAGGAAGAGCCGAGTAGTCTAGTTCGACCTCTGAGGCACAGGCGTAGGAAGCCAGCAATAGTGAGGAGATGAGAAGCACACAAGAAAAAGAAGCAAAACCAGCCATGGTGGTTTAATTTGTTGTGCAGAGGGAGAGGGCAGGAGGGGGGCTTTATATAGAGGCAGATGAAGCTTTCATCAAAAGCTTATAGACAGAAAATTTGAAACAGTCTTTGCTTGAGGCTGCTGCCTCAAAAATTGAAAATAAAGAACTCTAAAAAGTCTTCTTTTTTTTTTGTTTTTTTGACATGTAAAAAGTCTTTTTATTCTTTTGGCTCCATGCATAGACTTTTCGAAGGACTGGAACCTCTGAATAGTTGAAAATGATGAAATAGGCGCGTGGCAACCCCGAACACGTCTCTATTATTCTCTTTCACATTACAACTTGAGATCCGAAGCGTGTGAATCGTACGTGTTGTGATTAATCCCTTCGGAATAGAAACGGTGGAGTTTTGAAGAAAATAGAGGCATTGTGGATTAGGTGTTGACGTGTTGTCATATACTCTTAACAGATAAATTTGATATCTTCCGTTCGCCAATCAAACTTGGCAGACAAGAATTAGAAAGAAAAAAAATTATGAAAATTAATTTAAAGGGAAAAAGTAGTAAGGGATGTGTTAAGACTATAATCAACAACATCGAATCATATTTTTAGTTTGAGGGAAAACTTCAATTTATCCCATGAAGTTGTTACCGATTTGCAATTTTATCACCAATGTTTCAATTTTGTTAATTGCACCCCATTAAATTTCAGAAATTTTCAATTTAAGGATTCCGTCCAATTGATCCGTTTAAAGAGATGGAAGTGACCCCACGTGCCTCACACATGCCTTTTTTTAAAAAAAAATTGACAAAAATGCCCTCATTTGTTACAAAAACGCATCGTTTTGATAAAATACCAAAAAAAAAAAAAACTCAACTCCACGTACGTCATTGTCTTCTTCATCCAACCCCCATGCAAACCCACCACCATCCATTCTCCACACGTCTCCCGGATCGCCGACGGCCAACCCAACTGGTACGCCATCCTCCAGCTCGTTTAGCCGACTCAAAGCCTCGAGCTCATCACTCATAGGAGGTGTTGTTGGCAGCGTATGTTAGCCATTTTTGCTATTTGTTTCTTCGCTTACCGGCGAAATACATGGGTGAAGGACTCTGGCTCTACTACTAGCAAGCCCAGGTCCTCGTGGGTCCCATTCTCCAAGAGATCATGTTCCACAAACACCAGAGTTGTGACGTCCACAAAGGATACATCGACAGTGGGTTTACCAGAGTTGCGATCAAACGGTTGAACCGGTCTTCGGAGCAGGGGGTCCGCGATTTCTGGACCAAAATCAAGCTGCTCTCCCAGCTTCGGCACGTTAATCTTGTGCCGTTAATTAGATATTGCAATGATCAAGGTGAGATGATCCTCGTGTACGATTTCATGGAAAGTGGGACCCTCCGGGACCATCTATACAACACGAAGAACCCTCCTCGTGTATGATGTTGTCTACGTGTCCAATGCCTCTCTGATTGTTATACGCTATTTTTTGAACATTGTGCGTATCTAGTGATAGACGTGCTGTTATGGGTCCTAGTTTTACTGAATGCAAGGTTTAGAGAATCAGAAATATATCATGTCTTCTAGAACTGCGTTTTCAGCTTCCTGATGATTTAGTAATGGATTTACATCCAAAATGTTAAGGAATAAATCATTTTTCTCATATAAAACTGTTAAGGTTTTAGTGTTAACAAATTTACTGTCAAAACATGTTATTCGAGTTAAGTTGTAGAATTTGGTTTAGCGTTAAGTTGGTATAAAATGCGGGTTCAATAGATGGCCAGTGTGATCAATCCTTTGAATATATGTAGCATATTGATCTTGAAAAAGTGAGGGAGAGAGTTGAGATAATAGGTGAAGAAGGGCAAAGAGAATGAGGATTGACGATGTTGGTATAGTTTCCAGTATGGTGCGAATCTGCACGTTACTTCTGATGTTCTTCACGCTTCTCAATAATTCTGCAAAACGAACAAAACTAAGGGACCCTTCCAGGGGTCCTCTCCGATGCCTAAATTAGTTTCTGTAAGAAAATAATGCTCTGTGCATAAAAATTTAGTCTTAGTTTATACCTGGGGTATGGGCCTATTTATAGACAAAGAGGTGAAGTCAAAGCTGGATTAGAATTCCTGCTTCTTGTCGATCTAGAACTGCTGTTAGAGTTCTAATCGAGATCTAGAATTGATGTCAGAGTTCTAATTGGACTCTGATCTTTTATTAGACTTCTAATCTGATATCTTCTTAGACTTCTGATCTGATCATTCTTCTTATCTGATTGAACCATAAGTCCTATCCCAATTCTACCAAAGATAGGACTACTGATCAAACTATACTTGGGCTAATTAGAGTCCTATCCCAATTTACTGAGATAACTGATACCTGATTTCCCTGAAGTAGTTGCTAAATGTCTATCTCCTCCTTGGATCGGGTTGAGTAGAATTTATCCCCAACAGTTACCTCCCAATTCTCTTATCCGAAGCTTGCTTGAATAATGGGAATTCCATGTCTAAAAAAACCCGAGCTTTGTCTCCTTCTGAAAACCTGCTAACCTGTAAAGCCTAAGGGTTAAATCTTACCCCTCATTACCTTCTTGTTTTTCCTTAGGGTTTTCTCCCTGTCTCTTGAAAAACCTGCAAAACCCGAGGGTTAAATTCGACCCCCTTAGCTCTCTTTATTTCTCTCTCTCGGCAAGGACTGATCCGAGACTCTCGGCTAGGACTGATCCGAGAGTTTTCTTCTTGTACTTGGCTAGGATTGATCCGAGACTCTCGGCTAGGATTGATCCGAGAGTTTTCTTCCTGTACTCGGCTAGGACTGATCCGAGACTCTCGGCTAGGACTGATCCGAGAGTTTTCTTCTGGTACTAGGCTAGGACTGATCTGAGAGTTTTCTTCTTGTACTCGGCTAGGACTGATCCGAGACTCTCGGCTAGGACTGATCCGAGAGTTTCTTCTTGCACTCGGCTAATACTGATCCAAGACTCTCGGCTAGGACTAATCCTAGAGTTTTCCTTTTGTACTCGGCTAGGACTGATCCGAGACTCTCGGCTAGGACTGATCCGAGAGTTTTTTTGACTCGGCTAGGACTGATCCGAGACTCTCGGCTAGGACTGATCCGAGACTCTCGGCTAGGACTAATCCGAGAGTTTTCTTCTCGGCTAGGACTGATCCAAGAGTTTTCTTCTTGTACTCGGCTAGGACTGATCCGAGACTCTTCTTCTTGCTCCCGGCTAGGACTGATCCGAGAGACCTTTGCCTGCAAAAGAAGAGACATCAATGGGTTCCCGGTCCATAGACCGAGAACACTCCGATGCTTAAGTCAGCTATATCCTTTTATTCTGAAAATAATTATTCCCAAAATCTAGAGAATTTTCTGTCTTTTATTATAACATGTCTGAATTAAAAATAAAAGTCTAGTTCTTTGCAAACATAAATGCTAAAAATAAAAGTCTAGCCTGAAATTCCCGAGAGTCCTTTTTATGGGATCATAGGCAGATACTGCTATTGCCTCGGCTCTCTATGCCGTGGGCTTCTGCTTCCTCGGTCTTCTCTTCTTTCTATGTCATCTCGGGGATCATTCTCTTGATGCCTCTCGCCTAGCTGAGGACGGTCTCGGGGATAGTAATCTCATGGCTGCTAATCTCGGGGCTGATAGTCCTGATGATTCCGAGGCCTGTTATTTCCTTACTGGTTCCGTTTTTCTCCCAAGAACCGAACCAGCTTGCCATTCTTTATGAATTCTTCTATTAACAACCTTAGGGTTACACACCCCTCGATGTAATGACCTGTTTGTTTATGAAAATCACAATATTTGCCTGCATTCCTGTAAAGAGGATTACCTAGTATCTTTTGTGGTTCCCGAAATGCCGGATCTCTTTTTATCTCCATAAGGACTTCTGATATCTCGGCATTGAGAGGTGTAAAATTGTAATCTTTGAACTTCTTTACCTGCCTCTGCTCTACCCCATCAACTTTCCTGAATTCTTTCCTTTTCTTTTCTGGGGTTGTCTCTCGGGGTGGCCTAGAACTGGCCATAGACTTCAGTGTTTCTTCCTGATTGATGAATTCTTCTATCTTATCCATGAGGCCCTGCAAGGTACTTGGTTGCTTCCGGACCAACTTCTTCATCAAAGACTCCTCGGGTGAAATTCCTTGATAAATGGCAGCAAAGACCATATCCTCGATTGGATCTTCGACCGTTACCTTCTCTCGGTTAAACCGAGCCATGAACTCCTTAAGACTTTCGTTGCTTTGCCGGTGCAATGATAACAAATATCCCGAAGGCTTCTTCCTTGTTCGTAAAGCTAGAAATTCGGTTAAGAATATTTTGGATAACTTCTTGAACTGATCAACGGAATTCGAGGGCAGCTTCCTGAACCAGTCTCGGGCATTCCCCGAAAGAGTAAGAGGGAAGGCCCGACATGCTACTTCATCGGGTGTCCCGTGAAGGTCTAGATGAGCTCGAAAATTTTCTAGGTGATCCAAGGGATCTCTGTCTCCTGCATAACTTAGAATTTGGGGTACCTTAAACTTCTCGGGAAGCCGATAGTCTGCTACCCGTCTGGTGAATGGTGAGTCTGTACCCATTAGGAGCTTGTCCACCACTACGGATCTGCTTTTGTCCTTTCTTTCCATCTCCATGTATGTGCACCTTCTCTCTAGCTCGTCAATAACTTTGCTCAGATCTCCTTGGCAGTCATCCTCCCTCCGAGGATTAATGTTGCTGTTGTGATCTTCTTCCTCATGCTCATCCCTGTTCATCTCGGGATTGGGCTGTTCCGGCCTCCTTCGCAGCAACTCGACATTCCGCTGTGTTAAGGATTCAATCTGGGCTTCCAACGCTGCTATGTGATCTTGATTTCCACCCCCCGGGGGAGGGTTCGGTGGAGGCTGTAAATTATTCTGAATAACTGGCTCCATTCGAACTATGGGCTCTCGGTTGGTCTGACTTCCGGAACGTGTGTTCATCACCATGCTGGATCTTCTTTTTCTTTTATGAGGAACGAATAATCGTTTCCCACAAACGGCGCCAAACTATTGGTACAGTTTCCGGTATGGTGTGAATCTGCACGTTACTTCTGATGTTCTTCACGCTTCTCAGTAATTCTGCAAAACGAACAAAACTAAAGGACCCTTCCGGGGGTCCTCTCCGATGCCTAAATTAGCTTCTGTAAGAAAATAATGCTCTGTGCATAAAAATTTAGTCTTAGTTTATTCCTGGGGTATGGGCCTATTTATAGGCAAAGAGGTGGAGTCAAAGCTGGATTAGAATTCCTGCTTCTTGTCGATCTAGAACTGCTGTCAGAGTTCTAATTGAGATCTAGAATTGATGTCAGAGTTCTAATTGGACTCTGATCTTTTATTAGACTTCTAATCTGATATCTTCTTAGACTTCTGATCTGATCATTCTTCTTCTCTGATTGGACCATAAGTCCTATCCTAATTCTACCAAAGATAGGACTACTGATCAAACTATACTTGGGCTAATTAGAGTCCTATCCCAATTTACTGAGATAACTGATACCTGATTTCCCTGAAGTAGTTGCTAAATGTCTATCTCCTCCTTGGATCGGGTTGAGTGGAATTTATCCCCAACAGACGAGAAAGAAAAAGGGAAAGAGAAAGGAGGCCAATGGAGTAACAAGTGAAGGAGAAAAAAGCAAAAGGTAATAAAATAAAGAACAGCAAGAGAGGATAGAAGGGTGGTGGTAGAAAAAGGCAAAATGGAATAGTTAAAGGCCACCCACCAAGATGATCGAGTACAAAGTCCAAGTAGAAGCTGAAAGTTTTTCACTTTATTGCCGGTGGAGGACCAGGGTTCAGAGTCAAGTGCTATCCTTTTTCTTTTTCAGGGACACACCAAAACAAAACCAATTTTCTGATGCTCTTTATGCGACCCAGACAATAGCAGTTCCAACACCGAGGGCACAAACGTTAACGATTTTCTGTCGTTGTTGTTGGACATATTTGTGTTTGTCATCTTCTTTGTATCATAACAGATTATATATTTGCATGCTAGACATATTTGCTCAGAAGGAAGCAAGCATCATCCGGACAAAATCACCACTGTGATGTGCTCTGGTCACCCCTGTCACACGCAACTAAAACAGAGGCTTCTGGTCTAAATACATGGGCTGTTGCATGAACAGAGTCTCAAACAATATGTTAGTTTCCCACTTGCACTGTCTGTGTGCGTCATGCTCCCAATGTTTGCATCCAACCTTATATAATTATCTATAAATTAAGACTACTCAACTTGCATCACCATTATACGTGCATGTAGTTCATGAAGGCGGTGGCACAGCTTCTCTTCCTTGGCGGCTTCCTTCTTGGCCGCTTTCTTGCTCTGCTCTTGATGCGGCAGCTCAAACGCAGAATCGGAGGAAAGGGTTTGAAATTCTTCGGAGGACATGGTTGAACGCATTGGAGGAGTACAAGGTCGTTGCTCTATGAGTTGAAGGCAATTTTGTCAGCTTCTTTACAAACGAAACGCTGCGTTTTAAAGAGGGCAATTTTGTCAAGTTACGTCCAAAAAGAGCAGGTGCGCAGCACGTAGGTCAAATTTTGTTAAGTCTAACGGATCAATTGGACGGAATCCTTAAATTGAAAATTTCTGAAATTTAATGGGGTGCAATTAACAAAGTTGAAACATTGGTGATAGAATTGCAAATCGGTAACAACTTCATGAGGGTAAATTGAAGTTTTTCCTTAGTTTAAATTAGAGGAAAAAATGATCGAGGTGGGGACTAGTACGATGCACTGCTATTTTTACCTCAAAAAGTGATTGAATTATCTGTTAAACCAATACTAATTGATTTTTATTAGTGATTGTGTGTCCCATCCTGCCTTTCTTCAATCTCGATGCTAGTGGATATGGTTTAGATGCGGATACATATTGGTGTAGTTATTTATAATATTTAGAGTTATATTTTTAAAAGATAAATGTTATTTTTAAAGATTTATATTTTTATTATGTTTTTACTAATTACACATTTGCATTCGCACGATTATTGTTATTATTAAATGAGATTATTATCCGTTATTTGCGTATTAGGTAATTAGTATTTTAGGTCAGTTTTTAGTGTTTTGATCCTTAATCTTTTAAAATATATTGATTTCATATTTTTTTTTTTTACCTTTTTGTCTAAGTGTTACATGAGAAAGTAACATAGCTAACCAAACCAATGTAAACGTAACCTATACACAATCTAAAACGACATCATTTTGGTATTAAGGTATTAAATACCAAATCAACATCGTGTTGGTGAATTTATTATATATATATATATATATATATATATATATATATATATATATATATATATATATATATATGCGGATAATGATTTTTACTAACTGCATCCGCATGTGCAGATAGCTACGGATATCAAATACATGCAGTTAATATCTATCAGCTTGTACACCCCTACTATTGGGGCTGCTATTCCACTGTTATTATAATTTTTTTTTTTGTTAGAAATTAATGTTGCATTTCAAGTAATATTTATCATGTCTATTATTAAAATATAAATTATTATATGATAGTTTATATGATATTTATTGTGTTTATAAATTGACATGCCAATTTACGTAGTACTTCTCATGTCAATCACTAAAATATAATTGTATCATCCATTTTCATAAAATATGAACCGTACATGAGTTTGTAAAGAAGTTTATAATAAAAAATGTATTCCAATCATATTTTTTGTTTCACTTTGATCTAAATTGTAGAAGTTTTATCAATTTCAAAATGTTTATTTAAAATTTTGATCAATATCTTTTACACTAAACCAACATTTTAACTTATGACAAGGTCATCAAGAAGAGAGACAGAGAGATAAATGTCGTGGAATTTTAACATCTTCATTACTTTCAGGTAATTTGCTATTCCCACTATAGGGAATACTTATTCAAATAAATCTCAAATTGTTCATTACTTAGACAGATGAGTTATATAAAAATTATTTGAAGTTTTTATATTTACCTCCTCATGACTCTATCCCTTTGTATGGCTAGAATTTAATTTAAATCTGGTTAAATTATCACTTAATTTTCTAAAAAATTTAAGCTAATAAATATAAATAAATTTAATCATTTAATCTCTATATTTCGACAAGGGCACAAGAACAACACATCATCAATCAAGCCTCCCTATCAAGGAAGAGATGATGAGCAGCGCAATTCAGAGAAACATATAAAGCCAATAACTACCAAATGTGTTATTTTGGAATGAAATGGTTGTTTGAGAGAAAATGTCACAAAATAGTAGTTTAATAGTGTGTTTAAGGGAGATTAATATGTTTTTTTTTTTCTCTAAAATAGAAAATAGCCGCCAATCTTTTGGAGGGTAATGGTGGTCCACTTCGATGACCCGATTGCCCCAACTCCCAAGGCGTGGAACTATATATTCATAAATTCTTATTTGTATTTTTCGCTTTTGGGACCACTTTTGTTTAGTATAAAATTGATATTTTACAAGAATTCTCTTAAAAAATTTGTAATATATATATATATATATATATATAACAAGCCGCCTTCGATTGTGCATATTTTTTTTATGCTCCTTTTGCACGTGGCAATTTCCATGTCATTGATTATTATTTATTGACTTCAAGACAATTCTATGCCCGTTGCAGATATATATCCCAATTTAATTGTCAAAAAGAAAAAAACGACTATTCAAGAAAAACAATTTAATTGACCAGGAAACAAAAATTAGAGAATACAAATAAATAAATAAATAATTGATAGTAGAACCGTAGAAGGCTAACCGAAGAAAAAATAAGAGAGATATCGAAATAGTTGCATGATGGGATATATTGTTTGCTTTAAAATAGAAGGTAAAGAAAGGAGGATTATATGATAATTAGTGAAATTTCGTATAATATATAGTACCCCTATGTATGTATTTAAAGAAACTCCCCTATAACTATCGTACAAATCTACATTTACATGTTATTAATTTTATATAATAAAGTACACCCCGTATTATATTTATTTGTGTAAAAAGCTCTATTTATTTGTGGTTAAAAATAAAAAAATAAAAAATAAATAAATAAATAGTGTGTTTAAGGGAGATTAATATTTTTTTTTCTCTAAAATAGAAATTAGCCGCCAATTAGGGCTGTATTCTAGCCGAGTCGAGTCGAGTATTGAATGTTCAAGCTCGGCTCATTTAATTTTATTTCGAACACGATTCCAGCTCGAACTTATCATCGAACGAAATATTATGTTCAAGCTTGGCTCGTTTAATTTTATTTCGAACACAAGTCGAGCTCGATCTTATCACGAGCTGCTCAATTAACTTATTCATTTCTTATATAAAGTAAATATCATGATTGTTTATATTTCATAAATCCATACTAATCATTAATTAATTAAGTCTTGTTAAAAATTTATTATCTGAATTCATTAAATAAATTAACTTGAGTCTTAAATAATATAATCTCGACTTTATATGTATGTATATAAATTTATTATGCACATACACAAATTACATGTGTGCACACAAACACATATAACCACACATACTCACAAACACACTTATGTACACAGAAATCTATAAAATTAAACTCACAACAATAATTTAAGCTATATCTATCATATTAAGAAGATGATTCATTTTTACTTAAGATGTTCTTATTACAAAATTAAAATAATACTAAGAAAAAATTGTAAAAATGGAGTTATACGAGTTTATACAAGCTTATCCGAGTCGAGCCGAATTTATACGAGTATGTCTCGTTTAATATTCGAACATATTATTGTGTTCACGAACGGCTCATTTATTATTCAAACCGAGACCGAATAATAAATGAGCATCGTTCATTGATAGAGGTACTCGAGGAGAGATAGCCTTCGGCACCTCTGCAACCCCCTCCACCCCTGAGGTCATGCAAATGTGCTGAATATACGAGATAGCTTCCCCAATTTCTTCAGGTGTGGCCCATTGATTTCCTGCTTCATCCCTGATTTCAACAATATGGTTAACCTTTCAACAATGGTTGGCCCAAACATGGAAGTAGTAGGTGTTCCTATCTCCCTGTTTGAATCAGTTGCGTTTTGCTCTCTATTGCCATCGTATGTCTTCCATCTCCAAGAGGTGATTGACCTCTTTTTGCAGTTGATTCATAGCATCCAGATTGCCAGGATGTTCTTTCCTTTGCAAGTGATCCAACCACTTGGTCAGGGATTTTAAACTTCTAGGCACATTACCACACTTCTTAGAACTCCATTTAGTTAAAGCCCACTTGCATTGATTCAACTTTTCTATGGCTATACCGTTTCTACCCGTGCCGAATGAACAATATCAGTACATTCAACATTCGTTTTCCAGCAAGCCTCAAATTGGAACGAGTTGTTTCGCCAACGGACCCCTGTTGTAGAAGCTAACCGTACCCATAGAGGTTTATGGTCAGAGGTACAAATCGCCAAACTTCCACTGCTAAAAACTTCCTTCACCAACCGGGGGTGGCAAGGGCCGGGTCTAATCTCTCCTCGACGAAATCCTCCGACCCCCGTTTGTTCTCCAAGTAAATTTGGACCCTTTATAGCCTAGGTCCCCCAGATCACACTCCACCAAGGCTGAATGAAAGTGTTCCATCTGCATAGTACTGCGTAAAAGCCCCCCAATCTTCTCGGTTGAGTCAATGATTTCATTGAAGTCCCCAACGCAGAGCCAATCTTGAGGAGAATGTACTGAGATGGCGGAGAATTTCCCAAAACTCTGCTCTAGAACCGCTGTCTAGGCTACTGTAGAAACCCATAAACTTCCCCGGTAGCTCAGATCCTGCCATAGATACTCTGGCACAAATATGCCTTGCAAAATAATTCAAAACATCAACTACAGCAGGGTCTCTCCAAAGGAGTGCAAGCCCTCCGCTTCTACCAATCGGCTCCACATTAAGCATTACACTAAATAAGGACCTATATATTGTAAACAATTAAGTTATTTATCACATTGTAGCTCTTTGGGTTTTACCCTGTAGACATAGCTCATAGATCGAACCATATAAATTATGTCTCTTTTCTCTCTCTTGCTTCCGCTATTATTCCACTTTTATTCTATTATAGATTTATGTACAAATCTCAACATTGAAAATTTTTTGGCAAGTTTTTTTTTTTTTTTTTTTTTTTTTTTTTTGTGCAGGGAGGGAATACATTGCGACCCTGATAATAGTTTGATGGGACATTGTAGCAATTGAAAGGTTAGAAAAACATTACAAATTGCATGATAGTTAGAGAGGGTATATGTACTTTCCCGTCTTTCTTTAATATAAAATCTTTTATTTTGCCCTTCATTTATGGTCTTAAATTTTCTATTACATTCTGTAGAGTTTCACTAATGATTGAATTTTTTTCTAAATGATACTAAGAAAAAAAATCTATTTTTCACTCTAATTATAATATTAGAACGAATTGAGAAATTTTTTTTTTTTCTTTTTTCTAATTGAGATCTCTTTTTAACTACTCACGAAACCGTTGCATGCCAAGCACATAAGACTATTAAGTAAGAGGTCAAGAAAATCGAATAAATTAAATAATCCGTTTATTAATAGAGAAAATATTCTATAAAGTGACTAAAGTCACATAAATAAGGTACGAGCATGCCATAAATTGTAACGTATTACAAGGATTAACCTTATATTTATTCGCCTTTGAAAAATAAAATGAAACTTATAGCTCCTTAATTGAGCGACTCTTGGTCATTTATTTTCGTATCAATGTAGATTTTGGAGATGTCTCATGGATGGTATTTTCCAATTTTTCTTTTTTAGTAATAAATTATCCTCGAATTTGTAAACTTAACAGACAAAAGCAAAAGCTATAACATTAGCTAGAAAAGCAACACACTCCTTCCAAAGTCTGAAACACATAATTAAACAAGTCATCCCCCCTCCCCTCATCTTCTTAGAAAAAGAAATACATAGAATAAGTTTAACACAGGTTCATATAAACACCCTTACAACTCGGCATAAGCCTCTGCCTCCTCTTCGTCCACCAGAGTTGTCAATTCCACATTATCAGAATTCCTCACCGAGCAATTGGCACGAATTTCCCCTTTCTTGCCCGTCAACACGCTCATTTGTCCCATTTTAATCATTGACTTGGCGAATTGCTCGAAGAACAGATCCTCATCGTCAGCAAAGCCAGTGACAATGTCCTTTGTCCTGCTGTCCGTGTACAGGTCTTGGTCTGATGTGAACAAGCCTTGGCGATTCACAAGGTCAACATAGTACTTGTTATCGAACTTGTTGGGCGTCCGGATATCCAACACGGTGGTGGCGTTCGTATCTTCCGTGGGACAAATCTCTTTGAGGTCACTAGCAAAATCTGTTTCCAGGGTTGAGTCTTGAGCTGGGTAGAGCCTGTCAACAAAACCAGCGCAGTGGCCAAGGCCAATGGTGTGGCCGCCGGAGAGCGCTACCAAATCAGTGGCGTCCAAGTTTTTGAGTGCCAAAGCCGCAAGAAGGATAGCGGTATTGTTTGCGGGTGAGGGAAGATTTTGTATTGTTGCTTCCTCTGTAGCGAATGATAGTCCATCCTTCCTTCCCAGTGGTACTTCGTAGTCGGGACCTCCAGACTGCAGTGAGGAAAAATGCATAGAAAGAGAGGCTTAGCGTCAGTTACACAAAACAACAGCTAATCCAAAGTTCACAAATTTCTCTAATCCCGGGAGTGAAAACAAGAAGTTGTTTTAATAATTTTAATTAAAAAAAAAAAAAAAAAAGATTTTCTCCGAATTAAATTGAAAATCTTCCTTCCAACCCAATTTTTAAAAGTGTTGCATGTCCCTTAACATATGAAAAACATATGCTAAAGAGACACGTTACACTTTTAAAGAATAGGTTAAAAGAAACTTATATTCTTAAAAAATTATGCACTTCTTACATACTAACTGAAAAAAATATTTGTCAATTTTACAAACTAATTTAGAAGAATTTCCTACTAGAGAAATTTAGGTTATATTTGGTAAAAATTATTCGATTATTTTTTATTTTTTATTTTTGAAATATGAGTAAAAAGTGATTAATGTGATATAAAGTAAAAATAATTTGAATGAAAAAATGAAAAAATTTTGTATTGTAGTGAATTTCTTTATTTGAATAATAAAAAAAAAAAATTATTGATATAATATAAAAAGTGCAAAAAAAAAAAAATTTAAAATGTTTTGAAGTTAATTGTTTTTTGCAACTCCTTCCCCTTTCCTTCCATTCTTTTCACTTCTCCCAATTTTTAACTTCAAAACATTCTCTACTTTTTAAACTTTTTATATCATATCAACAAGTTTGTATTATTATTTAAATAAAAAAAATACTACAATATAATTTATTTATTTTTTTTAAAAAAAAAAAAAAATCACTTCATATTTGAGAGGAGGAGGATACCAAACGGGCCAACCAATATCCTTATCTAAAACTAGAAAAAGCTATACCAAGTCCAAGAGTTAATGGGTTATAAAGACGTAAAGTAAAGTGTAAAGTTTGAGGATAAATATTCGAAACTAAATTACTTCCTTGTCTATCAATATTAAAAAAATAAAAAAAATAAAAAAAAATTACTTCCTTGTCCCAGTGAGATATTTTAAGTCCACTGGGGATTTAACTAATGGACCGCCCTACATGGGGTAGCCAGGCTTTAATGGAGAACAGACAGAAAGTCAGATATTTTGGTATCTGCCAGTCTTAGATGCATTAATCACCCTTTGAAACCCAGGCTTATCTACTTTATTTTTTTTATTATTATTTTTTTTGTTTTTTTGTAAGTGGGCTTATCTACTTTATTGATTTTAATTCTCTCAGCTAGCAACGCCTTCATCATTAATGCCAATAGCTAACCCTTAGCCCCCCTCTTAGCCACCGCTATAATTTCTGTTAGTAAATAAGGATACATTTCAAATTCAATTAACTTCATCAATAAAATGAAGATAAAAAGATAATATATATATATATATATAGCATTATTCAATTTATGCTCATATTGGATATGAAAATTTTCCTTTTTTTTTTTTTATAATTTTTATTCAATATTTAAAATGTAATACTATTTAGTAAATTGTTATACAATTAAAATAATATAATAATAAAATTAATTATTTTTTTTACCAATATTAATTCAAAGACTAAATTTTAGCTACTTTATCAATTATATAACTGTCTACTAATATTTTAATTTTTGTAATATTTCCATCACAATTGGAATATCGACCGGGGTATGTCTACTAATATTTTAATTTTTGTAATATTTCCATCACAATTGGAATATCGACCGGGGTAGGTTTACACGTACAATTTGCGTTGAATGATGAAATAAGAGAATAAAGGTAAATTCATTGCATTTACCAGGACAACAGAGTCACGCGCGGCGAGAGCAGTGATGTCAGCGCAAGAGACAACCCGTCCGCACTTCTTGTGGACACGCTCACGAAGGTCTTCGATGATCTTAAATGCCTCTTTTCTCAAGAACCGGTTCGGAGGCGCGTCCTTCTCACTTGGACCGCTGGCTGATCCATCAAGCAACACCGAAACATCACATCCCTGCAAATTCCAAAAAATTACACCGACAGTCAATCCATATTGCCCTGATGTTCACGGCCGGCACAGCGAGCCACTCTATCGACCTTTGGATTACTGCTATCTTGAAGAAATGATTAGGCATCAATTTTATTGACTAAATTATTACCAATTCGGACGGTAATTAATTTATTTGGACGGACGAGTCATTCATCATCGAACCTCTCACAATTGTTGTACAAACTGCTAAGAACTTTGTACAGACAATTTGTAGAAAGTCATTCTCCATACTTTAGTACTGAGGTTCAACTTTTCTTTTTTTTTTTAAAAAATTTTTTTTCTTTTTTTTATTGTTTCTGGGCATTGAGGATCAACTTACTACACTAAATAAATGTCTACTAAGTAATTATAGTATCAACAGTGGGACCTATTATGAACAGTTTGTTATCTAAAAATGGAATAACAGGGCGCTCAACAAAGCAACAAAAGCAAAAAAAAGTATAATTAAAAAAAAAAAAAAAAAAAAAAAAAAAAAAAAAAAAAGAAGAAGAAGAAGAAGAAGAACAGCAAGCTTTAGGCTATCAGGGGGGGTAAAAGGAAGTACTTGATATTTTCTACAAAAGGTTTTGCTGATATTAATTTAATTTTACAACATGTTATGAGAAAAGATTAAAAGCGTATGGGATATTTTTGTTACCTGAACAAAGCAGTCATGGAAGTGGACACGAAGCAAGCCAGCGGCTTGGCCAATGTCTTTCTTGAAGACCTTCTTGAGCTCTTTTCTGATGATGGATTCAAGCTTAGGACAGCTAGAGTCGTAGAATGACCATGACAGTCCCTTCACTATAGGAAGAGCCGAGTAGTCTAGTTCTACCTCTGAGGCACAGGCGTAGGAAGCCAGTAAAAGCGAAGAGATGAGAAGCACACAAGAAAAAGAAGCAAAATCAGCCATGGTGGTATTGGTGGGTTAATTTGTTGTGCAGAGGGAGAAGGCAGGAGTGGGGCCTTATATAGAGGCAGATAAAGCTTTCATCGAAAGCTTATAGACAGTCGTGAATAGCCTTTACTTGAGGCAAAAGCTTATAGACGGCAAATTTCAACAGTCTTTGCTAGGAGGAATGCTACACAGCACCCTTCCTCCCCTTCATTCTTTTTTTATAATAAAAAAAATTAGTTTTAAGAAAAAGGTTGTCTATGTGACATTAGAGATTACTTTTTTTTTAAAATTAATTTTTTTTTAAGAGAAATAGAGAAACAAAGGAGAAGAGAGATGCATTTATAGCATTTCTCCTTTGCTTGAAAATAAAGAATTTTTTTTTTTTTTTTTACATGTAAAAAGTCTTTTTATTCTTAGTCTTTTGGGGCCATGCATAGACTTTTCGAAGGACCGGAACCTCTGAATAGTTGAAAATGATGAAATAGGCGCGTGGCGACGCCGAACACGTCTCTATTGTTCTCTTTCACATTGCAACTTGAGATGCGAAGCGTGTGGCTCGTACGTGTTGTGATTAATCCATTGGGACTAGAAACAGAGGATTTGAAGAAAATAGAGGCATTGTGGATTAGGTGTTGACGTGTTGTCGTATACTCAAACGGATAAGTTTAATATCTACCGTTCGCCAATCAAACTTGGCAGACAAGAATTAGAAAGAAAAAAAATTATGAAAATTAATTTAAAGGGAAAAAGTAGCGAGGGATGTGTTCAGACTATAATCAATAACATCTAATCATATTTTTAGTTTAAATTAAAGGAAAAAATGATCGAGGTGGGGAATAGTACGATGCACTGCTATTTTTACCTCAAAAAGTGACTGAAATATCTGTAAAACCAGCACTAATTGATTTTTATTTGTGATTGTGTGTCCCATCCAGCCTTTCTTCAATCTCGATGCTAGTGGATATGGTTTAGATGCGGATAATAGGGATGTTATTTATAATATTTAGAGTTATATTTTTAAAATTTAAATATTATTTTTAAATATTTATATTTGTATTATATTTTTACTAATTATATATTTACATTTGCGTGATTATTATTGTTATTAAATGAGATTATTATTTGTTATTTGCGTATTAGGTAATCAGTATTTTTAAGTCGGTTTTTAGTGTTTTGATCCTTAATCTTTTGAAATATATTAATTTCACATTACTTTTGTCTTTTTGTCCAAGCGTTATATGAGAAAGTAACACAACTAATCAAACCAATGTAAACGTGATCTATATCCAATCCAAAACGACATCATTTTAGTATTAAACACCAAATCAACGTCGTGTTGGTGAATTTATTATATATATATATATATATGGATATATGAATAATAATTTTTGCTAACCGCATCCGCATGTGCGGATAGTTACGGATATCGAATACTGGCGGTTAATATCTATCGGCTTGTACACCCCTACTATTGGGGCTGCTAGTCCACTGTTATTATAATTTTTTTTTTTGTTAGAAATTAATGTTGCATTTTAGGTAATATTTATCATGTCTATTATTAAAATATAAATTATTATACGATAGTTTATATGATATTTATTGTGTTTATAAATTGACATGTCAATTCTCGTAGTACTTCTCATATCAATCACCAAAATATAAATGTATCATACATTTTCATAAAATATGAACTGTACATGAGTTTGTAAAGAAATTTATAATAAAAGATGTATTCCAATCTTTTTTTTTCTTTTTTCTTTTTTCATTTGGATCTAAATTGTAGAAGTTTTATCAATTTCAAACTGTTTATTTAAAATTTTGATCAATATCTTTTATACTAAACCAACATTTTAACGTATGACAAGGTCATCATCAAAGAAAAAAGACAAAGAGATAAATGTCGTGAAATTTTAACATCTTCATTACTTTCAGGTAACTTGATGTTCCCACTATAAGGCATACTTATCCAAATAAATCTCAAATTGTCCATTACTTAGACAGATGAGTTGTATAAAAATTATTTCAAGTTTTTATATTCACCTCCTCTTGCCTCTATCCTATGTATGGCTAGAATTTAATTTAAATCCAGTTAAATTATCACTTAAATCTCTAAAAAATTTAAAGTAATAAAAATAAATAAATTTAATCATTTAATCTCTATATTTCGACAAGGGCACAAGAACAACACATCATCAATCAAGCCTCCCTATCAAGGAAGAGATGATGAGCAGCGCAATTCAGAGAAACATATGAAGTCAACAACTACCAAATGTATTCTTTTGGAATGAAATGATTGTTTGAGAGAAAATGTCACAAAATAGTAGTTTAATAGTGTGTTTAAGGGAGATTAATATGTTTTTTTTGTTCTCTAAAATAGAAAATAGCCGCCAATCTTTTGGAGGGTAATGGTGGTCGACTTCGATGACCCAATTGCCCCAACTCCCAAGGCGTGGAACTATATATTAATAAATTCTTATTTGTATTTTTCGCTTTTTGGACCACTTTTGTTTAGGATAAAATTGATATTTTACAAGAATTCTCTTAAAAAATTTGTAATATATATACATATAACAAGCCGCCTTCGATTGTGCATATTTTTTTATGCTTCTTTTGCACGTGGCAATTTCCATGTCATTGATTATTATTTATTGCCTTCAAGACAATTCTATGCCCGTTGCAGATATATATCCCAATTTAATTATCAAAAAGAAAAAAAAACGACTATTCAAAAAAAACAATTTAATTGACCAGGAAACAAAAATTAGAGAATACAAATAAATAAATAAATAATTGATGGTAGAACCGTAGAAGGCTAACCGAAGAAAAAATAAGAGAGATATCGAAATAGTTGCATGATGGGATATATTGTTTGCTTAAAAATAGCTAGAAGGTAAGAAAGGAGGATTATGTAATAATTAGTGAAATTTCGTATAATATATAGTACCCCTATGTATGTATTTAAAGAAACTCCCCTATTACTATAGTACAAATCTACATTTACATGTTATTAATTTTATATAATAAAGTACACCCCGTATTATATTTATTTGTATACAAAGCTCTATGTTAATCTACGTTTCTCATCTAGCCAAACAAAAACTACGAAAAGTTTATTATTTGAAACATCTCCTCCAACTCCTTTTCAAATTCACAATTAAATTTGTAAATCTTAGGTCCTATAAATTTACAATTAATCTCATGCATGCAAGACTTCGATTTTCAAATTCCAATGAGCAATTATAAGTCCCTCTTCTAACCATAAAAAATCAACCCGCATTCAATGTAGTATCTCTTAACTGATCTGAAAGAGAGATACTCGATAAGAAAGAGAGTTTGTTTGTTAATGCTTTTTAAAAGATTTATTTATTTATTTTTAAAGTGATACGATATGATTTAAATGTGAAAATTGTCTTGTGTACATTACTTGTTAATGTTTTCGTTTTGAAAAAAGAAATAAATAAAAAAGGTTGAAGGAAAATTATTTGGCAACCAGTGATGCTTCCAAAACACCTAATTAATCTAAGTAGCGCGCAGAATTATCCTCTAATTTTTGAAACAAAACAAACTTAACATACTGAAGCAAAAGTTATAACATTAGAAAAGCAATATACTCCTTCCAAAGTCTGAATTTAACGCATAATTAACCAAGCCATCCCCCCCTCGGCCCCTCCCCTCATCTTCTTAGAAAAAGAAATTAATACATGAAGAAGTTGAGACATGTTCATAAACACCCTTACAACTCAGAAGAAGCGGCGCCCTCCACCTCTTCTTCCACGACAGTTTTGATCAATTTGATATTATCAGAATTCCTCGTGGAGCAATTGGCACGAATTTTCCCTTCCTGGCACGTCAACACGCTCAATTGTCCCATTTTAATCATGGACTTGGCAAACTGATCGAAGAACATATCCTCATCGACAGCAAAGCTAGTGACGATGTCCTTTGTCCTGCTATCCGTGTACAAGTCTTGGTCTGATGTGAACAAGCCTTGGCGATTCATGAGGTCAACATAGTATTTGTTATCGAACTTGTCAGGCGACCGGATATCTAACACGGTGGTGGCGTTTGAATCTTGCGTGGGACAAATTTGTTTGAGGTCTTTGGCAAAGGTTTTGTCCATGGTTGGGTCTTGAGTTGGATAGAGCCGCTCAATAAAAGAAGCGCAGTGGCCAATGCCAATGGTGTGGCCACCGGAGAGGGCTACCACATCGATGGCATCCAAGTTTTTGGTGGCCAAAGAGTCGAGAATGACACTAGCGTTGCTCGAGGGTGCGGGAAGATTCTCTAGTGTTACCTCCCTTGTAGCGAAGGTTAGTCCATCCTTCCTTCCCAGTGGCACATTATAGTCTGGACCTCCTGACTGCAATGCGGAAAGCATTCATTAAAATAGCTAATCCAAAAATGTAATTTTTTTACTTTTACTACTACTTTTTTTCAATTCACGTATTAACGGATTCTTTATTCTCTTCTCTATTTTTTTTTTTTTTCTTTTCAAGATATCATTGTAGGCGAGAAATAATAAAGCAACATTTTGCTAAGTGATAATTCAAATATGGATTATCACTGTAGAAAAATATGTGCTTTAGATAAACGAAAAATAAGTTGTTGGATATGACTTTTAACTAAATTTAGGCAATTTAGAACATAAGAGTATCTAAAACTACAAAAGCTAGCAATGGCGGGTACTTATCTACTTTATCGATTTTAATTCTAGTAGCTAGCAATGCTCAAGGGAGAGACAACAAAGACACAAGCTTATGATTGATCATTATTAATTTTTTTTTTTTATGAATAATCATTATTAAATTTTAATCAAATGATGATTTTAAAAGTACATTATTTTTGAAGGGACACAAGAAGAATATAAGAACAACTTCTAGAATTTTTTGACAATAGCCGCTATTATAATTTCTGCACATGGAGACTATGAAAGTAACTGTAAAACCATATTTACCCTTCTCCCTTCTTATTACTACCGTCCTTTTTACTAGTTTTACCATGTTATTCTGTGTATATTATTATATTACTGTTATATACTTAGAGATGCCAAAGGAGTAAAAATTAATCTTTGATTTTTTTTATTTTATAAATACTAATTTAATTGATAAATTTTACTGTCTCAACATCAAATTATATGACAATTGTAAAGTGATCTACTAAATAATATTACTTATCTTTTAATTTTTACAATGTGCCTATCAAAATTGCAATATCTTCGTTCCCAATTTAAAATGATAAAAATATCTTACAAGATTTAAAAAATAAAAAAATTGAATAAAATTAAAAATAATATATATTGTCATTTTGAATGTTAAATGGGGACAATGTAATACATTAAAATACCATTGCAAAAAAAAAAAAAAAAAAAAAAAGGTAACCGACATATCCACATGTACGTACAATTTGGGTTGAATGATGAATTGAGAGAATAAGGTAAATTAATTGCATTTGCAGGCTGCAGCAATGAAGTTAAAGGGGCTGGCGAAGCATTTACCAGGAAAACAGAGTCACGGGCAGCGATAGCAGTGATGTCAGCGCAAGAGACGACCTGTCCGCACCGCTTGTGGACACGCTCACGAAGGTCGCCGATGATCTCAAATGCCTTTGCTCTCAAGCTGAGGTTCGGAGGCGCGTCCTGCTCACTTGGACCACTGGCTGATCCATCAAGCAACACCGAAGCATCACATCCCTGCATTGCAAATTACACGTCATGACAAGTTTAAAAGCTAGCCTATGATTCAAGGCCTAAACAGTGACCCCATGAGCTATATTTTTTTGTTACCTGAACAAAGCAGTCATGGAAGTGGAGACGAAGCAAGCCAGCGGCTTGGCCAATGTCTTTCTTGAAGACCTTCTTGAGCTCTTTTCTGATGACGGATTCAAGCTTGGGACAGCTAGAGTCGTAGAATGACCATGACAGTCCCTTCACTACGGGAAGAGAAGAATAGTCTAGTTCTAGCTCTGCGGCACAAGCGTAGGAAGCCAGCAAAAGCGAAGAGATGAAAAGCACACAAGAAAAAGGAGCAAAACCAGCCATGGTGGGTTAATTTGTTGTGCAAAGAGAGAGCAGCAGGGAGCTTTATATCGAGGCAGATGAAGCTTCCATCGAACGCTTATAGACAGTAAATTTGAGTGGTCGTTTTCCCTTCAGTTGGGCAGCCTCAAAAAAGAAAACAAAAAAGTTTTAAGCTCAAGACTTTTCGAGGGAATTAATGGAACCTCTGAGTACTAGTTCAAAATAATTGAAAGGCGCGTGGCAAACACGTCTCTATTGTGGAGTACAAGAAAATAGAGGCATTGGATTAAGTGTTTGTAAATACGAAAAACGATAGGAAAAAATTTCTACGCATTTTAATTTTAAATTCATTATTAAATTTATAAAACCTCATGTAAATCTCACAAATTTAATAATAGAATTAAAATTTGACTGTATAAAAACATATAAACATATATAAAAAAAATGTATATGTATCATTTCTTTTTGTCAAATACTCAAGCAGATAAAATTGATCACCAATCAAACTCGGCAGTCAAGAATACAACAAGAGAAATGACACTTACATTTCCTATACATTTTTTTGTTCATCTACATCCAATTAAGTCGGCCCTAGACTTCACTTCTCAAAAAACAAATTTGAGCGGAACCTCCTCCCCTTCCTTTTTCATTTCTACACCCCGCTCTTACGATCCCTCTTTCATTCTGGTTTTTTCTTTTGTTTGAAGGTGTTCTCCGACCAAATCAGTAATTTTGGCCTATTCGCTTTGCATCCATTCATCTACTTTCGTGCTGTGCCGTTTATCTCTTCCTTGACCGTTGTTGCTGTTTCCTGGTTATGTTTTTGGTTTGAATAAAAGTTTTCTTTTCTTTAGATATGTCTTCATGGGCGATCTATGTGATGAAGGTTAATTAGGTGTGAAAGGTTATCTCTCATGACCTGGATAGTTCGTTGTGAATAGTTATCTCCCACGACCGGTTTAAATAATTTTTTCTTGGATATTTAGCTACCATTGTCTTAGGTCTAGTCTGCTCGGAACAAATATGTTCTTTAACTGTTTTTGTACATGAGTTAGCGGAAGATGAAAGTCATAGATAACACTTTATTACAAAAATTTTGTTTGTATCTATGACTATATAACATCATACCTTGTGGAGATGATTTTACAGAACTTTATGATTTGTGATATAAAAGTTTTATACTCATAATCAACGAAATACTCAGATCTTTCGTTCAAAAAATTAAATTAAATTCACCATTAAATTTGTAAAGCCCAATGTAAATTTTATAAATCTAAAGGTATATTTAAAGATAAGATGTTCAAAAAATATATAAAAAATGTAAAAATATCATTTCTCATACAGTAATGGACACGGTGGAACTCCTTCTTGCAATGGCCATTGTTGGTCAATCTGTCATTATCACATTTACTCCCTTCTCCTTTCAATATTACAATTAATTGTAGTATTGAAACTTTGATCAATTTTGAAATAATAAAAAGTAGTTGGTGATGTGATAAGAACTTAAGACTATAATGAATCACATCGAATCATATTTTAAGTTTAAATTAAAGGGAAAAATGATAGAGGTGGGGGCTATTTTAAGTATAATGCACCGCTATTTTTACCTCAAGCCTGACCCCACCCCGGTTCATTATTTTTACCTCAAAAAAGTGACTGAGATATCTGTAAACCAGTACGATCCATTGGTGAGCTACCCAGATTGATTTTTGTTGGATTTGTGCTGTCATTTTCTTTTTTACTTTGATCTAAATTGTAAAAGTTTTACCAGATTCATCCTTTATTTAAAAAAATTTATTGGTATCTTTTACACTAATTTGCTGTTCTGATTGCTATAAGATGAGTGATTGTTACACTTATGCTGCACAATTTCTGCACTCACACCAGATACAAGGAAGTGGGGCCTAGAGTGTGGGTCTCACTTCCTTGTGTCTGGTGTGAGTGTACAAATTGTGCGGGTGAAGTGTAACGATCATTTTTCTTGCTATAAAGCCCACTTATCCTAATAAATCTCAAATTGTCCATTATTTATTCTTTTAAGTTTTCTGGCCCAATTGGCACGTTATTTCTATTCACCTCCTCTTGCCTGTTTCCCCTTTATTGCTTTTTTGTTCTTAAAAAAAAAATGTCCTTATTACCTCATGGTGAGAAATTAAATTAAGAAAAGTTCATAATTTGATTAAAGTCATAATTGTTAAGAGTAATATTATAAAGAGGACTAGAGTTATTTTTGTGTCCTACCAAATATTGTATGACTTTTAAAATTATTATTGAACTTGAGATTATCTATATTAAATTTTGATTAAATAATAATTTTGAAAGATATGTAACATTAATTAAAAATTAATTAATTAATTAATTCTGGTTACGCCATTGGCTTTTTCTGTTTTCTTTTTTTTTTTTTTTTTTTTTTGAACAGGGCTTTTTCTGTTTTCTAGAACAGCTACAAAGGGAACCTCAATCCTCTAGGCTTAAGCAGCCCACGTGCTTTTTTTTTATCCAAACAGCGAAAATCAGACTATATATATATATATATATATGAAAATACGTCAGGCCAATAGACCAAAGTAGCCCATCAGTGACGCCATTTCTGTTTTGTGTATTCTGGGCTACAAGGATATCCTGGGAACCATTGGGCAGACCCAAAAATCGTTTCCAGGATATTTACGTAAGTCTAGTAAAATATATTTAAGAAAGTTAGCTAAACTATCACAAATTTACTAAATTTGACTTTGTGAGAGAAAATCGAGAAGGTGGGAGGTTAAAAGATTAACTTATTAGGTCATAATGCTACTTAAACCATTATTTTCACTACATTAATATTTAATACCACATAAGCTTTTATTTTCAAATTCTATGTATTTTTGTATTTTGTTCAAGTTTATAGAGTTGAAACTTCAATTTAGAATGAGAAGCTTTGCAAATTATTCAAGAAATCAATTATGAGAGACCCAATTTGAGTAGGTTTGGTCAATTTATAGAGAGTTTCAAACAAGAATTGTGCTTATTGCGATCATATATTGTTGTACATGTTAAGAGGAAAGCCAATTCAACAGCTCATGGCCGGGCTAGCTCAATAAGCTTTCACCCATAGCATAGATTTATTATGGTTGGAAGACATTCTCCGCAACATCTATGGCATTGTATGTAAGAAATTTATGTCCCTATATGATCTTCTTATTTATTTTTATTTTTTTGAAGTATTTATTAGAAGAATATGCGTTACAAAATATTAAAGAAAGAAAAGAAAAAGAAACTTCAGTTTTGGACAACCTAAATCAAAAAGTCAAAAGAAAGAAAAGAAAAATAAAAAACAAATTAAAACAAAATAGGGGGCATTTGGCTTTAGAGTACATGTGGCTATTACATATCGGTCAAAATATAACGTCTCTCTCTCTCTCTCTCTCTGAGTTAAGCAAGATATAACACTAACTTTGCTTACTCCTTCTTTAAAAAAATAAAATAAAAGTATAAACAAACAACCTAAAATACAAAACAATTTTAAATACGTAAAACTACTTTTTATTCTTATGTTATATTAAAACACTTTTCAGAAAAAAAAAAAAAAAAAAAAAAAAAAGAGAGAAAAAAGAAACACTCAATAAAAAAATTAACAAATAAGGCAGATCTCTTTCTTCTTTCTTTTTTCCCACGTCGGTAGGACTTGTAGATTACAGCTATGTGTGTTTAATTTCCATCACAAATGCTTGTGCATGATTCATTGCAGTCAATTGGAGAGGCCATGGTTGGTGAGAGTAGTTCAAAACTAAGAAAAAGATGGCTTTCTTTTTACTTTTTCCGCCCGAAGAAAGATGATAGAATGATGGGTCTCCCTTTGCTTTTATTTCCATTCTAATACGTATATATTTAAGAGAGATAATAGACCCACGACCCAAAACATTAATGAAAGAAATCTATAATTACAAAAAAAAAAAAGAAAAAAAAGAAAAAAAAGAAAAAAAAAAGGAACAGAAGGCTCTTAAGGCTAGGGTTGGCAATTCAAATTATGTAGTCGGTGTACGACTATATAAATTAATTCAAACATAACTTATTTAATTAAATGAGTCAAACTCTTGAATTTCGACACAATCCACATAACTCGTTTAATAAATAGATCGTACTGAATTGACTCGAACAAAACTCATTCTAACCTGTTTTGATATGTTTCATATAAATGAGTTAAATTGACTCAAATGTTTAGCATGCGTTAATTAACATGTTATAATTATAAATGATATCAATTATATAAATTTACAACTTAATTCATGACAATCAATTTAATAATTGATATCTAATTATCCATACCCCCAACTAAATTTATATGAGTTATATGAATCAATTGTGAATTAAGCCACTTTGATTTGAATTTGTCTCGTTTATTAATCATGTTCAATCAGATGACGCCAGTTGTATCTGTCATTTTCTGATACCAAGAAATAGTCAATTATCCTATCAACTCTAAATTATAAGCAATGATGATGAATGACTGGTGGACAATAAAAAAATGCATGGTGTTTTCAATGGAGGAAACCTGCAGAATAGTCGCTTTCTCAATCAATTCTGGCTAATGGCTGAGATATGCATGGAGATCTTTGGAACATTGAGTCCTTTTTCCGTTATTTCCCTTCTTTTTTCTATTTTATGATTGGACTTACCTCAAAAAATGAAGATAGACTTAAGTATAATTTGATACAAACAATTAACTCAAAAAACAATTAAAATTCCCCTAATATTAGGGAATTTCTATTCCGGGTTTCCTTGCTCAATCTCCAATATCCTGCAAAATGCTTATAAGCAAAAGTTCCATTTTTTTTTTTTTAATTGAACTTAGCAAACCTTTTATAAGAAAAATATATCAAGCACAACGGGACTTAATCTATAAAAATCTGATCTTCCAGCATGGATAAAACTTCATTTGTAAGACTGTGGGCAACTTCATTAAGTTGTCGCTTTACATGGTTGACATATCATTTGTGCAAGCAATTCAATGCCTCTCTAGTATCCTCAATTATGTGGTCATACCAGCTATAATTTCTTTCATCTTTACTCAACACTTGCACTACTTGGAAGGCATCACCTTCCAAAATCACGCTCTGCAATCCCCAATTCTTTGAAGAAATTTGCAGCCGGCAAAGCCGTCGTGGCTTCTACAATATCAGGTGCAATGATAGTCTTTGGGCGTTGACTATAACACCAAGACCTATTTACTGTTATATTTATTCACAGTCGCATCCCAATTTACTGTTGTGTTTAATATTGTCTTGTATGATATTTTTTTTGTTCATTTTTCTCACTAGCCTTCTCTCTCTCTCTCAGACTATTCTCTCTCTCTCTCTCCCTAAACGCTCAGATTCTTTGTCAATCGGAACAGATATTTGAGCTTGAAAATAGCACTAGAAGCGCAAGAATTCAAACCTGATTTTAAAAGAAAAACAAAGAATGATTAATAGAAAAACAAAATGGGTTGGGACTGTTTTAGAAAACGAAAAACAGAAAAAGAACGAAAAGGAAAAACGAAGGGAGAGAGAGAGAGAGAGAGGAAGAGTAGAGAAAGAACAATAAAAAAGAACCTTAAAAAAAAAAAATTGCTAGAGCTCATTCTAGTGTCATTCTGTGATTCTTCTATACTGATATGGCATCTTATTTTAATTTTAATAAATAAATAAAAAATACAGCATAATTTCTCTCTCCTGTTTTTATTAAAAAATAAAAAATAGAGTGTCATGTCAGCATAGAAAGACTCCAATAAGAACACTAGAATGAGCTCTAACATTTCTCTAAAAATTAATATTTAAAGAAAGTAGATGGAATACATATTCTCTGTTGGAGTTTGTGTTAGAGTATATCTTGAGATCAAAAATCTAAAGTTAACTATCGCATACTCACAGTTGAAGACTGAGATCTAATCACAGTTGAAGACTATAATCTAATTACAGTTGAAGACTGTATCATCTACGGTTGAAGTCTATGACTTAGTCACATTTATCTACTTATAATTGAAGTCTATTTGTAGTATCTAATTTTTCAATAAATATGAACTTGTTATACTATATATAAACATCACTCAAAGAAATAAAAACAAAATATAATCCTTTGGGATTTATCCTGTAAATATAGGTCATAAACCGAACCACGTAATTTTTTATGTGTATATTTTATTATTCCGCTTTATATTCTTATCTTTCAATTTGTATTGAAAAGGTAGTAGCCAAAATAAAATAATAATAATAATAATAAATAATGTTTGTTTCAAGTAACAAAAATAGCAATTATTGCTAAATATGCTATAACTTCATCATTTTTTTTATTTTTTATTTTTTTATATAGATACGAGTCAAAGAGAACAAACAAGCCACCACCACCAATGCTTAAAACACTGGCAGAGAATTACAACTAGATTAAGCTAAATCAAGAAGAACATTGCTAACTGGAGCCACATTCCGAACGGAAATAGAATCACTGACAAGAGAACTAGAAGGAGAATGGAACAGGGATGACCTGGGAATGCTGCTAGAAATAAATCTAACTGCGACCCAATGTGCCACATGGTGAGCACCGAAGTTTGTACTTCTATGAATTTTTCATACTGACCATATAGAATCAGGAGGAATATTGTCTGAAATGTTATGAATGATGTCAGTGATACGCCAATCCTAGACAATGGTGGGCTACTGGAGAGCAAGGATAACGACTTGGAAATCACCTTCAAGGATAAAGTGGTTGAGTCTAAGGGAGGAAGCTAGAGAAATGGCGAGCTGTGCAGCTAATGCCTCGCCTTTATTAGGAGTACAATTGGACTGAATTTGGGTGACCATCTTGATTAAATTACCTGTATGATTACAACAGATAGCAGCCTGACATGAGAAGGAGTCACAAATAGCAATATCAAAGTTTATCTTCTACCAAGTAGGGGGTGGCCGAACCCACTTTTCTGAAACAGGTTCTAATACATGAGACCAAACATTACAATGCTGATGATAGCTTTTGAGGATGAGCCTTGCGAGGATACGAAAATCAAAAGAAAGGCCCTCATGGAATTTCTGATTACGATGGAATAACTTCGTCATTTTTAATAGCGTATAAGATTGTCTAAAAAAATTGATTTGGCTTACTTACCCTTCTTCAGACAAGGGTGGGAGTTCATTTTGAGAATCTGTGGTTTTGTATTTAACTCTCTTTTATTTTATTTTCTTCTTTGCTATGAATATTCGTTCCTTCCTTCTTCTTTTTTTTTTTTTTTTGGTTATTATATTCGTACTTTTTAATCAAGGTTTGATGCCAACTATTGATAAGTGGGATTTTCTAATCTCACACGTTGAAGAGTTGAATGCTTATGTTAAAAAATGGAAGGAAAAAAAAAATAGACAAATTAATTTTGGAACCATTTTTGTTGTGACTATTTAAGTTTCTTTTCTTTTTCGTTAAAGACTTTATTTGGTCCTCTTATTCTAATTACTTCTCTCAGCGCACACAGATATATATATATATATATATATATATAGTTGAGTGTTGACGGTCGCTGCCTATCTCATTTGCGTGCTTGTTTCTTAGGGTGGTTTTGGCAGCCCATGGCCGTGACTCAACGGGGTTGTCGGCAGACTATGGCCCAGCCCAGCTCGATGTTCCTAACACAATACTTCTGCAAACATTAATAAGGTTGAAAAGAAATTGATATATATAGTTGAGTGTTGACGGTCGCTGCCTATCTCATTTGCGTGCTTGCTTCTTAGGGTGGTTTTGGCAGCCCATGGCCGTGACTCAACGGGGTTGTCGGCAGACTATGGCCCAGCCCAGCTCGATGTTCCTAACACAATACTTCTGCAAACATTAATAAGGTTGAAAAGAAAAGTTCAATTTCCCACCAAAAAATTGATTGATAGTTTAATTTATTAATTAATTTATTTATTTCTGGTAAGTTGAAAAATGGTTGTGGTTCAAATGGTAGCGCTTGATACGTGAAGATTCTGGTTTTTGTTTTCAAGTCACATCAAAAGCCATAATTTTTCAAAGAAGTGTATTTGTTTTTTTGTTTTGTTTTTTCTTGGTCAAGGTATACAAGGATCAAAATAATAATAATAATAATAACTAGATTTACTTTATATAAGGCATGAATATGTTACATGAGCAACTCGTAAATAAGGTCGAGTTCGTTTGAAAAATAAATAAACCAAATTTAAACAGATTATGTAACTCGGTGATAAACTTTAACTCAACTAATGTTTGAAACAAAATTAAACAAATTAAATTTGAACATTCCATATCTAACTCTGCTCAACTCTATTATAGCCCTACTTTGGCCGCCACCCATGTCTAGGTAAATAGCCCTGATAAGCGTTGAATGTTGCACATTTAAGCCCCTTAACTTATATATGTTAATTCTTTAGCATTGTTATTTGTTTGATTTTGTGTTATTTTACTGTTTTCAGATTTTAAACAAAGACATAGTTAATTCCATTGATTTTGGGCTTAAAGCATACTTTGAGAAGACCTAGAAGATATTGGTAAGCTTAACCAATCATAATAGAAGACCTATATGATGTGGTTAAGTTTAATGAAATAAAGTCTAGAAGATATTGGTAAGCTTAACCAATCATAATAGAAGACCTATATGATGTGGTTAAGTTTAATGAAATAAAGTGAAGGATTAAATCAGAATTTCTCTACTAAGAGTCAAAATCGGATTGGGTTCAAATTTGGATTCTGCATATATCTCAGTATTTTGATCATAACTTTTGACTCAGATATCAGATTGCAATAAAATTGGTGGCGTTGGAAAGCTAATAAAAAATTAAACAAATATGTCAGAAATAGATTTTCCCAAATTCGGAAGTTTACTATGCCAAAATCGTCCCGCAATAAAAGACCGCAATCCTGGACGAATTTGGAATCTTTTTCCTACTTGGATTGAAGTTTCAATCTCCTACTTGGACAAGGAGACTCAAGAGACGATTTTTCTGGAATTCCAAGAGCTTCTAGGCCTCTCCTAATCTCTATAAATAGGCCTCTAAACATTAAAGAAAGACACACTGCTACCTAGAGCATATTCAGAGAAAAACTTCTTGAAGGCTTGAAGAGTTGAAGAGAAGTAATCATGGCAGGAGGCCATTGCAGCAGCGTCATGAGCGGCTAAATTCCTAATAGGGTGTTGATGTAGCCCTTTCCAAGTAACGATGGTTTAATTGTATTTTAATTTGGGATTTTCTCTATGCATGATGGTTGTATAACTGTGAGAATTGATTTTAATGTTTATATTCAATCATTATGAATTTCTTATCTTGTCTTAGAAAGTCTTTTATATTGATTGAACTCAATCCTTCATATTTTCTATGATTATGTGAATGATTGTTATACAATGGTTTTAATTGATATATAATCAAGAGGATTAAATAGACAATGCCTAGGGAAGACGGATTGTACTACACCATAGTTTAGTGTAATTTAGGTAGACAGTTTGTGCCAACCGAAGATGGGTTATACTATTCTATTGATTATGTGTATCCTATTAAAGATGTAGCTAGTCCATGTCTAGTGAAGACGGGTCGTACCACATCTTAGTGGTTAGGTGGACGGTCCGAGCCAACCGAAGATGGATTATACTTATTCTTTAGAGGTAATTTCTTGACTACTCGAGTGAAACGAGCCCTATATCATGCATAGTATGAATTTCCCTTGTTAATTTATGATTGACCATTGTTATGCGGTGAGTGGTGAAATCAATCCTCTATTCTTTATCTCATCTCTACTATCTTTAAATTTATGTCTTTTACTTTTATGTATTTATTTTAAGAAAACAAAAATCAAATATCTTTTTAATTAAGTTATTTTTAATCTTGAAAAACTTGATAGCAATACCCCTGCAGTCCTTGAGGTTCGACACCCTCTCTATAGTCTTATCCTACAAGGATTCGTCCTATTACGAGTAGTTATTTATTATTGATATATTTTGGTAAACAAACTCAAACTTTCAAGGATAGATGAAGGACCAGAAAGCCTTGGTTATAATTTATATCATCGTTGTCTAATTTGATAATAATAGTTTTCAACTTTTCATATCAAAGCTTGAAACGAAAGTTTCTTTGAGCGACACTACAAAAAAATGTCATTTTTTGATGGTTTCAAACCGTCTAGAAATGGTAAAAAAACTGTCTGAGATAAAATCGTTCAAAATTTTTTATCGAAAATTCGACTTCTGAACGGTTTGGGCCACAACATCCGGAATTCTAAACGGTTTTACCCAAACTGTCTAAAATTAATAATTAATTTATATATATATATATATATATATATATATATATATATATATATATATATATTATTTTCATTAATAATATAATGATATTATTTTCATTTTAGTCAAGAATTAATAATTAATTCTATAAAATTTAATTATAGAATTGCTCTGTTTCATGTTGGTTTCATGATCGCATAATTTCGACCACGTTCAGGTGAATCCATCACAAGCACAAGCCTCTAATCACTGTCTACTCTTTGAATAATGTTCTTCTTCCAGAGCAGATTGATATGCGCAAATAATCTGCTAAAAGATCATTCTGAAACCAAATTAAAAGAAACAAAGCAGATTTACACACAACATTCAAAACAACAGCAGATCTACACTATCACATGCAATAAACAAAGACTGTTGAGAACAACATCAAATAGAGCAGATCTACAACAATATACACTAGCCGGTGACAGAGGAAGAGAGAGTAAGAGATTCGGTCGGAAATCTGTCAACCCATGCCAACCCAAGTACACCGGCCGACAATAGAGAAAGAGAGAGGAAGAGAGAACCGACTAGAATACCGGATCACTCTCTGTATTCGGCCAGAAAGAGAGCCCGAGCATGGGTTTTGGTTGGAAACCCCGACAACCTCGCCAAATCCGGCCGGAAACCCACGCACACTGGTGTGGGTCTGACAAATCCGGCACTTCATCTCCAGCACTCTCTCTCATTGTCCCGTTCCCGTCATTCCGATCCTGTCGTTCCGTCCAAATCTCATTGTTCCGTCTAGATCCCGTCGGTGAATCTCTCTCTCTCTCTCGGTCTCTCTATGATCTCCCTCTCTCTTGGTGTTTCGGTCAAAAAAAAAATAAAAATAAAGGAAGGGAGAAAGAATAAAGAGGCAGGCGTACAAATATTGAGTGGAATATTTCTACTTTAAATGAAAAAATTACAGACGATTTGGGACCAAACCGTCTATAACATTTATAGATGGTTTTTCCCAAATCGTCCATAAAAGGAAATGTAAATTTCTGAACGGTTTGGTCCAAACCGTCTATAAACTTACAAACGATTTGAATAAAACCATATGGAATTTTATGGACGGTTTATCAAACCGTCCATATTAAATTTTTTACTGACGATTTTAAAAAAACCGACTCTAACAACTTAATTCTAGACGGTTTTAGAAATCGTCTAAAAAAAAACCGTCAGTAATTCATTTTTTTTTGTAGTGCGTGTGCTTTCACTGTAAGAGCACTAACAACAGTTTCCTTTAAAAAAAAATTCTCAATTTAAAGAACTAAACCACTTTTTGCTTCCCTATTTAAATACATTTCACAATAACTTCAATTATATTAAAATAAATGATAGATGAATGAAATAGGAAGAGAAAGTTTTTCTATTAAAATAATGCTAAGAGAAGCACTTTTGCTTTGCTAGATGTAGGGTACAACTTTTGGTTCCGTTGTTTTTTTTAGTTTAAGGAAAAACAATGGAATCTGATTCAAATGGTTTTTTAGGAGTTTTCCTTACATTTAAGGAAGATAATGAGATTTAGAGAAGCTGCTGCTAGTTCTATAAAGAAGAGAATAAGATCTAAAGAAACTGTTGCTAGTGCTTTAAAAGTCGAAAGTTGAAACTGCCACTACTCTTGTAACCCAACCTGCGAACATATTAAACTTTAACTCAATATAAAGTTTGGTTTATTTTTCCAATAAGATTGTCCTGTATTCATGATCATTGAACAATGAAAACTTTTTTTAATTTTTTTTTTTTTAAAAATACAACATTCATTCATCAATGAAGCAAGGTTACAATGAAGATCAAAAGAGTTGGACTCCTCAACAATAAACTCAAACTAAAAAAATTGCGCAAAAAACTTGAAATACCAGTCATGAAATGGGTGAGTTTTTTACTCCAAAAAAATTAAAAAATAAAAAATAAAATTGGACCTCTTTACCTTAAACAAAGCTAAGGATTGGGCCGTATAAAGCAGATAAAACACCAAAATAGTGGAGGGCATGGGCATGACCCTCGAAAGAGCTTTCCACCCTGCCTAGAACAACAACCCCTTTGCAAGAGTTGAGGCGCGGGAATTGCTAAGGTAATGGAAATAAAAGCCCCCTTGCAAGGGTTGAAGAGGAGAGGGCACTACTAAGAACTGAACAAAAACTTCACAATAAAAAGTCTCCCACACTGGATAAAACAACAAGATTCAAGGAGACCATAACCCAGAAACAGCAAAAAAAAAAAAAAAAAAAAAAGGAAACAAACTACAACAAAAATACAAGTAAAAACCCAAACTGGGCGAGCAAGCCATGCGCTGGTGCGGGTAGACCAGAACAAGTCACGGAGGAGAACATCAAGGAGTGGAGCGACCGGTGGGGGTGCAGGTGGGGCACATCAGAGAGCAGTAGGGGACATCTAGCTAGCCACGTGTCGGCAAAACAATAAAAAAAAAAATAGCATTTGTTATAAATGCTTCGACGCAATAGGTGGATAATGATTTAGCTTCCATCTCTTGAAATTCTTACCACATTAATGCATGTAATCCCTCCAAGTTCATACTACATTCGTGGAATAGAATTCTCTTCATTTCATGTAATAACCCTTTCATATTCCTACCCTCCCCTTATGATTCTACGTTAATGTGTTATGCGTATTAAAGAAGATAAATGTTAGAGTTTATTCTAGTGTCATTATGGGATCCTTTTATACTAATATGATACCCTATTTTTAATAATAATTAAAAAAAAAAAAAAAAAAAACCTACAACTTGATTTCTCTCTCCTGTTTTTATTAAAAAATACAATGTGACATGTCAACATAAAAGAACCCTATAAGAATATTAGAAAGAGCTTCAACATTTCTCATTAAAGATATATGTCGTCATGCCACATATGCCCAATTTTTTTTAAAAAAATTTATGCATAAATGAAAAGCTAAAAAGAAAAAAAGAATAAAAAAAATCATTCATAGCCGTTCTCATTGTAATACACGCTACGCCGCATAGGGGACGGTATGATCTATCCACGTTGTGAGATGGAGACCCTCCACGGGCTCCACCCCATAGAAGGGGCAAAGGGTATATAAATTCACTTATTCTATCCTTCTAGAGAGGGGCGATAGGCAGCTACCCCACCCGACACCTCCTATTTTCGTACGAGCAGTGCTAGGGAGAAGTAAAATTTCCGGAAATCATCCGGAAATTTTGCTTGACAATGGCATTTTTGTAATTATAAATAATTACGAAAATGCCATTGTCAAGCAAAATTTCCGGACAATTTCCGGAAATTTTGCTTCACTGAAGTATTACCCTTTTCGTACATGATGACTTTCTTTTTCTGTTCTTTTTCAAGACAATTTTTAGTGGTAGGCCTTCTCATAAAAAAGACAATTATCAGATGTGTGAATTGAAACGTATGGATTATTCATGTCATGGAGTTTTAATTAGATCATGACCCACGAAAACTCTGTTTCGTTAAGCAGCATATTATTAAAAAAATAAAAAAATAAAAACTTCATTTAACGGACTGAACTTTCACAATTTTTAAAAGAAAATACATAAACTTCAAAACGTCTTAAAGTATATTCTGCATAAGGCTGTTTAGCCCAGTTCACTCACACTTACATGATGCTATCGAGCTGAGTCCAAACAGCCGATACTTAACTTGATTTGGCTTGAACACAGACCTACTTCCACACATGGGCCAACCACATTCACGAAATTTTTGGAGTCATTTTGCAACCAGTAATTACAAAGTTGACGTTCACCAGAACCAGTAATTAGCGTGAAGCAATATATATATATTATATGGAGAAAATGAGAAATGTTAAGTCTATAATCAAATGAAAATCCGGTTGTTGCTCCGTCCTATCATTTCCATCCACCACCCGCTCGCCATTCAAAACGATTAACATGCTCTACTCATATTGTAATTAAATAGACTTTCGTGCTAAAAAAAAAAAAAAAAAAAAAAAAAAAAAAAAAAAAAAAAAAAAAAAAATTCCATGTTGGTGAAACCGTAAAACCAAAAACTAAAAATTAATTATTAAAATATTAATCAAATAATTATATTGATCATTTTTTATTAACTTAAACTTGAGGTAAGCGATGATTCGACAAGAAATTAGAACAAAGGCCTAAAGTTTAAACTCTAAATATATAATTTACGCCTCATTTTAGTTAAAGATTTTACGTATTGACGGTACAATTTACTTTCATTTTAATTAAATATTTCATAAAGATGAATTTTAAAATATTAATTAAATAATTAAATTCACAATTTTCTATAAACTTAAGTTTTCGGATAAACACAGTTAACGGTAGTCCTTTAGCAAAGAATATTCTTCACGGGTTAAAGCTCCTCTTCGTGACAAATGAAGTTATAAAACCTTCGTTACTTTGTATTCCTACCATGGCCCTTGTTAAAAACAAAAAAAATATATATATAAATACATCTACATATCTTATTTTCAAATTTATCATTTAATTTATGGAACCCACATTGAATCTCACATATTCAATAGTGAATTTGAAACTTAATTGCATGGAGATGTGTTTTAATATATGTGTATCATTTCTCAATTGACAATACTATGTTAACATAATGAGATAGTGGTGAAATAATATTGTAGTATATAGCAGGTGGTCTTAGTTTGCCTACTCATCTTGTAGGCTCAATTTGTGAGCTTCATTGGAAAAGCATACAAAAATCGATTCTCAAGCGAAATAGGATAATGAAATAATCAAATTAAGTTGATTTTAAATAGAAAAAAGAAACATCCATTAATAATAGGTCTTTTTTTTTTGGTAATGTAATGAAAAGTAATAGAGGCCCCATTGCTAGTATGTGACAATGGCTTTAAACCATGGATACCAACAATATTTCAAGGATTGGCTTACGTATAACAGCCCTACTTGCCTTTTTTCTTTTTTTCTACTTAATTTACTCAACAAGCTATGTACTTACCTCTTTGAGATCTCATCCCCCCCACCCCGAAAGAACTTGAACAACATCACAGACCGACCCATCACTAAGCAATCCAACAAATGCAATTTCACCCTGGAATTAGATCCAATGATTCAACAACCTGAGCCATAACTGGCCTGTCTCTTGAACTCTCCACAGTACACCGGCCAGCAATATCAAAATATTCCTTAACATTGGCTTCTACAAGCCCCTCCCTCCAAATATTGGCATCCACCATTTCCATTTGCCGATTTTGGGCCACCATTCTCATGGCCCATTCCTCCAGCGAAACCTGTTTCCCGTCCATCACCGTTGGCAAATTGGGCTTCTTTCCCGTCGCAATCTCCAACATTAATACACCGAAACTATATACGTCGCCCTTCACCGTCGCTGCCATGGGCCCAGCCATGTACTCCGGCGGCATGTACCCCATCGTGCCCGCCACTTGTGTCGACACGTGCGAATGCGAGGTGTCGATGCTCCTTGCCAGCCCAAAATCCGCAATATGCGCCTCAAACTCTGAGTCCAACAACACATTGCTAGCCTTTATATTCCTGTGAATAATGGGCTCCTCCAACCCATGGCAGTAGGCCAGCGCACTAGCCACTCCCTTTACGATCTTAATCCTCGTCTCCCAACGCAACGGTTTCCGTACGCCCCACTGCGATAACGACGCCATGTCATCGTTCTCCGATGACGCGTCCTGCAACCATTGGTCGAGGCTACCCTTCTCGTTATACTCGTAAACCACGAGCCTTTCGGGGCCCGAGATGCAGTAGCCGAGAAACTTAACGATATTCCGGTGTTGGACATTGCCCAGTGTCTCCATCTCGGCCCGAAACTCCCGAAGGAAAGCGCCTGGGTCAAGCCTCTTGATGGCGACGGTGGAGCCGTTGGAGAGCTGAGCCCTGTAGACGAGGCCGAAGCTGCCGTCGCCGACGATCAGGTCGGCGGAGAAGTTCTTGGTGGCGTGGACGAGCTCGGTCATGGAGATTCGGAGGGATGGGTCGAAGGCCGCGCTATCGTCGACGGCGATGGAGGAGAGCTCGGTCTTAGGTGGGTTGCGGAGCGCGCGGGCTTGGACAAGCCCACGGGCTTGGGCCCGCCCACGGGCTTGGACCCGCCCACCGGCTTGGGTCCTATCACAGCTTTTCTTGTTTAGTTTACAGACGACGAACAACATAGCGAAGAGAATTGTCATGAACAAGAAGCTTGCCGAGGCAACGATTATTGCTTGGATCGATTTCTCCATATTGAAAGAGACAAATAAAGAAAGGAAGGAATTGGAATTCGAGAAATAGAGAGGGGGTTAGATGATGAGAAAAAGGTGTTGTCCCTCTTGGGTGTGTTGAGGGTTACATGTGGGTTTGGAATTCGACTGAGAACGGTGGGGAAAGGATAATCAGAGCCGGTATGAGCGGTGGGGTGGGAGTGGGGTTTCAAGGAAGATGGGTTTTGGTCATCGGTAGTCTTTAAGTCTTGCCTTGTAGTGAGGCCAAGTCAACGTCTAATGGGTTTTGGGGCAGGGATCGTGTGCGTACTTGTCAATTAAGGCGACGTTGATCATGTGTTGAGAATTTTTTTTTGAAAGGGATCATGTATTGAGAATTGAGTATTGAAGATTGGCTGCAATGAAAATTGAAGGGAAAGGATGGTGGATGATGACGATGATGATATGTTCTTTTGACGTGTCAAATGCTCCGAAGGATTGAAGACTACCTCTTGAGTAACATATAATCATGCATGAGTAAAATAATTAAAGTCAGATGAGCAACGCATTCCCAATCCATCGTTCAATCTGTCCTTGCTATTGAAAAAAAAAAATCAATAAAAAAATTGACAATTCCACATCATCATTTACTCTTTTAATAAGAAAAAATGTAATTTAATAGACTAATATACAACTGAGATGTTGTGACAATAAAAAATCAATTTTTTACATCAAAATAGGGATTTTGCTGATTAAAAAATTGATGTTTATTTTTATATCATTCTAATTGTATGACAATCATATAACCGTTAATTAAATAAACGTACTCTTGATAATACGCACTACGAATAGCGCCCAGCCGTAATCAATCAAACTTTCTAACATAAGAAAAAAAGAGTGAAACCTAGAAGATGAGGGTGATGGATCATGGACTCCTTCATGTCTGCTCAAATTGTAGCGACAATCAAAGAGCAAAAAGGAAACCCAAGAAAAAAAAAAGGCAATGATTGCTTTAAATAATTGACCGTTTGAATCAATCTTAAAGCATCCTCATCGAGCTTGGCATTTCAAACTTTTCACCAAATTTTGGTGAAATTTCTCAAACTCCCCCTTGCATCAAGCTCTCTATTGTTTCACCAAATTACCGCTTGTTAGAATCCTTCTCCAAATCTAACGCCCAAAATCTCTACGCTATTCTATTCTTTAATATTTTTCTCATTCTCGCGCCTTTCTTCACCTTCTTTCTGCAAGATTTCTGTCACTTTCCTCAGCAAGATCTCTGTCACTTTCCTCTGCATCAAGCCATCAGCAAAAGGAAGCAAGCCACTGATTTTTCAAGCACTGGGCCAACTCGTGCAAGCTACAAGGTGGGCTTTCGACGGACGTGGACAAGATCGAGCTCGATGCCGATGCCGACAATGCAACCGGTGACAGAGCCGTCGACGAGGAAGATCCCAAACTCAAAAACGCTAACTTCACTGATGAAATAGGCGAGAAGCAACCGAATTTGACCCCGAATTTCCCTTCCCAAAGGTGAGTTTCATAAATTGTTTTCAATTGATTTAGGTTTTCAATTCATTGCAAAAAAAAAAAAAAAAGAAGTTGATTTAGGGTTTGAAAAAGTTGATTTAGGGTCTACACTCGCCGCAAGCTTGAATCCGTTAATGGGTTCACAAAGATCAAGTCTTTTGGCTATTTGGGTTTCACGGTTTCTGGCCTAATTGGGAAATTCTGTGTTCTTTTATGGGATGGGTGTGGCCGTTTATTCCTTTGAAGGGGTTGGGATTGTTTTGCCAGTAGAGTCTGAGATGAAATGAGAAGATTGCAGAAAAATGGAACCTGCCGATGTAGTTTCTGTTCTGCTGAAGGGTTGATCCTGATTGTGTTGTTTCTGTTCTGCTGTAGAGTTGTTTTGGTGTTTGCCTGTTCTTTTGTTGATTTTTCTATTGTTTGGCTTGAGTTGATGGTGTTGTTGGTTGCTGCTGTAGTTTGCAGCTTGGATTATTTGGTTTTAAGGCTTGTATTCTGGCCTTGAGTTGTTCCTGTTTGGAACTTGTTTTCCAGTTTTTCTGGAAGTGTTGTTACTTGTTTTCTGGTAAATAAGTTGCTTGGCTGGTTGTTGAAGACAATAAAAGTCCAGGCTAATTGTTGGTTCAATTAATTTAATTAAAGCACAGTGGCTTGGCTGGTTGTTGAAGGGAATTAACGTTGGACGTTGGATGAAGGCTAGGGAATTTTAAAGTAGATGATGAAGGAAACCAATTTTGACAGTTAAAATAGTTATTCTCAAAACTAATAAAATATAATATTTAGTTAAAATAGAGAAATATTTAGAGAGTTTGATGTATGGAGTTTTTCAAAAGTAAAAGATAACATCAAAAAAGTAGATTGTTTAAGCTAAATTTAGAAAAAATTTTGGAGAGTTTGATGAGGATGCTCTTATGTTGCCAAATAGCAAGTAAATTACATAGCTAAAGTCCATGGGAGGACCCACACGGCATTGTCTAAAGTTCGTGAGTTCTGACCCGTTCAAACTACATCAAAAGCCAAAAGGAAGAAATTTGAAGCACTACGGAGGAAAACAGTTACTTAAAATTTAGTCCAAGGCAAAGTGCTAATTTTTAATTTTTTCTGCGCAATACCAAGGAAATTGAGAAGGGAAAAAGAGCTGAATAGGAGAGAGAGAAAGGGGTAATTTATTTGCGCTACGCATTATAGCTTTGAATAGGCAGAGACCACACAAAAAACCACCCCAACATTTGGGCTTTTTCGTATTAATGATTAATGAAAGTTAAATAGTTTTCTTCTAATAACCACCCCAACATTTGGCAAGCCCTTGGGCAGTTTTCATGAAGCCTAATTTTTTTTGATAAGTAGTTTTCATGCAGCCTAATAGACAGACATTAATCTGTTGTTAAGTACCTGATTCCACTCTCGTTGTCTCCTTCAAAAGGTTTTGCTTCCGGGTGAGGCCTTCGGGGAGCGCAGGCAACATTTTTGAAGATCGAGTAAAGAAGATCAAATTCCGCCTTAAATTTCGAGCAGCAGGCTTCTATCCGTACTTCTCTGCTACACTGGTAGCTACACTGTCTTGGCTGTCCCTCTCATGTTCTTCAATGGCAGGTCGTATTTCATTGTATAATGCATCAAGCGCGGCGTTGGCATTCTTCTTAATTTCCTGCACAGAAACTTATCATTTTCAACATGAATTTTAATAACAAAAATAATAACTACAACGATGAAACATTAGATATCATTCATTCTATGATTGATGTTTCATATAACAAACCAAGAACAATTTTTTTTTGTGCAGTTGGATAAAGCATCCATCACTACGGTGAGAATATGCTATTTGATCATCTAAGTGATGCATAAAACAGAAGATATTAAGATCATTAGACCTCATTATATTCCAGATATGACATGTCATGAGAGTGGGGGCAAACTGCAAGTGGTTGAAGCACCAATCATACAATGATAATGATGTTCTTTGTGGTCTTCTAAGTAATCTCTAAATGAGGCCTGTGTAACCAGATTTCACTCAAACGAAATCCCACCATGAGAAGAAGAAGTCATTTGCTTTCATATTAGATCATAAACTAATTATTTGACAATATGCTGAGCTTCAAGCATGCTAGTAAGAGCATATTGGAATGGTTTCCTGAATCTAAATTTCGACACTATCATACATGCCGACACCAAAAAGGAACTCAGGGAAAATCTTTTTAGGTATTAAAATTTAAGAAATGCATTAAAGCATAATTGTAATGGACAAAAACTGTTAAAGGAACACACATTAAGGGAAGAGGGGGAAAAAAAAGAGTGAGAACTGAGATCCTTAGCTTTCTAACCTTCAGCTAGAGATCATGCATTGTCATTTGATTCTTAATCTTTTGAAATATATTGATTTCACATTATTTTTGTTTTTTTATTCAAGTGTTACACGAGAAAACAGCACAACTAACCAAACCAATATAAACATAATCTATACCAAATCCAAAATGACATCATTTTGGTATTAAACTCTAACACCGAATCAATGTCATGTTGGTGAATTTATTAAGTTATATATATATATATATATATATATATATATATATATACACACACACACACACACACACACAAGGGTATGCGGATAATTATTTTTGCTAACCGCATCCGCATGTGTGGATAGTTACGGATATCGAATGCAGACGGTTAATATCTATCCGCTTGTACACCCCTACTATTGGGCTGTTATTCCACTATTATTATAATTTTTTTTTTTGCTAGAAATTAATGTTGCATTTCAGGTAATATTTATCGTGTCTATTATTAAAATATAAATTATTATGTGGTAGTTTATATGATATTTATTGTGTTTATAAATTGACATGCCAGTTCACGTAGTATTTCTCATGTCAATCACTAAAATATAAATGTATCATACATTTTCATAAAATATGAACTGTACATGAATTTGTAAAGAAATTTGTAATAAAAGATGTATTCCAATCATTTTTTTTTTCACTTTGATCTAAATTGTAGAAGTTTTACCAATTTCAAACTGTTTATTTAAAATTTTGATCAATATCTTTTACTCTAAGCCAACATTTTAACGTATGACAAGGTCGTCAAAGAAAAGAGACAGAGAGATAAATGTCGTGGAATTTTACCATCTTCATTACTTTCAGGTAATTTGCTGTTCCCACTATAAGGCATACTTATCCAAATAAATCTCAAATTGTCCATTACTTAGACAGGCGAGTTATATAAAAATTATTTCGAGTTTTCTATTCACCTCCTCTTGCCTCTATCACTTTGTATGGCTAAAATTTAATTAAAATCCGGTTAAATTATCACTTAAATTACTTAATTATCTAACCAATTTAAGTTAATAAAAATAAATAAAGTTAATCATTTAATCTTCTATTTCTCGATATTTTTCGACAAGGGCACAGGAGCAACACTTCAAATGTGAGAGGAAATCATCAATCAAGCCTCCCTATCAAAGGAAGAGATGATGAGCAGCGCAATTCAAAAAAACATATAAAGCCAACAACTACTAAATGTGTTCTTTTGGAATGAAATTGTTGTTTCGGAGAAAAATGTCACAAAATAGTAGTTTAATAGTGTGTTTAAGGGAGATTAATACGTTTTTATTCTCTAAAATAGAAAATAGCCGCCATCTTTTGGAGGGTAATGGTGGTCGACTTCGATGACCCGATTGCCCCAACTCCCAAGGCGTGGAACTATATTCATAAATTCTTTTTTGTATTTTTCGCTTTTTGGACCACTTTTGTAAAAAATTTGTAATATATATATATATATATAACAAGCCGCCTTCGATTGTGCATTTGTGCATATTTTTTTATGCTTCTTTTGCACGTGGCAATTTCCATGTCATTGATTATTATTTATTGACTTCAAGTCAATTCTATGCCCGTTGCAGATATATATCCCAATTTAATTATCAAAAAGAAAAAAAACGACTCTTCAAGAAAAACAATTTAATTGACCAGGAAACAAAAATTAGAGAATACAAATAAATAAATAAATAATTGATGGTAGAACCGTAGAAGGCTAACCGAAGAAAAAATAAGAGAGATATCGAAATAGTTGCATGATGGGATATATTGTTTGCTTTAAAATAGCTAGAAGGTAAGAAAGGAGGATTATGTAATAATTAGTGAAATTTCGTATAATATATAGTACCCCTATGTATGTATTTAAAGAAACTCCCCTATAACTATCGACTACAAGAAAAATGGTCTTCAGCGACCAATTTTTTAGCGACGACCCATAAGTCGTCCCTAATAGTCACTTATCAGCGACGACATTTTGGGGTCGTTGCTAATGTCAAAAAAAGTTTGAACATCAGCGACGACAAAATTGTCGTCGCTAATATGTCGTCGTTATTATTGTGGCGGTAATTTTTTTCCCACGTGAAAAGTATTAGTGACAATATTTAGCTTATTAGCGACGACTTTGTGGTCGCTAAAATGATCCATAAATAATATATTAATTTGAATCAAATTATATTAATTTGAATCAAATTAGCGACAACACATCGTTGCTAATATCTCGTGTATTTAACTTAATTTTTTTTGTTTTGGAAAAACTAAACTTTACCCCCCCCCCCCCCCCCCAAAGTTTAATCTAATATGCAATTTTGCCTCCAAAATGAAAAAAAAAAAAAAAAAAAAAAAAAAAAAAAAAAAAAAGAAGTTGCAATGGACCCCAACTAAGTTTCATAATTTTGCCATGTAGCATATTCTTCCGAAAATACCACTGAAAAGATCAATTTCTTTTTTAAAAAATAAAAAATAAAAAATTGGGGGTGGCTCCGGAGCATTTGGGGATATTTTTGTCTTTTTTTAAATAAAAAATTTAAATAAATAATAATTTTTTTTAAATAAAAAATTTTAAAAAATAATAATAATAATAATAATTTTTATTTATTTATTTATTTTTTTTTTTTCGGAAGACTTGGATACATTACTAAATTAGGAAACATGGTTAAGGTCCATTGCAACTTTTTTTCACTTTAGAGGTAAAATTGCAGTTTGAGTGAAACTTTGGGAGGTTAAGTGTAGTTTTTCTTTTTCTTTTTCTTTTTTTCTTTTTTTAATTTTTTTGTAAATGTATCATAAATCCTTGAGATAACACAAGATTTGAAATCACTCATTCACTTTTTAATTTTAAAAAAATATCACTCATTCCTTAAGTTTTTAATTTCGCGAATTTGAAAAATAGTCATTTCGTGTTTTTTCCGTCCAGTTTTACAACGTTTGTAAGGTAGAGTCACCATTTATCCACAGGCATTGACACATCAGTTAAAATGACACCGTTTAGCTTTTTTTTTTTTTTTTTTTGCCAAATCACCTTAAATTAATAATTTCTTTTTTATTAAAATATATATATATATAAAATAAAAATTTTTTAAAAAAAAAAAAAAAAACCCATTGCCGATGCAATAGAGCTGAAGGTGAAACAGAGTTGGACGAGAGAATGGTTTGAGTTCAAGAAGTTGTTTGATTTTTTTATTCCATTTGATATGAAGATTAATTGATCTGTAAAGAGGAAAATGAAGTAAAAGGGAACAATGAACAAGTTGCTGGAAATAGCAGACGGTAGGCATGGTTTTTGCGAAAATGGATAATTGTATCGTTGGTCCCTGGGGTTGGCCATAATTATTTTTCACTTCTTATGGTTCAAAAAGTTCATGAGAGGTCATCGTAGTAAACAATAATTACGAATCACTCCTAGGCCAATTTTCTATCTACTATGTTAACAGATTCTGTTAGTCAATCATGTCATACCCAATAAAAAGTCGACACGTGTCAATTACAATAAAAAAAAATATGAAAAAAATAAAATATAAATATTTGTTTTTAAAAAAATAAAAATGAATAAAACAAAGGGGTGGCTGCCGGTGTGGGGGTTGCTAGGCCACCCCCAGAGGTGGCCGAGGGTGGGTGGCTGCCCACTTTGTTTTACTAGTACTGCATTACTCCAATCGATAGAAAATTTTATCGATCCTAGTGCATTACTCCGATCGATCGTGAGTATATGAATTATATATTATCCTAATGCATTAGTTCGATCAATAATGATAATAATATATGGATTTTGTCGTATCCTTGTACATTAGTCCGATTAATCGTGATACGATCAAATAATTAATTGATAACAAACTTACATATTTTTTAGAAAAAAATACACATACCCCCTCAAATTGATCCATTGTCAATGTTTTATCTAAACTACAAAAAAATGTCAATGTCAACCTCTCAATGACAAAAATATGCTTCATAAAATTAAAAAAGAAAAAAAAGAAAAAAAAAAGAAATTATAATTATAACAAAATAAAAAAATAAAAAAAAGTTTGAAAAACCAAGGGGGTTCATTGTAATTTTTTAAATTTTTGTAAACAATTAATTTTTTTTTATTTGTTTTGGAATTTATAAGAATACTTTAGTCTTTTTTTTTTTTAAAAAAAATATTAATAAAGAAATTTTATATATATATATATATGAAGGAAAAAAAAAAAAAAAAAAAAAAAAAAAAAAAAAAAAAAGGCCAAAGTTTGCCAACCACCCAACCCATAAAGCAATTCTAATTAATGGAATCTGGCATGCAGTACTCCCATTCACGACTAACTAGGCTATTTACCACCAAAAAAAAAAAAAAAAAAAAAGGTAAAAGAAACACAACTTCCACTAGTTGCACGCGGGAGACTTTCCCGCACAAACCAAAACTTGTTTGTTATATATAGTTTAAGAAGCAGAATAAAAAAAAAAAAAAAAGCAAAGAAAGCAAAGAAAAGCGGCGCTCCATCAAAACAGTTTCTTTCTCTCAGGTCTCTCTCTCACTCTCTATCTCGTTTTGATCTGAATTGGGATTTGGATCTTTTATTGTTTAGAGATTAATTTATGTTTATTTATCTGTACGTTTCACTCCCAAAAAAATTGTAATCCTTTGAATTGGGATTTGAATCTGTTATTATTTAGAGGTTAATTTTAGGGAAAAATACAAAAAAGCCCCCCAAACTACCATCGATTCTCCGGATGGCACCCCAAACTACCAAAGCTTGGATTCCGGCCCCCCAAATTACTTGACCCTTGTATTTTGGCCCCATCCGTCAGATTCAGCCGTCTAACTGGACGGAAACCGAGTCACGTGCGAGTCACGTGACTCATTTTTCCAAAAAACCCGAGTTTACCCCCTCCCCCACGGACTGAAATTACGAACATGTCCTTCGGTCCTTTAACTTATTAACTGAGAAAATCAGAAATAAAAATACAAAAAAAATTACGATTATGCCATTTCTCACGCTTCATTTGTGAGAAATCATCGGACAGAAATAAAATCAAAAATCCTAGGGTTTGCTTCATTTCTCACGCCGCTCAAGCTCACTCACGCCGCTCACCGCTCACTCACGCCGCTCACGCCGCTGCTCACGCCGCTCACGCTACTGCTCACGCCGCTGCTCACGCCGCTGCTCACGCCGCTGCTCACGCCATTCCTAAGTTGGTCGACACTGTCGAAGGGGAGGAGACGGGTGTTTGCCGAATCTATTCCGAACATCGCCTTCGGTCCTTTAACTCATTAACTGACAAAATCTCTTCCGAATATTGTTTGTAAGTACCCACTGCCTAAATGCCGACACCCCCCGACACCTTATTTATATTTCATGGAAAACGATGGGCATTTGTTTGTTTATTGCAATCTAGGATCGAAATTTGGACTTGTTGGACCTACCACACTTTATGATTCTTGTTTGTATATTGGGAGCCCACCATTTTTGCATATGATTCGTTTGTTTAGCTGGTCCCATTTTTTGTTTGCATAAGAAAATTGTTTTGAGGGTTTAGTGGTCCCCTAAGAGACAGCCGTGGGTCAGTTGTCCACTGTCCACTGTCCCCTTGTCCACACTTTCCTGTCCCCTTGAATGAAAATTGACTTTTGTAAATGCGAAAATAATTGGTCAGTTGTTATGGGCTTGTGATTGAAAATGGAGCATGTTTTTACGAACACTGTTGGTTCCTTAAAATCTGTACACACACTCTTGGTTTCCTTAAAATAAGTTTGCTTGCATTTTATGAAATTGGGTTGAATGGCTGATATCTAGTCTAGGATACTTGGGAAAAAACAAAAAAGAGGAAAAAAGACTTAGGAAAAAAAAATCATAATAAATAAAATAATAATAACTCAATGTGTTTGATTTAGAATAGTTTGAAAAATATCTTGTCACCCACATGTGCACATCTTTTCACTTGATATTCAATTTGCTTGTTTCTTTATTTATTATGTTTTGTTTTGAAGATGGCTACACAAGAGTTCGTATTTGAGGTGCATTATGGAGGTCATATAGATAGGAGGTTCATGAATTCATATGTTGGGGGAGATGTTGATGTGTACAAGACGGATGTCATTCCACATGATAGGGTGTCATTTTCAGTTGTAGAGGATATTGCTAAAAGATATGGGTACAAATCCGGGGACTTGATTTATTACTTACTGCCAGGGTGTACTCTTCGAAATGGGTTGAAATTAATCACATCAAACTTTGATGTAAATGAAATGGTTCAAGCCCACTTGGGTCTACCAATTGTTGAGTTGTACATCAACTCATTTAATGCCTCCATACCTGACATTGATGAGGGTAATGATGAAGATGATAATGATAATGACGATGATGATGATGAGAGGGGGTATTCTAGGATCGAGCGTGACGATCCATATTGGGAAGAGGTAAATGAACCGGATCTGTTTGTGGATAATGATGATGTTCATGATGATGTTCCTGGGCCATCTATGGGGAGGGGGGGCGAAGAGAGCGATGAAAGTGATGAGGGTGAAGAGGAAGGTGATGAAGAGGAAGGTGATGAAGACGAAGGTAGGGGAGTCGACCATACTAACAGTGGATTTGATTATGATGAAGATGCAAACTCAGACATGCCACGCAGTAACATTCTTACATCTCCTCCCAGAAGTGATGATGAGTATGAGGTGACCTCCCAGAGGAGACATGTGACAGAGCCTTCTGAGTTCCAAATGGCTGACATGGGTAACACAGAGTTTGTGGTGGGTCAAAAATTTTCGTCAATCCAGGTTTTCAGAAATGCAGTTAGAGAGACTAATGTAAACATGGGGAAGGATGTAAAGTTTAGGAGGAATTACCTTGCGAAATGTATAGTGGTATGCAGTGATACGCGTTGCAAATATAGGATTTATGGGCGCAAGTGCAAGGATGAGGAATCCTTTGAAGTTCGATCAGTTCAGTCCGTACACAAATGTAGGAGGAAACACAGTAATTCTATTTTGAAATCGTCTTGGATTGCAGATAAGTTGATTGAGAAGTTCAGAGCACAACCCAACATGCCTGTAAAGGCAATGGTAGAGACAGTGAAAGAAAGATGGGGTGTAGATGTGAAGGAGCATAGGTTGTATCGGGCTCGAAGACTTGCAAAAGACAAGATACGTGGCAGTGTGAACGACCAGTACAAGAAGTTGTGGGACTTTTGTGAGACAATCAGGAGAACAAATATTGGCAGTTGCGTAATGATGAAAATAGAGAGGCCATTACCTGATAAGCCCGCAAAATTTCAAAGGTTGTACTTCTCCTTAGCCGCCATGAAAAGCGGTTTTCTTGCTGGTTGTAGGCCCATCATTGGGTTGGATGGGTGCTTCTTGAAAGGTCCGCATAAGGGCCAACTTTTGGCTGCCATTTCGAGGGATGCAAATAATCAGATGTATCCAGTGGCTTGTGCAGTGGTAGAAGCAGAAGTCAAAGACAGTTGGACTTGGTTTTTAGAGACTTTGCTATCGGATCTTGGCGCCCCCCCTGCAGAGGGATGGACATTTATTTCTGATCGTCAGAAGGTAAAGTAACATACATATTCCTGTAATCAATTGGTCAATTCTTTTTTTATGATACAATCAATGTTATGTCTGACATCTTAATTTTACTTTGCGCAGGGTCTGGTCCCGAGTTTGGAAGTGGTGGCTCCCGGTGCTGAGCATCGGATTTGTTGTAGACATTTGTATGCAAACTACAGAGATGTAGGTCACAGAGGTTTGGCATTGAAGGAGAAGCTCTGGAGCGCGGCTGCCGCTTACACAGAGGCTGAGTGGTTTATACAAATGGACGAACTAAAGCGGATAAGTCCGGATGCGTATGATTACCTGTCCAAGATTGACCCAAGTACGTGGACAAGGGCTTGGTTCAGTACCTTCCCTAAGTGCGATTTAGTTGTGAACAACCTCTCAGAATGTTTCAATGCTTGGATTGTGAAACAACGTGATCTACCAATAATATCGTTGATGGAAATGTTGAGAATAAAATTGATGAAGAGATACCAAAAAAAGCGAGAAGGCATTACAAAAATGGATGGCAGGATTTGTCCAAAAATTTTGGAACGGTTAGATGAACTCTCACAAGATGCTTCTCATTGCAATTGCGTGTATGCTGGGGATGGGTTTTTTGAAGTGACAGACAAACAGAAACAACATGTGGTTAACTTGGTTAGAAGAACATGTGGGTGTAGACAATGGGACATGACGGGAATCCCATGTGCACACGCAATATGTGCAATATGGAAAGATAGTGCAGACCCTGTTGACTATGTTTCTTATTGGTATACTGTGGATATGCTGAAAAAGGCATATGAACATGTCGTGTATCCCATGCCTAGTGAAGAACAGTGGACTAAGACAAATGGCGTGCATGTAGACCCACCAGTGATTAGAATACAACCTGGAAGGCCGAGAGTAGTGAGGACCAGAGGACCAGAGGAGCCCAAAAATCAATACAGGATAAGGAAGGGTGGGTTACTATGAGATGTTCCAGATGTAGGGGTACTGGACATAACCTAAGAACATGTCCCCGCATAAGAATAGAAGCAGTTAATTATAGAGGACCTCGTAGGAGTGAGGTAAATTCCTTTGACAGTTTTGGGGTTTATTTCTTGGTATTCAATGATATGCTTAATTATTATGTTGACATTTGTTTTTTTAATGTGGTAGGTGCAATCTACTGAACCGAATCACCATTCTACAGTTGATTCTGAACCGGTTACTTTTTCATGTCCTAACTTTTTCATGTCATAACTTTTTCATGTCATAAGTTTGTCATGTCATAACTTTTCTATCATTTACATTACATTTTGCAGCCCTCAATTGTCCATCACACCCCACAAACCACTGTTGCATCATCGTCTAGAGGAAGGGGTAAGGGAAGGGGTAGGGGTAGAGGTAGAGGTAGAGGAACTGGTCGGTCACAGCCACACCCACAGCCACAACCACAGCCACATACTCTGCATCAGCCGCAGCCTTCGCCTCATGCCAATGCTTGGGTGAGTACTGGCAACACCCATAATTTTGTTGTTTATATTTATTGTTAACCCCACCTAAACTTATTGTTAACTTATTGTCTTGACAGTTTCCAAGTACCGTCAACACGGTCCGGGGGTATGGACCGCATTCGCAGTCACAGCCTCGGACCCATGCCAATGTTATTGTGAGCACTCTTCTATAATAGAACTCTTACTTTTATATTGCATTATGTTCAAAACTTTTACTTTTATATTGCATTATGTTCAAAACTTTTACTGTGTCTCTACAGTCTCAAGGAACTGTGAACACAGTAAGGATGTATGGACCCTCGTCAGTACAGCCGCATTCTCAGTCACAACCTCAGCCTCAGACTAATGCTTTTGTAAGCCCTCAATCCACCGTTCTTTTATATCTGTTGTTTTTTTATGACAGTTTTGGTATAACCTAATTAACAACATTTTGCAGTCTCATGGTAATGTCAACACAGTTAGATTATATGGACCCCCTACACCATCACAGTCACAGCCAACAACTATTGTGAGCAATCAAAACACTCGTTCTCTAAGTTTTGAATTTTATTTAAATTTTTAACTCACATTTTTTATTTAATTTAAATTTACAGTTTCAAGGTACTGTCAACACTGTCAGATTGTATGGACCCCCTACACCATTAGGGGACTCTCAGCCAGGAGGGTCTACTCAGCCAACAGTGTCTTCTCAGCCATTCAACCCAATTTCATCAAAGCCTGTTACTAGAAGTCAAAAGATTATTCCAACAGTGGAGAAGGCAATTGGCGTACTTGAGGCCAATCAGAGAAAGAGGAAGAAGCCGGAATGGCAAAAATATTAGGGTGGTTTTGTTGGTGATAAACAATTTATGGATGTGTTTGGATGTGTTATTGTAGAAATGTTTTGATGACAAGCAAATGTTGTTTTGATGATACATGTGAAGGATATGTTTGGATGTAATTGATTAGACAAACATGTATAATTATGTAATTGTGTTGATGACTTAGATGATGGATGTATTTGAACCTAATTTGATGAAAAGTAGGTGTTGTTTAGATGATTTGGATGATGCCTAAATGTTTGGATGTAAGTAATTCTTTGACAAGCAGGTGTTGTTTTTATGACTTGGGTGAATGTTATGGTGGGTTGTAAAGATAGATAGATATTGAGCACTTTTCATTGAGCAGGTGTTGTGTACACATTACACATTATTAATTGTGAAAGTGGATTTTTGGTCAATATTGAAATTTTTGGTCAAGTAACAGTTATTTGGATTAGGATGTGGGCAGAATATTGGAAAAGAGTCTATGATTGAGTTTTTGTTTTAATAGAAATGAAGTTATTGAGCATTTTTAAGGCAAATTTAATGGGGAAAAAATTGATGAGGTTGGTTTATAAATGCAGTGGAAGCCCTTGGTGAAATACATGCATAACATCCAAAATGAAAACATACAATTGAACTTTTTTTACAACTGTCAGTTTAACATCAACTTTGTACTTCTAGGTCCGCTATAATTAATAAAATAAATGCCTAACACCAAAATGCCAACTAACAACGCAGCCCTAAACATCTTCCCGTTATTTTGGCCATTATTCTGGCCCAACCCTAACTCTCGACGTAGGTTATCGGCATGTTCCTCGCATTTTTTATCAATCAAATCATCGACTCTGTCCTTCTCAGAAAGCCTTCTCTCCTCCATTCCTTTCAAATATTTCATTAATCCCTCCTCGTATGCAGTCATTTTATTATCAGCCCAAACAAAATAATCACAATCGCCGGCTTTCTGCAATAAAAAATCAAAAAATGCATAAACTACTAACGATGAAATATAACACAAAGCTACTTTCAGAAAGAAATTACCTTATAGTTAATACATCCGTACCACTTCCTGCTGGGATTGGATGAGGTCCAAGAGTACCTCAGTCGTGCAGGTACTCCACATTTACATAATGGCGGACCACTTGATAAGTCACTCGTTGTAGACATTTACGCGTACCTACATTAGAAAGCACATGACAATCAATCAAATCTTATATCACTCATAATAAAATTCTATAACATACCGACAAATGGCTTGCAATAGGAATGTTTTACTGCACTTAACAGAGTAGTTCATAGTGTATTCGAAGTGTTTGAACATTTGTTGGGCAAGGACAAGTTGGTCAACCCTGTTGAACAGATCAAATTTAACTGCTAAAAGACGACAAATTAAAGAGGTAAAGTAGGTGGATAACAGTAAACCCTGTCCTTAACTAAGCCAGGCCTCTGGTTATTGGTCCCTATAAATGAGAGTGGTCTAGCATGAGCTACAGTTGGACTGAACTAAGAATGGAGTTTAGGAGAGCATTGGTAAGTGGGTTCTTGGTTTTATGTGTTCTGGGTGCGGGAGGTGAGGTGCTGAAAGGCTTTTGACCCCATTCGCGCGCCATATGGTGAGGGATTCTTTCATAAACAAGCTGAAAGGGACTCAGATGGCCGCCTCCTCGTAGACTTCATAGGTACAAACATTTCTACATCATCTCCCTCTCTATCATTACTTAGTAATAAATTCAAATTCAACTCGGTAGTTCACAAATTCAAGCAAAAAAAAAAAACAAAAAAAAAAAACCAATATACCACAAAGCCTAAATATACCAACTCGGTAGTTCACAAATTCAAGCTAAAAAAAAACAAAAAAAAACCAATATACCACAAAGCCTAAATATACCAACTCGGTAGTTCACAAATTCAAGCAAAAAAAAAATTGCAAAATATACCATTTAAGCACATGGTTTGCTCTAAATTTCAGTTAACTACCCCTTCATTTTCAAGCACATAAATTCAAGCCAACAAACAGGAAAAAAAAAAAAAAAAAAACCATTTAGGCATTTCAACAAGCACCCACTAAGCACATGGTTGCTCAAAATTTCATTCGATTTGTCCATCACACCCCACAAAAACAAGATTGAATGGCTTACTGGGGATCTGGGGCAAATACGGTTGCTGGATTTGTCAGCGGAGGAGCAACCGGATGCTGGTAAGCCGAGCTCGTCTGGCTTTGTCGGCGGTGGAGAAAACGGATGCTGGAACGACGGGAAACACCCGAAAGCCGAGTTCGATCACTAGCTGCTACCGCAAGTTCGATCTGGGACCTGCGATGTATCTGAGCCCTAACCCGTGCGTGTGACCTCCTCTCCTCTCTCCTATATTGCGAAAATTTTGGGAAAAAAAGACAAGACAACAGAGCCAAGTATTAGAATTTCAGTCCGTGGGGGAGGGGGTAAACTCGGGTTTTTTGGAAAAATGAGTCACGTGACTCGCACGTGACTCGGTTTCCGTCCAGTTAGACGGCTGAATCTGACGGATGGGGCCAAAATACAAGGGTCAAGTAATTTGGGGGGCCGGAATCCAAGCTTTGGTAGTTTGGGGTGCCATCCGGAGAATCGATGGTAGTTTGGGGGGCTTTTTTGTATTTTTCCCTTAATTTTATGTTTATTTTATTTTAGTGCTAATAGTAAAAACAGTGATACCTTTGAATTGAGATTTGGATATTTTATTGTTAGACAATTTTGGACGAAAGTATGTGTGGTGACACCTAAAACCTATAGATTGATAGCGATATGTGACCTAAAACTTTCCCCTTTTCCACAATATAGTTTATGAGCAACTTGGATTAATTGTAGTTTTATCTCATGTGGGGTTGGTGATCGTTTTAGGCTTGCAGTCAAGACTGATTCAGTTTTTTTTTTTTTTTAATTTATTTTTTCTGAAACTAGAAAATTATTAAATTGCCTACACCAACTAGATTATCACACAAAAACCACGTCTTTGTTGTCATGTACGTCTAAGAGTACTGCATATATGTCTGTGTTTTTAATTAGATTTCATTTTGGCTGCATTCTCATTTCTTCTGTTTTATTGAGATCCTTTTTTCCCCCCTTTTTTTTTTCTTGGAAAGGCATCATCATTTTCTTTTCTAGTTTTTTAATGTCTGTTCTCTTTTTATCTTGTACTTATAAAAATAATAATAAAAAAAGAAAAACAAAGAAAAAGAAAGAAAAAAAAGAGAAGTCAGCCATTCTTTGCCGACCTTTTCAATTCCATTCTCTTTTTATTTCATTTTGAAAGATTTTTATTCAACATTCTAGGGTTCCCGGTTCAATTAATTCCCTACCGATCTAATTTTGAAGAAAAAAAAAAACAGAAAAATTCCCTAAAAAAATAACAGGATTGGGGACTTCAATTCCCAGCTTATTGTGATTCAAAATTATCCCAAAAAAAAAGAAGGAATATGTTTATGTTTTTTTATGATTACATTTTGTTAATGAATTTGATGGATTACTAGATTATTTTTTTAATATGTACTGTGGCTCGATCTCCTTTTTAAATTTAGCTTCTATTGGTCATTTAATTTATTGGATGTGCCAATCAAGTAGAAAATTAAGCTTAATTTATTGGATGTGTCAATCAAGCAGAACAATTAAGCTTAATATCTCTCTTAATTATCACAAGAAAACCATTTTGTTTTAATGTACTTCTAATTTAGATTCACATGCATATGTGTAGAATAAGAGTCTTTGTGTATTTTAGTTTTAATTAAGCCTAAATGTTTTTTTCTTTTCTTTCTTTCTTGAATTCAAGAAGAGAAATTATGTTACTATTCAACTTTTTTTTTTTTTTTCCCCAATGGTGAGTAAAATTTGGTGAGGCTTCTAGGAATGCTCGAAGTCATGCCTTTTTTTTAATTTAAAAGTTTTAGAATTTTGATAAAACATGTTAATCAATCGAAAAGTGTTTCAGAAAGCTAGAGTTATATATTCTTGTATTGTTTAATAAATGTGTATTATTTACAATCATCATTCTTTTTTTTCTTTTTTTTTTTTCTTTTTTTTTTTATATATAAAAATATATATTTACTTTCTGAGTAATCGCGCGATTTCAATTCCCTTAGTTTTTAATTGGGATGCACTTTTCTTTAAAAAGTTTTATAGTTTTTCAATAGGCACTTAGGTGGTTCATAAATAATTGTTTTGAATATTGATGTTGAAGTAAAATAGAGAGTGAGCTGCTTTTGGTGTGTTTGTAAATAGTTTGTAAATAATTTGAGGATTTACAAATGAATTGAGATTTTTTTTAGGTGACTTCCCATGTTTTGGTTTTTTTTTTTTGTTGTTGTTGAGTTGTCTAATCATGAGCTGTTGTTTTCCATTTCAACTCCCAAGAAGAGGCAGCGAGTGCCATCTACATACAATCAGTTTATAAAGTAACAAATTTGCCATTGATTCTTTTGGGTATCTTTTTATCCTTTGCGTAATAAAAACATTGTATATATTCAAACTATAACATTCCCATTTCTCATGTAAGACAAAACTTCTTTCCTATGTAGAGAGGAGATCTAAAGGATCAAGGCCAATAATTCGGATATTAGCCACAGGGAAGCATTTATTACTGCTGCCAAAAATGTAAGTACACAATATTCATTGCACAATCACAAACACTGCAAATTTGAAGTTGAAATTTTTTATTTTCAAAAGTTTGCTTTCTGGTTTTTTATCAATATATTGAATCTCTTCAAATTTGAAAAAATGACTTCTTAAGATTTTTAATAATTCATATTATTATGTTTTGCTATGCAATTTACTTGATCTTTCATCTATTAGGGTTAACATTAATCTATATTACTTATAGGAAAAACAGTGAATTCAAATCTATAGCAAGCTATGCGAATCTAATGTTCTAGATTGTGCTTACTTAATAATAGTTTTGAAGTTGTCTTGGACTGTTATTGAAGAAGAAAGATGTTTGATAACTTTATATTGTCATATTGTTGATTTTGTGCAATTTATCTTTTTATCCTTTGTGTAATAAAAGCATTGTATATATTCATAGCTTTATTTAAAACTAATACTAATTTTACCTTTATTGACCCAGTCCCGTTGTAGCTTGTTTTATAAACTAGTACAAAGACTTTAGTTAACCAGACATCGAGATGGATAAGAGTTGGATGCAGGAAGCTCATAGATTTGGTGAGAAATATTCCAAAGGTGTTGAACAATTCATTAGAATGGCACGTGGTCATGTGGATGAGCTTGATAGGATCAAGTGTCCATGTCGCAAGTGTGAGAATCGTTATTATAAGCCTATAGACATGGTGGAAGATGATTTGTTCATTAACGGAATTGATATGAACTACACCCAATGGGTATTTCATGGGGAAGAAGACCCGTTTCGTATAAATGAGCATGTCAATCATAATGATGATAATGCAAGTTCGGAGGATATTGATGAGGTTGAACAAATGTTAAATGACATCGGTATGGGGACATTTCCAGGTGCTAATGCAGGTGAATCCTCTACTACTCCAGGTCCAACAACCAATGATTACAAATCGAGAACTTTTGACCAAGTGTTGGAAGATGCCCGATGTGAACTTTATCCAGGCTGTAAGAAGTTTTCAAAGCTCTCTTTCACTGTGAATCTACTTCATATAAAAACACTTTGCAATATGAGTAACAAGGCGTTTGATATGGTGATTGACTTGATAAAGAGAGCTCTCCCAGATGGAGAGGCATTACCAAGATCATATTATGAAGCAAACCGGTTGAGGCAAGATTTGGGTTTTAGTTATGAGAGGATACATGCATGTAAGAATGATTGCATACTTTTTTGGAAGAATCACGCTGATAAAGAAGAATGCCCAACATGCAAAACTTCAAGATGGGCAACGGTCAAAGGTAAAGGTAAGAAAATTCCACATAAGGTCTTACGGTATTTCCCAATTAAACCGAGATTGCAACGGTTGTTTATGTTGAAAGATATTGCCAAAGATATGAGGTGGCACAAAGATGGGCGTCAAGATGATGGAAATCTAAGACATCCAGCTGATTCAATATTGTGGAAAGAGTTTGATAAAGAACATGTTCAGTTTGCTCAGGACTCCCGCAACGTGCGACTTGGTTTAGCAAGTGATGGTTTCAACCCATTTGGTAATATGAGTACATCATATAGCATATGGCCAGTAGTACTTGTGCCGTATAATTTACCTCCGTGGAGGTGCATGAAAGATCCATATATGATAATGTCCTTACTTATCCCTGGACCTAAGGCACCTGGAAATGATATTGATGTGTATCTACAACCTTTAGTGGATGATTTGCAAGAATTATGGACTGAAGGCATTCCTACGTATGATGCGTCGACACATGAGAATTTTAAGTTGCATGCAACATTATTATGGACTATAAACGATTTTCCTGCATATGGAAACTTGTCTGGGTGGTCTACTAAGGGAAAGCTTGCGTGTCCAGTATGTAACAAGGATACAATATTTAGAAGGTTGAAGTTTGGATTTAAGACGTGCTACATGGGTCATCATCGGTTCTTACCTCAGGGGCATATATGGCGCAAAAAAAAAATCTCTCTTTGACGGTACTAAGGAGCATAGAATGAAGCCTAATGAATTATCTGGTGATCAATTGTTACACCAACTAAATAACTTAACAAATGTGCAATTTGGAAAAGATGAGAATGGAAAATCGAGAAAGCGAAAGCGCAAAGACTAGAAAATGGCCTAGTTGATTTTAGCATATGGTCTGGTAATTGTATTGTTTCTTGGTACAATTTGGTATCTGTTTATTATTTGACTTAGGTGTGTATCCTTTTACACTTCGAATTTCTATTGGATTCATAAGTTTAGAAAATGGCTTTTTAAGTAGTTTAATTCTGTAGTATTCAACTGTTGGATTTGATGCGTTGAACATGCTTTAGTGTTCCAATATATTTTTGAAGGAGGATCTCAATGATTGCTTATTGAAATATAGTTTTTATTTTTATTTGAAGTGTAGTGTTATATTTCTGTTTGGGCTTCAGTTTGCTAATAGCGATTATTTATTTGTTCTTTTGCCAGGGGAATCTACCACCGCCGACACTCTTGTGGCTTATGTTAAATTATAGTTGCATTAATTAAATTTTGGATACACTTAATGTTTTATCAGATTTTTGGATGCACCAAATGTTCTAGATGTAATTTGACGAGGAAGACTTAGTTTTTCAATACTTAATGTTTTATCATATTTCGTTTTGAGGATGATTGTTATGCTTAAACAATTTGGCAATTGGGATTGCATTTTAGTTATTTCTTGTATTTTTCTTTTTCTTTTTTTCTTTTTTTTAATAAATATAGATAGATGCTTTGCTTAAAGATGTGAGCCGAGGGCAAACCAAAATTCTATTTTTGGTTTGTTATCTTTTCTGCATATTAATAAATGCAATTTAGATAATTCATACCAAACATTAAAATATTAATTGGCAAAAAAAAAAAAAAATGTAATTGACACAATTTTTTATTAAACAAAATTATTTATCATTAGTGATGACTTACGTAGTCCCTAATTAATATGCAAAATATCATTAGCGACGACACAATGTCGTTGTTGTTGTGTGCACATTAGCGACGACACAATGTCATCGCTGTTGTGTGCACATTATTGTGTGCACAATAGCAACGACACAATGTCGTCACTGTTGTGTGCACCATTAGCGACGACACGATGTCGTCGTTGTTGTGTGTACATTAGCGACGACACTGAGTCGTCGCTGTTGTGTGCACCATTAGCGATGACACAACATCGTCACTAATGTGTACATCATTAGCGACGACAGTGTATCTCGGGAGGCATTTTTAGCAACCATTATTTGTAATAATAGCGACGACAACTGTTGTCGCTAATAGTCATTATCAGCGACGAAATAAAAAGTCGTCGCTATTTAGTCTTTAACGACGAAGTTTTAGCGACCACTTTTGCGACAACCAAAGTCGTTGCTAATAGTCAATAGCAACCACTTTAAGGGCTATAGCGACGACTCAGGGTCGTCGCTAAAGACCATTTTTCTTGTAGTTCGTACAAATCTACATTTACATGTTATTAATTTTATATAATAAAGTACACCCCGTATTATATTTATTTGTGTAAAAAGCTCTCTGTTAACCTACGTTTCTCATCAAGCCAAACAAAAACTAGGAAAAGTTTATTATTTGAAACATCTCGTCCAATTACTTTTCAAATTCACAATTAAATTTGTAAATCCTAGGTCCTACAAATTTACAATTAATCTCATGCATGCAAGACTTCAATTTTCAAATTCCAATGAGCAATCATAAATTCCTCTTCTAATCATAAAAAACCAACCAGCATTCAACGTAGTATCTCTTAACTGATCTGAAAGAGAGATACTCGATAAGAAAGAGAGTCTATTTGTTAATGCTTTTTAAAAGATTTTGTTATTTTTTTTTTAAAGTGATATGATATGATTTAAATGTGAAAATTGTCTTGTGTACGTTTCTTGTTAAAGTTTTCGTTTTGAAAAAAGAAATTAAAAAAAAAAAAAAAAGGGTTGAAGGAAAATTATTTGGCAACCAGTGATGCTTCCAAAACACCTAATTAATTAATCTAAGTAGCGCGCATAATTATCCTCTAATTTTTGAAACAAAACAAACTTAACATACTGAAGCAAAAGTTATAACATTAGAAAAGCAATATACTCCTTCCAAAGTCTGAATTTAACTCATAATTAACCAAGCCATCCCCCCCTCGGCCCCTCCCCTCATCTTCTTAGAAAAAGAAATTAATACATGAAGAAGTTGAGACATGTTCATAAACACCCTTACAACTCAGAAGAAGCAACGCCCTCCTCCTCTTCTTCCACGACAGTTTTGATCAATTTGATATTATAAGAATTCCTCACGGAGCAATTGGCACGAATTTCCCCTTCCTTGCTTGTCAACACGCTCAATTGTCCCATTTTAATCATGGACTTGGCGAACTGCTCGAAGAACATATCCTCGTCGACAGCAAAGCTAGTGACGATGTCCTTTGTCCTGCTATCCGTGTACAAGTCTTGGTCTGACGTGAACAAGCCTTGGCGATTCATGAGGTCAACATAGTATTTGTTATCGAACTTGTCAGGCGACCGGATATCTAACACGGTGGTGGCATTTGAATCTTGCGTGGGACAAATTTGTTTGAGGTCTTTGGCAAAGGTTTTGTCCATGGTTGGGTCTTGAGTTGGGTAGAACCGCTCAATAAAAGAAGCGCAGTGGCCAATGCCAATGGTGTGGCCACCGGAGAGGGCTACCACATCGATGGCATCCAAGTTTTTGGTGGCCAAAGAGTCGAGAATGACACTAGCGTTGCTTGAGGGTGCGGGAAGATTCTCTAATGTTACCTCCCTTGTAGCGAAGGTTAGTCCATCCTTCCTTCCCAGTGGCACATTGTAGTCTGGACCTCCTGACTGCAATGCGGAAAGCAGTCATTAAAATAGCTAACCAAAAAGTGCAATTTTTTATTTTTACTACTACTTTTTTAATTCACATTTTAACAGATTGTTTATTTTCTTCTCTAATTTTTTTTTTCTCTTGAAAATATCATTGTAGGTGAGAAATAATAAAGCAATATTTTGCAAAGTGATAATTCAAAGATGGATTATCACTGTAGAACAATATGTGCTTTAGATAAACGAAAAATAAGTTGTTGGACATGACTTTTGCCTAGTATTAACTAAATTTAGGCAATTTAGAACATAAGAGTATCTAAAACTACAAAAGTTAGCAATGGCAGGTACTTATCTACTTCATCGATTTTAATTCTCACAGCTAGCAATGCCCGAGGAAGAGACAACAAAGACACAAGCTTGTGATTTATCATTATTAAATTTTGATTAAGTGATGATTTTAAAAGCACATTATTTTTAGAGGAACACAAAAAATATATAAGAGTAACTTCTAAAATTATTCGAACAATAACCACTATTATGATTTCTGCAAATGGAGGTGCACATGGAGGCAATGATAGTAACAGTAAAACTATATTTACCCTTCTCCCTTCATATTACTACCATCCATTTTTACTAGTTTTACCATGCTATTCTGTATATATTATTATATTACTATCATATACTTAGAGATGCCAAAACAGTAAAAATTAATCTTTGATTTTTTATAATTTTTTTATAAATACTAATTTAATTGATAAATTTTACTATATCAACATCAAGTTATATGGTAGTTGTAAAGTGATCTACTAAACAATATTACTTATCTTTTAATTTTTACAATGTACCTATCAAAATTTCAATATCTTTGTTCGCAATTCAAAATGATAAAAATACTCTTCAAGATTTAAAAAGTAAAATATTAAATAAAAATTAAATTAAATTAATTAATTTTTTTTTTTTTTTTTGGTCATTTCAAATGTTAAATGGGGACAATGATACGTTAAAAGACCATTGCAAAAAAAAAAAAAAAAAGAGAGAGAGAAGGAGATGAAGAATAAGTAACCGACATATCCACTGGTCCGTACAATTTGCGTTGAATGATGAATTGAGAGAATAAGGTAAATTCATTGCATTTAATTTGCAGGCTGCAGCAATGAAGTTAAAGGGGCTGGTGAAGCATTTACCAGGAAAACAGAGTCACGCGCAGCGATAGCAGTGATGTCGGCGCAAGAGACGACCCGTCCGCACCGCTTGTGGACACGCTCACGAATGTCGTCGATGATCTCAAATGCCTTTGCTCTCAAGCTGAGGTTCGGAGGCGCGTCCTGCTCACTTGGACCACTGGCTGATCCATCAAGCAACACCGAAGCATCACATCCCTGCATTGCAAATTACGCGTTATGGACAAGTTTAAAAGCCTATGATATTCAAGGCCTAAACAGTGACCCCATGAGCTATATATTTTTGTTACCTGAACAAAGCAGTCATGGAAGTGGAGACGAAGCAAGCCAGCGGCTTGGCCAATGTCTTTCTTGAAGACCTTCTTGAGCTCTTTTCTGATGACGGATTCAAGCTTAGGGCAGCTAGAGTCGTAGAATGACCATGACAGTCCCTTCACTACGGGAAGAGAAGAATAGTCTAGTTCTAGCTCTGAGGCACAAGCGTAGGAAGCCAGCAAAAGCGAAGAGATGAAAAGCACACAAGAAAAAGAAGCAAAACCAGCCATAGTGGGTTAGTTTGTTGTGCAAAGAGAGAGCAGCAGGGGGCTTTATATCGAGGCAGATGAAGCTTTCATCAAAAGCTTATAGACAGTACTAAATTTGAATAGTACTCTTCCCTTCAGTTGGGCTGCCTCAAAAAAGAAAACAAAAAAGTTTTATGCTCGAGACTTTTTGAGGGAATTAATGGAACCTCTGAGTACCAGTTCAAAATAATTGAAAGGCGCGTGGTAAACACGTCTCTAATATTGTGGAGTACAAGAAAATAGAGGCATTGGATTAATTAAGTGTTTGTAAATACGAAAAACGATAGGAATAAATTTCTACGCATTTTAATTTTAAATTCATTATTAAATTTATAAAACCTTACGTAAATCTCACAAATTTAATGATAGAATTAAAATTTAATTGTACACAAACATATAAACATATATAAAAAAATGTATATGTATCGTTTCTTTTTGTCAAATACTCAAAGCAGATCAAATTGATCTCCACTCAAACTTGAGAGTCAAGAATACAACAAGAGAAATGACACTTACATTTCCAATACATATTTTGTTCATCTACATCCAATTAAGTTTCAAATTCTCTTAGAAGTCGGCCCTACACTTCACCTCTCAGAAAACAAATTTGAGCGGAGGAGAGAGCAAATTTGCTACCTCATCCCCTCCCTGGCCTTTTCATTTCTACACCCCGCTCCTACTATCTCTCTCTTTCATTCGAGTTTTTTCTGTTGTTTGTAGGTATTCTCCGACCAGATCAGCAATTTTAGCCTATCCGCTTTGCATCCGCTCATCTACCTCCGTCATGTGCCGTTCATCTCCTCCCTGACCGTTGCTGCTGTTTGCTGGTTATGTTTTTGCTTTGAATAAGAGTTTTCTTCTCTTTAGATATGTCTTCATGGGCGATTTACGAGATGAAGGTTAATCAGGTGTGAAGGGTTATCTCTCACGACCGGTTTAAATAATTTTTTCTAGGATATTTAGCTACCCTTATTTAGATCTAGTCTATTCGGAGCAGATCTGCTCTTTAACTATTTTTGTACATGAGTTAGCGAAAGATGAAAGTCATAAATAACACTTTATTGCAAAAATTTTGTTTGTATCTATGACTATGTAACCTCATAACTTGTGGAGATGATTTTACAGAACTTTATGCTCGTGATCAACAAAATACTCAGATCTTTCATTGAAAATAAAAATAAAAAAAATCAAATTCACCATTAAATTTGTAGAGCCCAATGTAAGTTTTATAAATCTAAAGGTATATTTAAAAATGAGATGTTCAAAAACTATATAAGAAATATAAAAATATCATTTCTCATACAATAATGGACACGGTGGAACTCCTTCTAGCAATGGCCATTGTTGGTCAATTTGTCCTTATCACATTTACTCCCTTCACCTTTCAATATTACAATTAATTGTAGTATTGAAACTTTGATCAATTTTGAAATAATAAAAAGTAGTTGGTGATTTGATAAGAACTTAAGACTATAATGAATCACATCGAATCATATTTGACGTTTAAATTAAAGGGAAAAATGATGGAGGTGGGGGCTAGTATAATGCACTGCTATTTTTACCTCAAAGCCTGACCCCGCCCCGGTTCATTATTTTTACCTCAAAAAGTGACTGAGATATTTGTAAACCAGTACGATCCATTGGTGAGCTACCCAGATTGATTTTTGTTGGATTTGTGCTGTCATTTTCTTTTTTACTTTGATCTAAATTGTAGAAGTTTTACCAGATTCAAACTTTATTTAAAAAATTTTATCGGTATCTTTTACACTAATTTGCTCTTCCGATTGCTATAAAGCCCACTTATCCTAATAAATCTCAAATTGTCCATTATTTATTCTTTTAAGTTTTCTGGCCCAATTGGCAGGTTATTTCTATTCACCTCCTCTTGCCTGTTTCCCCTTTATTGCTTTTTTGTTCTTAAAAAAAAAAATGTCCTTATTACCTCATGGTGAGAAATTAAATTAAGAAAAGTTCATAATTAGATTAAAGTCATAATTGGTTAAGAGTAATATTATAAAGAGGACTAGAGTTATTTTTGTGTCCTACCAAATATTGTATGACTTTTAAAATTATTATTGAACTTGAGATTATCTATATTAAATTTTGATTAAATAATAATTTTGAAAGATATGTAACATTAATAAAAAAAAAATAATAATAATAATAATTCTGGTTACGTCATTGGCTTTTTCTGTTTTTTTTTTTTTTTTTTTTTTTTTTTTGAACAGGGCTTTTTCTGTTTTCTAGAACAGCTACAAAGGGAACCTCAATCCTCGAGGCTCAAGCAACCCACGTGCGTTTTTTTTATCCAAACAGCGAAAATCAGACTATATATATATATATATAAAAATACGTCAGGCCAATAGATCGACCAAAGTAGCCCATCAGTGACGCCATTTCTGTTTTGTGCATTCTGGGCTACAAGGATATCCTGGGAACCATTGGGCAGACCCAAAAATCGTTTCCAGGATATTTACATTAAGTCTAGTAAAATATATTTAACAAAGTTAGCTAAACTATCACAAATTTACTAAATTTGACTTTGTGAGAGAAAATCAAGAAGGTGGGAGGTTAAAAGATTAACTTATTAGGTCATAATGCTACTTAAAGCATTATTTTCGCTACATTAACATTTAATACCAAATAAGCTTTTATTTTCAAATTCTATGTATTTTTGTATTTTGTTCAAGTTTATAGAGTTGAAACTTTAGTTTAGACGGAGATGCTTTGCAAATTGTTCAATAAATCAATTATGAGAGGCTCAATTTGAGTAAGTTTGGTCAATTTAATTATAGAGAGTTTCAAACAATAATTGTGCTTATTGTGATCATATATTGTTGTACATGTTAAGAGGAAAGCCAATTCAACAGCTCATGGCCGGGCTAGTTCAAGAAACTTTCACCTATAGCATAGATTTATTATGGTTGGAAGACATTTTCCCCAACATCTATGGCATTGTATGTAAGGAAATTTCTATCCATATATGATCTTTTGATTTATTTTTTTGGAAGTATTTAGAAGAAGAATATTTGTTAAAAAAAAAAAAAAAAGAAACTTCAGTTTTGGACAACCTAAATCAAAAAGTCAAAAGAAAGAAAAAGAAAATTAAAAAACAAATTAAAACAAAATAGGGGGCATTTGATTTTAGGGATTTGGCTTACATGCTGTAGTTTAAATAACAGCAGATCTGTTGTAGTTTAAACCAACGGCCAAGATTGAAAGTCTTTTTAAAACTTAAAAAAGTTACCACTCTTGCCGGTCACCCTTCTTTTCTACTGGCTCAAGCCGCCCAACGTCCTCTCTCTTCATTTTTTCTCCTCTAAACTGCTTTTTCTCTCTCTCAACTGGAAGAGAAAGACTGAAAGAGAAACACAATATCCCAGATACAAACACATCCAAATTTAGAGTTTGTTTGTTTTGGCCCTCTTGAAAATTCTCAACATCATCAAAGTCCACGGATTGTGCTTTAAGGGGGAGTTCCTCTACTCAATTCTCTACAGATTTTTTTTTTCCTTTCTAAAATTTGCCCAAAGGTCTTTACCACCATGAATCGGCTGCTCAATCTACGATTTTACAAGATTGGGTGCTTCTCTCCTTCGCCTACACTTCCATGGCTGTTTTGTCCATTTAAATTCTTCTTTGTCTCTATCTATCGAGTTGTAGTTTGCAATTTAGAGTTCATACTCCCTTATGGGAAATGGGTGCCTTTTGTTGTAAAGAGGGAGAGCAAACTGTAGAGGCAAACAATCTTCACAACAGAAGGCTCCACGAAAAAAAAAATGGGGAGGAAGTAAAATGAAGAGGGAGGAAATAGAGCCAAATGAAAAATGGTAACCGGCAAAACCTTCAAAGTTTGGAAAGTAACCAGCTTTTTCTATATTTAAAACAGACTTTTAATCTTGACCGTCAGTTTAAAGTACAGCAGATATGCTGTTATTTAAAGTACAGCATGTAAGCCAAATCCTGATTTTAGAATACATGTGGCTATTACATATTGGTCAAAATATGACATCTCTCTCTCTCTCTCTCTCTCTCTCTCTCTCTCTCTGAGTTAAGCAAGATATATTGATATAACACTAACTTTACTTGCTCCTTTAAAAAATAAAATAAAAATATAAACAAACAATCTAAAATACAAAACAATTTTAAATACGTAAAAACTACTTTTTATTCTTATGTTATATTAAAACACTTTTCAGAGAAAAAAAAAAAAAAGAAAAAATAAAGAAAAGAAACACTCAATAAAAAAACTAACAAATAAGGCAGATCTCTTTCTTCTTTCTTTTTTCCCACGTCGGTAGGACTTGTAGATTAAAGCTATGTGTGTTTAATTTCCATCACAAATGCTTGTGCATGATTCATTGCAGTCAATTGGAGAGGCCATGGTTGGTGAGAGTAGTTCAAAACTCAGAAAAAGATGGCTTTCTTTTTACTTTTTCCGCCCGAAGAAAGATGATAGAATGATGGGTCTCCCTTTGCTTTTATTTCCATTCTAATACGTATATATTTAAGAGAGATAATAGACCCACGACCCAAAACATTAATGAAAGAAATCTATAATTTAAAAAAAAAAAAAAAAAGGGAACAGAAGGCTCTTAATGCTAGGGTTGGCAATTCAAATTATGTAGTCGGTGTACGACTATATAAATTAATTCAAACATAACTTATTTAATTAAATGAGTCAAACTCATTCTAACCTGGCTTGTTTTGATGTGTTTCATATAAATGAATTAAATTGACTCAAATGTTTAGCATGAGTTAATTAACACAATTCTATATGTTATAATTATAAATGATATCAATTATATAAATTTACAACTTGATTCATGACAATCAATTTAATAATTGATATCTAATTATCCATACCCCCAGCTAAATTTATATGAGTTATATGAATCAATTGTGAATTAAGCCAGTTTGATTTGAATCTGTCTCGTTTATTAATCATGTTCAATCAGATGACGCCGGTTGTATCTGTCATTTTCTGATACCAAGAAATAGTCAATTATCCTATCAACTCTAAATTATAAGCAATGATAATGAATGACTGGTAGACAATAAAAAAATGCACGGTGTTTTCAATGGAGGAAACCTCCGGAACAGTCGCTTTCTCAATCAATTCTGGCTAATGGATGAGATATGCATGGAGATCTTTGGAACATTGAGTCCTTTTTTCCATTATTTCCCTTCTTTTTTCTATTTTATGATTGGACTTGCCTCAAAAAATGAAGATAGACTTAAGTATAATTTGATACAAACAATTAACTCAAAAAACAATTAAAATTCCCGTAATATTAGGGAATTTCTATTCCGGGTTTCCTTGCTCAATCTCCAATATCTTGCAAAATGCTTATAAGCAAAAGTTCCATTTTTTTTTTTTTAATTGAACTTAGCGAACCTATTATAAGAAAAATATATCAAGCACAACGGAACTTAATCTATAAAAATATGATCTTCCAGCATGGATAAAACTTCATTTGCAACTTGCAAGACTGTGGGTGATTTCATTAAGTTGTCGCTTTACATGGTTGACATATTATTTGTGCAAGTAGTTCAGTGCCTCTCTAGTGTCCTCAATTATGTGGTCATATCAATTCTAATTTCTTCTATTTTTACTCAACGCTTGCACTACTTGAAAGGCATTACCTTCCAAAATCACGTTCTGTAAGCCCCAATTCTATGCAGAAATTTGCAACCCACAAAGCCGTCGTGGCTTCTACAATATCAAGTGCAATTATAGTCTTTGGGCATTGACGATAACACCAAAACCTATTTACTGTTATATTTATTCACAATCGCATCCCAATTTACCGTCGTGTTTAATATTGTATCATCTTGTATGATATTTTTTTTGTTCATTTTTCTCACTAGCCTTCTCTCTCTCTCTCAGACTTTTCTCTCTCTCTCTCTCCCTAAACGCTCAGATTCTTTGTCAATCGGAACAGATATTTGAGCTTGAAAATAGCACTAGAAGCGCAAGAATTCAAACCTGACTTTAAAAGAGAAACAAAGAATGATTAATAGAAAAACAAAATGGGTTGCGACTGTTTTAGAAAACGAAAAACAGAAAAGAACGAAAAAGAAAAACGAAGGGACAGAGAGAGGAAGAGTAGAGAAACTTTCTTATAAAAGGTTCGCTAAGTACAATTAATAAAGGTGGGCGCGGGCTGGATTGGGCCGGATTTGCGTGTTTTTCACAACCCGCCCCGCAGTGAACAGGTTTGAAAATCGAGATCCGCAACCCGCATAGTGAATGGTCAACCCGATAGGCCTTGGGTAGTGCGGATCGGGACGGGTTCATGCGGGTTCGGGTATTCCTCTTCTTTTCTTTTTTTTGGGCCCAAAACCAAAAAAATAATTTCCAATCTTGCTAACCCAGTTCAAAATTTGAAAATCCCAATTGAATCAACCTCACTAGCAAACAAGAACAAGAAGAAAGAACCAAAATTACCAACAAACCCAACTGTAAATAACTTTTTTATTCTTTTCTGTGATTATAGATTGAATGGGTATGTGTATGTGAGAATGTAGAGATTGAAGTGAATATGAGAATGGAATAAGAATAGAGATGAAATGGATAGTGCAAAACTGTATTGAATGAAATTAAAGGTACATAACCTGGGCAATTTGTGACTCTAGTAGAGACTTTTATAATTTTTTTGGGGAAAATTTGATGAAATCAAAGGCACATCCCTTGTCATGACTCTTATAATTTTTTTGGGGAAAATTTGATAGTACAAGTATAAAGGGATTGCGGGGCGGGGCGGTTTCACGGGTACAGGCGGATTTTGCACACCCCTGAGAAAGAACAATAAAAAAAATGCTAAAACTCATTCTAGGGTCATTATGTGGTCCTTCTATGCTAATATAGCATCTTGTTTTTAATAAATAAAAAATAATAATTCAGCTTGATTTCTTTCTCCTGTTTTCATTAAAAAAATAAAATAAAATAGAGTGTCATGTCAGCATAGAAAGACCACATACAGACACTAGAATGAGCTCTAACATTTCTTTAAAAAATAATATTTAAAGAAAGTAGATGGAATACATATTCTCTGTTAGAGTTTGTGTTAGAGTATATCTGGAGATCAAAAATCTAAAGTTAACTATCACATACCTACAGTTGAAGATTGTGACCTAATCACAGTTGAAGACTATCATCTAATCACAGTTAAAAACTGTAACAACTACAGTTGAAGTCTATGACTTAATCACATTTATCTACTTGTAATTGAAGTCTATTTGTAGTATCTAATTCTTCAATAAATATGAACTTGTTATATTATAAACATCACTCATAAAAATAAGAGCAAAATATAACCCTTTGGGATTTATCCTATGAATGTAAGTCATAAACTAAACCACGTAATTTTTTGTGTGTATATTTTATTATTTCGCTTTATATTCTTATCTTTCAATTTGTATTGAAAAAGTAGTAGCCAAAATAAAATAATAAAATAATAATAAATAATGTTTGTTTCAAGTAACAAAATAACAATTATTGCCAAAGATGTTCTAAGTTATCATTTTCAATAGCGTATAAGATTGTCTAAAAAAATTGATTTGGCTTACCCTTCTTCAGACAAGGGTAGGAGTTCTTTCTGAGAATCTATGGTTTTGTATTTAACTCTCTCTTCTTCTTTTTTTTCTTTTTCTTTTTTTTCTACTTTGCTATGAATATTCGTTCCTTTTTTTTTTTTTTGGTTATAATATTCGTACTTTTTAATCAAGGTTTGATGCCAACTATTGATAAGTGGGATTTTCTAATCTCAAACCTTGAAGAGTTGAATGCTTATGTTAAAAAATGGAAGGAAAAAAAAAAAAAATAGACATTAATTTTGGAACCATTTTTGTTGTGACTATTTAAGTTTCTTTTCTTTTTCGTTAAGGACTTTTTTTGGGCCTCTTATTCTAAATACTTCTCCCAGCGCACACAGATATATATACGACAACAATGTTGAGTCACGGCCATGGGCTGCGAAAACCACCCTAAGAAGGAAGCACGCAAATGAGATAGGCAGCGACAGTCAACACAATCCTTTTGCAAACATTAATAAGGTTGAAAAGAAAAGTTCAATTTCCCAATTTTCCCACCAAAAAATTGATTGATAGTTTAATTTATTAATTAATTTATTTATTTATTTCTGGTAAGTTGAAAAATGGTTGTGGTTCAAATGGTAACGCTTGATACGTGAAGATTCTGGTTTTTGTTTTCAAGTCACATCAAAAGCCATAATTTTTCAAAGAAGTGTATTTGTTTCTTTGTTTTGTTTTTTCTTGGTCAAGGTATACAAAGATCCAAATAAAAGAAGAAGAAAATCCGGCCAGAAATTTGTCAACCCACGCCAACCCATGCACACCGGCTGGCAATAGAAAAAGAGAGAGGAAGAGAGAACTGACCGAAATACCGAATCTCTCTCTGTATTCAGCCAGAAAGAGAAGCCGAGCGTAGGTTTCGGTCGGAAACCCCGACAACCTCACCAGATGCGACTGGAAACCCACGCACATTGGCGTGGGTTTGACAGATCCGACACTCCATCTCCGACACTCTCTCCCATTGTCCTGTTCCCGTCGTCCCGATCCTGTCATTCCTTCCAAATCTCACTGTTCTTTCCAGATCCCGTCGGCGAATCTCTCTCTCTCTCTCGGTCTCTCTATGATCTCCCCCTTTCTCTCTCAGTGTTTCGGTTGAAAAAAAAAAAAAAAAAAAAAAAAAAAAAAAAAAAAAATGAAAAAAAAATAAAATTGCAAGACGGGAGAAAATATGAGAGAAAAAAAAAAAAAAAAAAAAAAAAAAAAAAAAAAAAAAAAAGGAAGGGAGAAAAAATAAAGAGGTAGGCATACAAATATTGAGTGGAATATTTCTACTTAAAAAAAAAAAAATTACAGACGATTTGGGACCAAACCGTTTGTAACATTTATAGACGGTTTTTCCCAAACTGTCCATAAAAGGAAATGTAAATTTCTAGACGGTTTAGTCCAAACCATCTATAAACTTACTGATGGTTTGAATAAAACCATATGAAATTTTATAGACGGTTTAATCAAACCGTCCATATTAAATTTTTTACGAACGATTCTAAAAAAACCGACTCTAACAATTTAATTCTAAACGGTTTTAGAAACTGTCTAGAAAAAAACCGTCAATAATTCTTTTTTTTTTTTGTAGTGCGATTGCTTTCACTGTAAGAGCACTAACAACAGTTTCCTTTAAAAAAAAATTCTCAATTTAAGGAATTAAACCACTTTTTGCTTCTCTATTTAATTAAATACATTTCACAATAACTTTAATTATATTAAAATAAATCCTAGATGAATGAGATAGGAAAGAGAAAGTTTTTCTATTAAAATAATGCTAAGAGAACCACTTTTACTTCCCTAGATGTAGGGTACAACTTTTGGTTCCGTTGTTTTTTTTTTAGTTTAAGAAAAAACAATGGAATCTGGTTCAAATGGTTTTTTAGGAGTTTTCCTTACATTTAAGGAAGATAATGAAATTTAGGAAAACTGGTGCTAATTCTCTAAGGAAGAGAATGAGATATAAAGAAGCTGTTGCTAGTGCTTTAAAAGTTGAAAGTTGAAACTACCACTACTCTTCTAACCCAACCTGTGAACATATTAAACTTTAACTCAATATAAAGTTTTATTTTTTTTTCCAATAAGATTGTCCTGTATTCATGATCATTGAACAATGAAAACTTTATTTTAATTTTTTTTTTTTTTAAATACAACAATTCATTCATCAATGGGCAAGGTTACAATGAAGATCAAAAGGGGTGGGCTCCTCAACAATAAACCCAAACCGAAAAAATTGCACAAAAAACTTGAAATACCAGTCAGGAAATTTTTTACTCCAATAAAATTTTAAAAAAATTGGACCTCTTTACCATAAACAAAGCTAAGGATTAGGCCGCATAAAGCAAATAAAACACCAAAATAGTAGAGGACATGAGCATGACCCTCGAAAGAGCTTTCCACCTTGCCTAGAACAACAACCCCTTTGCGGGAGTTGAGGCGCGGGGATTGCTAAGGTAATGGAAACAAAAGCCCCCTTGCAGGGGTTGAAGAGGGGAGGGCACTACTAAGAACGGAACAAAAACTTCATAATAAAAGAACTCCCACACAGGATAAAACAACAAGATTCAGGGAGACCATAATCCAAAAACAGCAAAAAAAAGAAAACAAACTACAACAGAAATACAAGTACAAACCCAAACTGGGCGAGCAAGCCATGCGCTGGTGTGTGTAGACCAGAACGAGTCACGGAGGAGAACGTCAAGGAGTGGAGCGACCGATGGGGGTGTAGGTGGGGCACATTAGAGAGCAGTAGGAGACATCTAGCTAGCCATGTGTCGGCAAAACAATAAAAAAAAAAAAATCGCATTTGTTATAAATGCATCAACGCAATAGGTGGATAATAATTTAGCTTCCATCTCTTGAAATTCTTACCACATTAATGCATGTAATCCCTCCGAGTCCATACTACATTCGTGGAATAGAATCCTCTTCGTTTCATGTAATCACCCTTTCATATTCCTACCCTCCCCTTATGACTACGTTAATGTGTCATGTGTATTAAAGAAGAGAAATGTTAGAATTTATTCTAGTGTCATTTTGTGGTCCTTTTATGCTAATATGGCACCCTGTTTTTAATTTTTTTTTTTTTTTTTTAAAAAAAAAAAAAACTACAACTTGATTTATCTCTCCTGTTTTTATTAAAAAATACAGTGTGACATGTCAACATAGAAAAACCTTATAAGAACGCTAGAAAGAGCTCTAATATTCCTCATTAAAGATATATGTTGTCATGCCACAAATGCCCAATTTTTAAAAAAATTTATGCATAAATGAAAAGCTAAAAAGAAAAAAAAAAAAAAAAAAAAATCATTTGTAGCCGTTCTCATTGTCATACACGCTACCCCGCATAGGGGACGGTATGATCTATCCACATTGTGAGATGGAGACCCTCTACGGGCTCCACCCCATAGAATGGGCAAAGGGTATATAAATTCACTTATTCTGTCCTTCTAGAGAGGGGCGATGGGTAGCTACCCCACCCAACACCTCCTATTGCGCGGTGGAGCCACCCCTGTAGCTTGGAAGGGAGGGGAGGGGAGGGTGTAGATCTACCCCCTCCACGTCCATAGATCATCACAAAAATTAGGACACAATTTCATTTGGCTTTACATGAATATGATATGTCAGTTGACATTCGTCCTGCTAAAAGCTAGACATAAAAATTGATTAATTATCAAAGTTAAAAATTCAAAATTTTTATTTGTTAAGGAGCCAAACGCCGAGAGGTAAAAGAGCCGTACACTCGTGGTAACGGCGAACATGGAGGAACTTCACCTATACACGTGAAACTGGATTAAAACATTTTCGTACGTGATGACTTTCTTTTTCTGTTCTTTTTCAAGACAATTTTTAGTGGTAGGCCTTCTCATAAAAAAGACAATTATCAGACGTGTGAATTGAAACGTATGGATTATTCATGTCATGGAGTTTTAATTAGATCATGACCCACGAAAACTCTGTTTCGTTAAGCAGCATATTATTAAAAAAATAAAAAATAAAAAATAAAAAACAAACTGCATTTAACGGACTGAACTTTCACAATTTTTAAAAGAAAATACATAAACTTCAAAACGTCTTTAAGTATATTCTGCATAAGGCTGTTTAGCCCAGTTCAATCACACTTACATGATGCTATCGAACTGAGTCCAAACAGCCGATACTTAACTTGATTTGGCTTGAACACAGACCTACTTCCACACATGAGCCAACCACATTCACCAAATTGTGAGAGTCATTTTGCAACCAGTAATTACAAAGTTGACGTTCACCAAAACTAGTAATTAGCGTGAAGCAATAGATGCATATATATTATATGGAGAAAATGAGAAATGTTAAGTTTATAATCAAATGAAAAGCCAGTTGTTGCTCCGTCCTATCATTTCCATCCACCACCTGCTCGCCATTCAAAACGATTAACATGCTCTACTCATATTGTAATTAAATAGACTTTCGTGCTTAGGAAAAAAAATAAAAATAAAAATTCCATGTTGGTGAAACCGTAAAACCAAAAGGTAAAAATTAATTATTAAAATATTAATCAAATAATTATATTGATCATTTTTTATTAACTTAAACTTGGGGTAAGTGATGATTTGACAAGAAATTAGAACAAAGGCCTAAAGTTTGAACTCTAAATATACAATTTACGCCTCATTTTAGTTAAATATTTTACGTATTGACGGTACAATTTACCTTCATTTTAATTAAATATCTCATGAAAATGAGTTTTAGAATATTAATTAAATAATTAAATTCATAATTTTCTATAAACTTAAGTTTTTGGATAAACAAAGTTAACAGTAGCATTTTAGCAAAGGATATTGTTTACGGGTTAAAGCTCCTCTTCCTGACAAAAGAAGTAATAAAACTTTCATTACTTTTTATTCCTACCATGGCCCTTGTTAAAGCAAAAAAAAAAAACAAAAAATATAAATACATCTATACATCTCATTTTTAAATTTATTATTGAATTTATGAAATCCATATTGAATCTCACATATTCAATAGTAAATTTAAAACTTAATTGCACGGAGATGTGTATTAATATATGTGTATCATTTCTCAATTGACAATACTATGTTAACATAATGAGATAGTGGTGAAATATAAATAGTATTGTAGTATATAGCAGGTAGTCTTAGTTTGCCCGCTCATCTTGTAGGCTCAATTTGTGAGCTTCATTGGAAAAGCATACAAAAATCAATTCTCATGTGAAATAGGATAATGAAATAATCAAATTAAGTTGATTTTAAATAGAAAAAAGAAACATCCATTAATAATAGGTCTTTTTTTTGGGTAATGTAATGAAAAGTAATAGAGGCCCCATTGCTAGTATGTGATAATGGCTTTAAACCATGGATACCAACAATATTTCAAGGATTGGCTTATGTGATAACAGCCCTACTTGCCTTTTTTCTTCTTTTTTTCTACTTAATTTACTCAACAAGCTATGTACATACCTCTTTGAGATCTCATCCCCCCCACCCCGAAAGAACTTGAACAACATCACACACCGACCCATCACTAAGCAATCCAAACAAATGCAATTTCACCCTGGAATTAGATCCAACGATTCAACAACCTGAGCCATAACTGGCCTGTCTCTTGAACTCTCCACAGTACACCGGCCAGCAATTGCAAAATATTCCTTAACATTGGCTTCTATAAGCCCCTCCCTCCAAATATTGGCATCCACCATTTCCATCTGCCGATTTTGGGCCACCATTCTCTTGGCCCATTCCACCAGCAAAACCTGTTTCCCGTCCATCACCGTTGGCAAATTGGGCCGCTTCCCTGTCGCAATCTCCAACATTAATATACCGAAACTATACACGTCGGCCTTCACCGTCGCTGCTGTGAGCCCTTCCTTGTACTCCGGCGGCATGTACCCCATCGTGCCCGCCACTTGTGTCGACACGTGCGAATGCGAGGAGTCGATGCTCCTTGCCAGCCCAAAATCAGCAATATGCGCCTCAAAATTCGAGTCCAACAAGACATTGCTAGCCTTTATATCCCTATGAATAATGGGCTTCTCCAACCCATGGCAGTAGGCCAGCGCACTAGCCACGCCCTTTACGATCTTAATCCTCGTCTCCCAACACAACGGTTTCCGTACGCCCCACTGCGATAACGCCGCCATGTCATCGTTCTCCGATGACGCGTCCTGCAACCATTGGTCGAGGCTACCCTTCTCGACATACTCGTAAACCAGGAGCCTATCGGGGCCCGACACGCAGTAGCCGAGAATCTTAACGATATTCCGGTGTTGGACCTTGCCCAGTGTCTCCATCTCGGCCCGAAACTCCCGAAACCCTTGGAAAGCGTCTGGGTCAAGCCTCTTGATGGCGACGGTGGTGCCGTTGGAGAGCTGGGCCCTGTAGACGAGGCCGAAGCTGCCGTCGCCGACGATCAGGTCGGCGGAGAAGTTCTTGGTGGCGTTGACGAGCTCGGTCATGGAGATTCGGAGGGATGGGTCGAAGGACGTGCTCTCGTCGACGGCGATGGAGGAGAGCTCGGTCTTAGGTGGGTTGGGGAGCGCGCGGGGTTGGACCAGCCCACGGGCTTGGACCCGCCCACCGGCTTGGGTCCGATCACAGCTTTTCTTGTTTAGTTTACAGACGACGAACAACATAGCGAAGAGAATTGTCATGAACAAGAAGCTTGCCGAGGCTGCGATGATTGCTTGGATCCATTTCTCCATATTGAAAGAGACAAAGAAAGAAAGAAAGGAATTGGAATTCGAGAAAGAGAGAGGGGGTTAGATGATGAGAAAAAGGTGTTGTACCTGTTGGGTGTGTTGAGGGTTACGTGTGGGTTTGGAATTTGACTGAGAATGGTGGGGAAAGGATAATCAGAACCGGCATGAGCCGTGGGGTGGAGTGGGGGGTTTCAAGGAAGATGGGTTTTGGTCATCGGTGGTCTTTAAGTCTTGCCTTGTAGTGAGGCCGAGTCAACGTCTAATGGGTTTTGGGGCAGGGATCGTGTGCGTACTTGTCAAGGCGAGGTTGATCATGGACCGTGTATTGATTATTGACGATTGGCTGCAATGAAAATTGAAGGGAAAGGATGGTGGATGATGACGATGATGATATGCTCTTTTGACGTGTCAAATGCTCTTACGAGGGATTGAAGACTGCCTCTTGAGTAACATATAATCATGCATGAGTAACATAATCAAAGTCAGATGAGCAACGCATTCCCAATCCATCGTTCAATCAGTCCTTGACTCCTTGCTGTTGAAGAGAAAAAATGCAATAAAAAAATTGACAATGCCACGTCAGCATTTATTTTTTTATAAGAAAAAAATGCAATTTAATAGACTAATATATACAACTCAGATGCTGTGAGAGTAAAATACCAGTTTTTTAAATCAAAATAAAGGATTTGGTTGATCTAAAAGCTGATATTCACTGCCACGTCATTCCAGTTATACAATAATCATATAACCATCGACTAAATAAACGTATTCTTGATAATATGCACTACGAATGGTGCCCCCCGCCGTAATCAATCAAACTTTCTACCACGAGAAAAAAGAGCGAAACCTAGAAGATGAGGGTGATGGATAATGGACCCCGTCATGTCTGCTCAAAGAGCAAAAAAAAGGGAACCCAAAAAAATAAGGCAATGATTGCTTTAAATAATTGACGGTTTCAATCAATCTTATGTTGCCAAATAGCGAGTAAATTACATAGCTAAAGTCCATGGGAGGACCCACACGGCATTGTCTAAAGTTCGTGAGTTCAGACCCGTTCAAACTACATTAAAAGCCGAAAGGAAGAAATTTGAAGCAATACGGAGGAAAACAATGTAACAGGTCTATGGTCTACGGATTGAGCTAAGTAAGAATAAATTCAATCACATGGGCTTTGTTAGATGGTTATAACTAAATGAGTTTTGTTAGTTTGTTATAGCACTTGGGCTTAGCTGGCACAATGGATTATTCTATAAAACCCCAAACCCATCTTGTATTGGGCATTCAGTGAATTGGAATCTCAAGTTTAGTTCTAAAGGTAGATTAGCTTTAGTCTTGTAAGAGGAGTTCGATCAAACTCGAATTGATCTAAATAGTGTAATCAGTATATCCTTTCTATTCAATTCCATATCTTCTCAATCTCATTTCATCTCTATTTCTTACAAATCAATCCTAAATTCCTAAATCAGTAACAGACTTGTTACAAACAATTACTTAAATTTTAGTCCAAGGCAAAGGGCTAATTTTTTTATTTTTTTTGCGCAATACCAAGGAAATTGAGAAGGGAAAAAGAGCTGAATGGTGGGGTAATTTATTTGCACTACGCATTAGAGCTCTGAACAGGCAGAGACCACACAAAGAAGTGAAAGAATCAACTACATTTGGGCTTTTTCGTATTAATGATTAATGAAAGTTCATTATTTTTCTTCTAATAACCACCCCAACATTTGGCAAGCCCTTGGGCAGTTTTCATGCAGCCTAATAGACAGACATTAATCTGTTGTTAAGTACCTGATTCCACTCTCGTTGTCTCCTTCAAAAGGTTTTGCTTCCGGGTGAGGCCTCCGGAGAGCGCAGGCAACATTTTTGACAATTGAGTAATGAAGATCAAATTCCGCCTTAAATTTTGCGCAGCAGGCTTCTATCCACTTCTCTGCTACACTGGTAGCTACACTGTCTTGGCTGTCCCTCTCATGTTCCTCAATGGCAGGTCGTATTTCATTGTATAATGAATCAAGCGCAGTGTTGGCATTCTTCTTAATTTCCTGCACAGAAACTTATCATTTTCAACATGAATTTAATAACAAAAATAATAACAACAACGATGAAACATTAGATATCATTCATTCTATGATTGATGTTTCATATAACAAACTAGAAACAAATTTTTTTTGTGCAGTTGGATAAAGCATCCATCACTACGGTGAGAATATGCTATTTGATCATCTAAGTGATGCATAAAACAGAAGATATTAAGATCATTAGGCCTCATTATATTCCAGATATGACATGTCATGAGAGTGGGGGCAAACTGCAAGTGGTTGAAGCACCAATCATACAATGACAATGATGTTCTTTGTGGTCTTCTAAGTAATCTCTATATGAGGCCTGTGTAACCAGATTTCACTCAAACGAAATCCCACCATGAGAAGAAGTCATTTGCTTTCATATTAGAGCATAAAATAATTATTTGACAATATGTTGAGCTTCAAGCATGCTAGTAAGAGCATATTGGAATGGTTTCCTGAATCTAAATTTCCACACTATCATACATGCCGACACCAAAATGGAACTTCAGGGAAAATCTTTTCAGGTATTAAAATTTAAGAAATGCATTAAGCATAATTGTAATGGCAAAAAACTGTTAAAAGGAATACACATTAGGGGAAGAGGAGGAAAAAAAAGAGTGAGAACTGAGATCCTTAGCTTTCTAACCTTCAGAGATCATGTATTGTCATTTGAGCAAATCAATCCAGCTAAAAGTCGAGAAGTATAGCACATTTATCCCAAAAATGAAAAACACACATCACGGTATAATTGGGTTAATTTTTTTGCCAGAATTAGAGCGCTTTTTTCCCTTAATGACAAATCATATTGAATGGCAGGCTACAATGTTATACATCATAAATAACTTTGGTTAAACTACTATTTTGGTCCTTCAACTTTCTGATTAATTTCAATTTTGTACCTGAGCATTCAATTGTGTCAATTTAATCCTTACGCTTATAAAATCTTATCAATGCTACACTTGCTGAACTGAAGCACGGAAATTTTTTGAGTGCCTCATGGAAATTGTGAAAGTCATCAATTTCATTGACTTGGAAACTCATGTCACACAAGTTTTTACTAAATATGCAGCGGCACATGTTATACAACCAGCAAACAAAAAATATGCCACATCAACCACTTACAGAAAATTTCGTTATTTTTATAAGAAGAAGAAGAAGATTGGAAGAAAAGATCCTCATCCATCCATCCCCCTGATTCTATCATCCCATCCACCCCCCTTCACCCATAACCACCATCATCATCACCACAATCTATAACCAAGTACCTCAATTCATTTTATTTTATTTTTCTTATTTTCTTAGTAACGAAACATCTACCTATTCAACAATATTTTGAGAAACTTTCAGCTAGCCATTAGTGGAAAAAGAAAAATCTGAATAAGCAAACACATCTTGTTGAGAGAGAGAGAAAGAAATTAGGGAGGAAGAAAAGGAGAGAGAAGAAAATATAATACAGAAGTTGATAAAGTACAGATAACAGAGAAAATACAAATAAAATTAATCAAAAATAAACATATGGTACCCCTGCATTTTCAAAACTGCCCTTGAAAGTTCCATCAATTTTCCAATCAAAACCACAAATCCTCAAATCAATCTTTTCCAACAGAGGTTACAAAGAATCGCACTTCAATCGAGAAAACTCCTATCTTTAGGCTTATCCTCTCCTCTCACAACCCCTCTCCTTTTCCTGTCCCACAAACCCTTCTCAAAAGCTCCTCTTACGCATAATACGCCTCAGCCTCCACCAAAACAATAAACAATGTCCCCCTAGATGTTTGCGTTTTTGTTGTGGATCACCTGAGTGGGGGAGGTGCTCAGAGTGATTGGGGTGGTCGGTGGCAGATTTAAGTGGCTGGGTGGAAATTAGTCGAAATTAGTGGTGATTGGTAGCAGATTTGTGGTGTGGGGACTGATTTTCATAGATGAATATGAAGAAACTTTTTAAAACTAGAGTTCTGCCTAGGCTGAAACAGAGAAAAGAGGAAGAATTGATTGGGAAAATAGAGGAGAGAGGAGACAATAGTTCCTGTGAGTTGGGACAGGTAATATAACGGGGCCACGTGTCCCATTAGTTGCCCGGTCATGTGGCTGAGGTGCCACATCAGACAAGCTGTGTGCCCTTCATCGGCACATCGGCTAAATTATGTGGCACAAGTTTTCATGTTGGCGAAACTGATAACTTGTACAACTTCCAGACTTCAGTTGATGTCAAGCATAACATTGACTAAACACAAGGAATAAATTGACATAATTGAAGGTTCAGGGGCTGAATTGAAATCAATCACAAAGTTTAAGGACCACAGTTGAAGTTTAACCAATAATTTTGCTTTCCTTTTTTCCACGACGATGCTTCAAGTACAAAGCATGTGTAGCTCTCCTAGAAGTCTTGTCATTGTAGGACTACTGTTCAAAATTCTACAATTCAACTCAATTAATGACCCTCAATGATTAAACTTAAACTGTGGCAAAGAACCTAAAGCACACAACCAAGACCCCCAGTTAGCTCAAAGTAATTTCAGTAAGCCTAATCAGAGGACAAGTATCTTCTCCATTTCAAATGATTCATGGCTAGGATTTAAAGTCGGTGAATCTAACAGTGTACATGATTCTACATTGTTTAAATTTTTAGAAGACATGTCAACATTAACTTCATATACACCGTTAAATATAAACTTTAAATCCTGACCATGAAATGTATATTATTTATTTCATTAAAAATGGAGAGGATCCTATTCCCTAATCAGAAAACTTATGAGCCTCAAGTATTGGACTTCAAACTGTAGTAAAGAACCTAGAGCCAAAATGATCACCAGCTCAGTTTGCATAAACCACTGCAAAAAAACACAAATAGCAGTTCATACCTCATATCTCAGGATTTCGTCTTGGGCTTCCTTTGTTACCAAAAGTAGGGCAGCAAATTTTGCATCAACTTGCTTCTGTGCAAGTTGTTTCAACCTTCCATTGGAATAGTGTTTTGATCTTTTCTTTGTCAAGGACCCTGGTCCAATGTGATAGTTCCGGCACGCACTATTACTTCGTATGCGAGATATCATTGGATTATTTTGTGAAAAGGCCTGTTGAGTATCTTGTGAAAACAGTTTCATCTCCACACTTGCTTCAGCTTTTATTTCATTGACAACTACACCCTCCATGGGAACTGGATCAGATGGCTGAACAACAAGAGCATTGGTTTCAAATTGGTGCTCAGATCCAACACCAACAGTCATTGTCATTGAGTACTTAATTTTTCCATCAACATTATATTCAGCATTCGAAGAGTTCACACTTTTGAGGAGCTTAGAGGAAGGCTCATCCTCTGCAGAATCGTAGAGCGGAATTTTCTCAACTGAATATCTGTAACCAAATTGGCATGTCAGGCTAAATATAGTAACACAAAATGAGATCAAAAATTTGAATAACAAAGATTCATTGCACAATATACAAATGCAACAAATATAGAAGCTTTTGAATTCTTGAAGTTGGTCAGATAGATAGCCAAACCACGTATACTGCCCCATCAAATCAACCTCTTTGAATTATACAGGCAACAAATAATCTAGACGAGATCATAACTAGAAATAGTCTATAACACAATTAATTACATTTAAACGTGAAATTTTCACCTGAAACAATTTCCAGGATGAGTTGAGCAAACCAACAAGCACAAGACAATTGAGTCGCAGGACAATTAACACAGTTGGGCAATCCTTGTGAACTTAGCTACAAGTTTTATCTGAATCTTTGGGCTATGAATTCCCAATTTTCAACCAAGTAATCAAATTTTTGTTTCAACTCCAACCAAATCAGCCTTTGAACTAATGGACCGTTCCCTTTTCCAAAATGGTCTTCACCGGAGTTTATGGTGGTGGTAGTTGTGGGTTGTGGTGCTATAATAGAGGTGGGAGGTTGAGCTTGACAGATATTTTTTTCATCAATTTGAAGTTTTTTTTTATTTTCTGACGTGGCATATGTAATATTACCTCCATTTTTTGCTCATTTTTATAATATTAATTTTCAAATTGAGAAAAAGATTGGAGGACCTGATCACACCAAGTTTAACTTTGAAACCTAAATGAAACCAGGGTCAAATTTTAGGGACCAAAATAGTAGTTAAGCCAAAAAAAAACAAGAAGAAAATAAGTAAAGAAAGAAAGAAAGAAAAGGCAAAAACGGAAGCACACAACCAGACAGGTTGAGCGAGGTCCAATGAACTACAATACAGAATATAAAAAAGATTTTACTTGCTATATATTGAAAACTTAAGAAATAGTGATACATAGTGCATGATTCAATGCACCCAGTACTTGAGAATGGAACAGGAAAAGCTGCATATATACACATCAACAATATCAATAATGCATTACCTGTCATCATCATCTTCCCACAGATAAGTATCCTCCTGTTGAAGAGGTTGCACACATGCAGACATAAATATATTAATTATTGGAACCACAGGTATAGAAGAAAACTAGTTCCTGCCGAAAAATAATAATAATAATAATAATCCATTGAGAAAACTATAACGGGACAATGCTAAAATAGTTCAAACATCATAATATCATTGCAAAATGTATCCAGCAAGGCAAGAAACCTATATCAATCAGATTAAAGTTGCAACAAATAGATCAGCCAATATTGCACCATGTAAGAAACTGGTAACTTCAGTAAAAACAGGCCAAAATATATTTTGGTCCTTTAAAGTTTGGGTTTGCAATCAATTTGGTCCACGACGTTCGAATTTGGTCAATTTGGCCCCTGAAGTGTGTATTTGTTGTCAATACAGTCCTTCCCTTCAAAATGGTTAACCTTACTCCTGTTACATGTCATGTGACATGCACATGAGTTGAAAATAGCATTGCTTTAGTAAAAGATATAGTGAGAAAAAAAAAATGACCCTTTCTCTCAAATTTCTAATTACTTCATTTGTTAATGTAATTTATACTAAAATTTTAAACTCACAATTAAATTACTTGACATTTAACAGATTTGGATGGAACGGCTATATTGGTAACGAAAATAAACTTAAATGACCAAATTTGAAATTTCGAACAGCAAAACCAAACTTGGAGGGACCAAGATGTGCAACTGTAGCACTCTTTAGCATTAATGGACTTGCAAGATATAAATATTTGAAAAAAAAAATATAATATCATTTCATTATTACCTCCAACATGAAGAACACCTATTTTGTGAAACTCTCAGAACAAAACTCATCATGCCTCTAATAGATAGCACCACTAATGTTTACGTCAATAACCACATCAGATTTTAGTTATTTGGGAGGATGTCATTCGGCAACAGAAAACCATTTCTACATCCTGTTGCTTTAAGTGTAGGCACAATCTTACTAACATGTCGAGTAACTCATATCTTGATTGTCTCAGCTTGGATGCCTTAAAATTGGATAAGTGGACGTCTAGAAAAGTTCGCAGCTTTAAAGAACCTTGCTAGCCAGTTTGTCGAGGTCTGGAACACACGTAAGTTCAATATTTCTTCACCAAGCGTGAAGAGCCATATTCTCTAAGAAATATAATTTTATTTTATTTTTTAATAAATAATTCATTTAATTGAAAAGGGCAGAGGGGCGCAACTCTAGTACACGTGATGTATACATAGAAAATCCCTGTTACATGCAAAGAAATATTACCAAGTATAAAGTAGTTATTTGTTTATTACCAATATATCCCACTCCCCCTCTCACATGTGAGTCTCACAGTCTGACTCCTTGAATGGTCCTTCACTTTCTTGTGTGAGCTCACCAATTCATAGGGAACAAGCTAGCCCCCAAAAAATACTCATTCGTTTCTTATTAGGATGGCCTGCACTCCCTTGCATAAAGGGTGACTTTGGTATCAGGCTCAAACATTCTTGTAGTGGATAAACTTGGTTGAGAAAGGGTTATAATCCCATCCCAAGAAGCTCATCAAGAGAAAAGGGAGGTTCTTTAGTAAGATCCATCTATCATCAACTATAAAATTTTTATCCTGATGAGTTTCTCACTTCTTGTGTATGTGTATGTGTATGTGCATGTGCATAGAAGAAAAAAAAAACAAATGAAGGACACCACAAGCATTTAATAACTGGCCAAAAGCCTCAGATCATTTAGCTTTAGCTGGAATGGTCCAGTTTGAGTAGCTATCCAAAATGATTACAGCTGTCTCATCTTAAGTTTGCTCATTTCCATGGATCTGTAACTAAATGGCAGCTGAAACTAAGAATACACTTGAAACAACAGTAAGATAATGCCTATGACACTAAGATGCAAATGGGGAGGCATTATATGTAATGGGATGAATCTTGTAAAAACGCCATTGTACAATGAATGTCTTTGTTATACCTTCTAAGAGACAATTAATTGGCCGAATAATACTAATCTAAAAGCAGAGTGAAATGCTTGAGCTTTGACCTAAAGCCCAAGCATGTGTTTCCCTGAAAGATTGGTATTTTTCATCCTAGAAATCTAATAGCCCCTCACAAGATGTTTTTTAATTTTCTATTTCATAATAAAAGGATGGAATTGGCAAAGCTCCGAGAATAGAGCCCAAATTGACCTGGAGATGTCAGCTACTAGTAGAAACTCAGAAAATATAATCCTTATGATGCAATTATATTAATTCAAAATTTGAATTCTTTGAACCATGCAACATGGCCACTTGAAGAATTCCACCTAGTTGATAGTTGTGGGGCACTTTTTGGTTGTTGTCCAGGTGGCAAATGCTTAGTGGACAACCCCTTTTGAGCCCAAGTTCGTTAGAGAGGGAATCAAGCTCAGAACTCACGCAACCTAAGGTAGTTGACGATTACCGAGGCACTGTTGGCCTGCAAAAGACTAAAGCCCAAAATCCCACAAGATAAGCAAGCCACGTGAATGGAATTGACAATTGCTACACTTAGGCTTCGTTTGTTTAGGCGTAAAAATCAAAAAATATTTTCCGGTATTTAGTGCGACCGAAAATAATAGTCAAACTGAAAATATTTTTGGTTTGACAAAAAAAGCTTCTTTAGTTTTGAAAAATGGTTTCCGTTTTTAAATTTTGTAAACTATTTTTCGAGTTATATGATAGGTAAGTGAGAAATGGGACGTTTGCTTGAAATGGCAAATTTGCTCGGCTACTCCCATTTGAACTCAGTTCCTCAAATATGCAATTTGCAGAAGAAAAGATTTAGACTCTCCATAGAGCATTAATGGCCGAAAGTACGTGAGAGGAGGTGATTAGTCAAACTTAAGCTGAGGTTTAGCCTGTTGTTCTACTGCATACCACCTTTTCCATCAAGTTTGACAAGGACCCATTGATTGTGCCAAGCCACACAATGCATAGTCACTATGGGTTTGACGACATAATAGGTGAATCATATTCTTACCTTCCAAACCACAAGTTTGCCTTCTTCCCACATTAGACAACTCATGGACTTGGTTCATGGTTGCAGAAAGAAAAGTTAAGAGCTAAATTAGCCCATGGGTAGTTGAGCTCTTTTAGAAAACTGCTTTTTAGGCGTTACTCCTATGAACTTGTGCGCTGCCATGTTCACAGTCATGTTGGTGTAGCCTTGATCAAGGAACGAGATGACTTTGTCTTTCCTGGCTTGATTGGACTTGCCTTTTGACTTTTCGTGGACTGCACACCCTAGTCGGGCTCCTTTTGGATTAAATAAAAGAGAGATACTTGAAGTGGGCTGATGTGGACTTCCTGAGAGTCCAACCCACACATGTTAGCTTTGTTTGTTGTTTGGGCTTCACTAAACCATTTGTTCACAAGTGCTGGCCCACCGCTGGATGGCTGGAGAATGCTTGGACTCCTTAAATCTGTGGACCAATTTGTGTCGAGATGTATTGTTGGCCTAGGTCTGGCTAGGGCTGTGTCTCCTCGTGATCCACAGGTCCCCATAACTCCATGATATAGACCATCGTTCTGATGAAATATAGGTTGGGTCAGCAGCCCTCCATGATAGAGTATAGGTTGGACCATCGACCCTCCATGATAAACTATAGGTTGGGCCATTGGCCCTTCGTGATAAAGTGTAGGTTGGGCCATCGGCCCTCCATGATAAAATATAGGCTGGGGCATCGGCCCTCCATAATAAAATATAGACTAGGCCATTGGCTCTTCATGATCAAGTGTAGGTTGGGTCATCGGCCCTCCATGATAAAGTATAGGCTGGCTGTGGAGATCTTATGGCCCTTTTTTGTGTACAATTTGGCCCAAAATTGCGGCCCAAATCAAACTGGCCTTCTCCAATAGATGGGATTGCGCCACGTGGACTAGGAGCAAAAAATTGGCCCTCAACAATAGCTAATAATTACAACATCAACAGTGACCCTAAACACTTACTCCCCTCAACTATCACTCATTCACACATTGCCCCCACGAACTACCAATTGTCACACTCAACCCCCTTCAACTATCAACTGTTTGCAAAAGAGCCCTTATGTTAGCCCAGCCCGTTAAATCTAACAGAAAAGGCACATGTGACATGCATGTGATCGTTTTTACTTGAAATCACAAAAATGATCTCTAGTAAAAAAAAATTAAAAAACTAACAAAAAAAAAACTTTTTTTTACACAAGCACGCACGCGCACACGCATACACACAACAGAAGAAGGGCAGTTCGGGTGGCACTTGGGGTGGATCGGCCACCCCCCAACGGTGGTTGAACCACCCTTTTGCTTTTTTTTATGTCCCTTTTTTTTTTCAATTTTGAAGTTTTTTTAAAATAAATAAATAACGTCAAGGGTATTTAAGTAAATTTAGTTTCTAAACACATGGTACTTTTGTCATTTCACCTTAAAAACTGGAACGTGCTTGTCACGTTTTCATTTTTCCGTCTGATTTAACGTGCTTGGCTAATGGATGGACTTTTTTGCAAACGATTGCTAGTTAAAGGGGTTGGGTGTGACAGTTGGTAATTCGTGGGGGCAATGTGTGAGTGGTTTAGCAATAAAAAGCATCTAATGATATAACTAAAGGAAACTTTAAGCATGGTGAAACACGATATCAATTATAACTTGAGCTTACACCTAAATCCAAGGCTTGTAATTTCCTTAAAAGAGGGATCTCTGTGATCCTAAAAGGGTCATAATCTCCATGACACGGGCATGATAATTTCTATCAACCTCCACATTTCCACGCAGCACCCTTTTAGGTGATCCTCAATTGTCTTTCTTTTTCTTTCTTTTTTCTTCTTCTGGTAATGTCTTTAATTGTCTATAAGTTACAACAAAATGGGCTCCGCCAGTCTCCAACTATAGAACCCTAGTTGAACTGGATATTAGCTACTAGTAGGAATCACAAAATATAGCGCAGCAAACTACAAAGGATGTGCAGTAATGATTTCGGACAACTTGCAACAAAGCCGAATACACCTAGTTGATGCATTACAAATTAATTCAACAAATAATTAAAATATTAATAATTTAACGATAAAGCATTGAATGAGTAGGAAAGTCATCTTCCTTTACCTAGCCTTCATGCCAACATGAAATAACAGTTCAAGTCCCCACTGTTAAAATTACTTTTCAACCCAGTGAGAGATCTTTAAAGTTAGGAAGGGATACACTAATGCATGCGGAAGCATTCAACAAGCACAAGCTATTACTTATCACTAGTATTATAAATACATGTTTGTAGAACCATATGAGACTAAGAGAATAACAGCATCACTCAAAGATAAACTTTCACTTCATGGAATTACTGGCTCAATATGGTATTAGCATGGGCATCTACCTCAACAGTTTGCATGCAAGTCTAAGTTTCTTTTTTCTTTTCCTTTTTCCGATTTAGATACTCTGAGCAGAACAGAATCTTCAAAATTCAAATTAACTTGATCAAAATTTACCTGAAAACCACGAGATCTTGCCCCAAGAAATCCACAACAGCTTGCTGCACCACAGAGACAGCGAACCTTGGCACCACCATACCATTCAAAATTATAGTCATATCCCAATTCTGTTCCGTTAGATATATCTTCCTTTGCAAATATTCCAACCCTTATTTCCCCCAATACTGTCCATTTCCTCGTCTCACAATTCGGTTGGCTGCAAAACAAAGAAAGGACTTAGTTAATGTCAAACTCAAGCACAAGCAGCCAAATTTGTATATTTAAATATCTTGTCTCAATTGGCTAACCATGAATGGTTGATAAACCTAGCAAGGCTTCCCTTTTTAGTAGCATCAATAGATTCATAAGCATTGAGAGAAATGATAAATGCATCTCTGAGACCTGCAGCAATCAACACGATGGTGAAATGGGTTTTGAGATAAAAGTAACATAGACTTGTATAGGATAAACTTATGCTCACCCTGAATTTCATAAGCTTGGGATCTTCGCTTCGCATCTTTCCATGATATTACTTCTCCACAGTATTCAATAATAAACTGTCCCGCCTGAATTGGACAGAACAAATAAAAATGTATGAAAAGTAATTTATAAATCTACTCCATTGATTCCATGGTGACAAGTAAACAATTTAAAAGTTCAGTGATAAACATGGTTATAAAAGTGCCAAATATACATTTCTCACCAATGACATATAATACTTTAATCTTTCCAGAGATATACTAAGCAGAAAAAAATGTCACATCTTTGCATATTGTTAGTTATGATGGGAATAGGCAAATAAAAGAGAAAATAGGGGTGAATCTCACTATTACATTCATTCCATTCATTGCACATATATAAGAGTTTTGTACAATGTTCTAGTTAATAGACAGCTCACACACACAGCTCATACTAGGACACCTCACCATGTTTCTAGAATAGGAACTCAAGCATATTAAGTAGAAAAGTAGAGAAAGAGAAATATTCTAATTGCTTGAGAACTTGATATTGTGCCATAAGGCTATATTGGTTAAATAGATAAAACCTAGAACCTAATATGGAAAGGAATAATAAAGTTATTACATCCTAATCAAATTAATATATAAATCAGCCTTATTTACGGTGGATCAAATATTCAACAAATCTTCAACACTCCCCCTCGAGATGAGTCATAGATCATAGATGTATTCTCAGCTTGCATAAGGCTAAATGAAAAACACTGATGGACACTCCATTTATCAAAGATATTCGCAAGTTGTTCTCCTGTCTTCACATTTAGTGTCTAGATGATATCTTCTGAAGGACCCCTTAGACTTCTTGCAGGAAGGCCACGAAATCTCCAACAAGTCTCCTGGCATCTTGAGCCTCGTGCATAGAGAGTTGGATCCTCGTTATGGGAGGTCACCTAATTCTCTATCCCCATTTTCAGACATACAACTAAATGCTAATTTCTGTGGGGAGGGTTGGATTCTCACTATGGGGGGTCACCTGACTCTCTATCCCCATTTTGTGAGTTTCAAAATCCAACTAAAAAGCTCAAACACAAAATCACATGGGCTCAAGCTCAAGGAAGATTAAAAAGGAACTCTTTATCATCAATACCACCAACAACTGCAACTTGTAACTTACTTTAGTACTCCCCCTGAGCAACAAACCCGATGGTTGCTCCAATGAACTAGCCGGAATATGCTTTGAACTAGTAAGAGAATGCTTTGAACCGTCAAGAAAGTGCTCTGAACAAGTCAGGAAAAGCTCTGAACCGGTAGGAAATGCACTAAACTAGATGCAAAATATACTGAACTAGTCTCTAAACCCTCTGAACTGGGAAGAAAACTACAAAACCAGTTATAAAACATAATGAACGGGACAAAAGCCCACTGAACTGGTTCTAAAAGAGGCTGAACAGGTCTTGTGAAAATCACTGACCCGGACCTAAAAGGCACTGAACCGGTCTTAAAATACAGTGAACTGGTTTGAAAACCGATGAACCAGACCTATAAGGCACTGAACCGGTTTGAAAACCAAAAAAAAACCTGAACCGAATACAAAATGCCAATAACCGGTCTCTGCTGGGATGAACCCAGAATAGCCTCAACTGCAGCTAATCTTATACCAAATAAGAACCGTAGAGTACCTGCAACCAAACAAAGACCTTCGTCTCCAGCAGCTCGCCTGGATCTTGCTGACAACGACCAGATCTCGCTGGAAAATGACCACTACACGCCGAAGACACCAGCTACGACCTCCAGTCACATTAAACACCTCATTTAATCAATTCTTATCCTGGATGGGAACAAGATACGCCCACAACCAAACACGATTTCCTTCCTGGAGGTGCTGTTGACCGTTGCTTCTAATGGCAACAATGAATTTACCATCACATTACCCGTCGAAGACCGCAAAGACCACCGTTAAACACCATAGACTTCTCCAAAATAGCCACCGAGCACAACAAAGAAAGTTGTTGACCACGAAAACCACTAAGGAACACCACAGAAGCACCGAAAACACCACAAAAAACCAAACTACACCAAAATCGATATGATGGTCTTTTTCTTCTTTTTTCACATCGGAGACTTTTTCAAGTCACCAAGAACATCTCTTTTAGAGGTTCATCAAGGCACTGCCTGGGTGGGCTTAGCCCACACGGGTGGTGCTGCCACTAAGAGAAGGCTGACCAAAAATAAGCTCTAAAGGCTTAACAAAAATGAGGGGGAGAAAAACTATAAACAAGGAAGGCTAAACAAGAATTCTAAACCCTAGAATCTTGCTCTAATACCATGTTAATTATGATGGGAATAGGCAAATGAAAGAGAAAATAGGGGTGAATCTCACTATTACATTCATTCCATTCATTTCACATATATAGGAGTCTTTGTACAATGTTCTAGATAATAGACAGCTCACACACACAGCTCATACTAGGACACCTCACCATATTTCTAGAATAAGGAATCATGCATATTATTCTCGAACCCATATAAACAAGGTAGACATATATGTGCTAATTAAATGAATGTTAGAATAGCAAATGTCAAGTAACTAATGAATTCTTTTTACATGACTGCAAAAGTTCACATGAGGTTAGCAGACTATTACCTTTATATCCTCATCAGCTAGAAGACCCCACCCTCGGCCTTGAGTTTTAAACAACTTTGTTTTAGAATATTCACATTTCTGAAATCTCTGTAAAGTAAACATATAAGACATCAAAAAGGATCAAATATCAGTTTCATCATATTTAGTAGGAAACTCAAAGGTCCATCAAACTTTCCAATAGTTATTCTAAACAGAATAAGCTCCTAAAGTTTGCAAGAAAAAAAAAAATTGTAACAATTGATATAGCACAACAAAGCATGGCGGGACAAAAAAAATTACATAGATGCACATTTGTGTTTGTTTCTGCTGAGCGGATGAATATACATATATGCTAATGTCCCCTTGGTTGAATGACACTTCTTGGCACCCCCATGGATTGGTCAGGGTTCAAGCCCTCAGAGGAACATGTAAATGGGGTGAATATGGACTATTGTCTTCAGGATATCAAGCACTGGCATGCAGGTTGGATCTTTGAGAGCAACCAATTCAAGTAACAAATTGTGAAGGATAGGGCCGTAACCAAACCACCCCTCTCAGGATCTCATTTAAGGGAGACCAACATTAGGCATGACCCTTTACAACCCATTTATAAAGATGTATGTGTGTTTGTGTGCATGTGTATACATACACATATGTATAAGTACATGCATGTATATATACATGAATTAGTTAGCAAGTAATACGGGTGCTAAGTGGGTTTTGAACCCACAACCAGTCAACCACACCCTCCACCCTATACATATAGGGGAAGGAGGTGCCACTTGAACCGAAGCTCATTAGATATGTATTTATAATGAGAAGTGATAAACTGAAGCTCATAAAAAAAACCTCTCTTCTCTGATAACATCTAGTGAGAAGGGAGGGGGAGCTCTCCTCCCTCCTCCTTATGGACCTCATCCAGTCTCTAGTATTTTTTTTCTTCTTTTTAGTCTTTTAGTTTTTTGGTTTCTCTACATCTTAGGAGTAGATCTACGGTAGTTGGGTCGTCTTCTGCACGCACGCGCCTCACCCGAGGCCTCGCCGGCGTGTTCCAGTTTTAACTGTCGCGTCGGTTTCTGTGTATGGTCACCACGCGTCGGTGTGTGTGGCTAATTGATTCTCTTGCATCTTGGGATGTAGACCTACGGCGTATGGGACCTCCTCGTGCACGTGCCTCATCAGGGGACTCTGTCATGTTTCAGCTCTACCCCACCGTCAGCCCAGCTACGGGTGGCCACCACAAGCCGTTTCGGTGTGCAAGGTCGAGGGAGTTTCCGACGCTTGGGAGTTAGATCTACGGTGTTTGGGACCTTTTCACCGCACACATGCTTCTCTGGCAGATTCCGCCTCTCCCCCTCCGCTTTGCTACAACACATGGCCACCACGCACCATCGCCATTGCAGTTTTTTTTTTCCCCCTATAGCTCTGGATTTTGCTTTGTATTTTGGGTTTGCTTTGTATTTCGGCTTCCGTCGACTCGAGTTTTGGGTGTCTCACGTGGGTTTTGGGTGTTGTGGGTGTTTTTTGGGAAGGTTTTTCGGGGTTTCTGTTGGGTTTCAAGGGTTTGTTGGGTTGGAGTGCTTTAGGGGTAGATTTGGGTGTTTTCGGGAGGGTTTTCTCTAATCCTCCTCTCACAGTGGTGGTCAGCCACAACCCACCACCATGACAACCTGACAAGACATAGTAGAATTAAAGACTTTATTCTTTAAGACACTTCACCATTGGGCTGCTACCTTTGATTTTAACATTTCTAGCTTTCATATTTTTCTAGATCTTTTTTCTTCTTCTAGTTAGGTGTCTCTCTTGTATACATCTTGTATACAACCTTCGTCTCTCTCCTAAAAAACAATACGCTCTCGTCTCTCTCCTCAAACCTTCGTAATTTTTCTTCTCTCTCCACCCTAGTGGTGGGGCACGAAGGTGCATCCCGCTAGGGTTTTGCTTCTTTCTGCCTTATCAAAACTTAGCCGGTGTTGGAGAACGATCTTCTTTTGTGTTGGAGTGTTGTTGGGTCATCCTGGTTCAGATCGGGAAGGTGGTTCTTCTTCCTGGCTATTTTGGGGTTGCGTCTGGGTCTTTCATCTCCTGCAATGTATATTTTTTTGGGAGTGGACACGTGAGGTTGGGATGGAGAGCCATTTCTTCGTGGAGGCCAAAGCCCTTTCTTTCTCGATGGAGAAAGGCAAGCCAGAGCTCTACTTAGGAGGAAAGGAGAAAAGGCTTCTTAGGGGTTGTCTTTTTGGGCTTACCTGGTTGATAGTGACGGTGGAAGAGGTGTTGCGGTTCACCGTCAACGAGGATTTTGTTAAATCTACCCGAGAGGCTTCGTTTGTTCTCACTGTTTGGAGGGGTGGCAGCAAGGATGGTTGTTTTTTGGAGGTGATGGCCCTAGCAATGGCTGGCCAGAGAAGGCTTATTTTGTTATCGGAAGGCCATGAAGGGCAAGGATGGAGTAGATTTTCTAGGGAGCTGAAATCCAAAGTAGACAAGATGTATACAGGAAACCCCTAATCCATAGAGAAAGAAGAACACAAATCTAAAAAGTCAGAAAAAGTACAATCAGACATAGTAGTCAACATCACTCTCTACGTAAACAAGGTTTGTAGCACCAACTTATTCAAATTGAGCAAACCAATCTTACAATTTTCAAAACTACATGCATTCTATTTCTTCCATAGACACCACATCAAACACAAATGAGCCATTCTCCAAATCTGCACCAACAGGCAGTTGCCCATTTGCCCCCTTCAACTCCCCAACAACTCACTCACTGTTTGAGGCATAACCCACTCAACACCAAACAGCTGCAACAACGCACTCCACAACTTTGTAGTAACCTTACAATAAAGGAACAAATGATCAATGGACTCTCCACAAGTCTTGCACGTATAAAACCACTCCATCACAATAATATTCCTCTTTTGTAAATTATCCAAAGTTAAAATTTTTTCTAAAGTAGCCGACCACACAAAGAAAGCCACTCTCAGAGGAACCTTAACATTCCAAATACTCTTCCAAGAAAACAAAGATTGTATACGAATAGATAAAACCTTATATAAAGACTTCACTTCAAAAGATTTCCTTCTCAAAGGGATCCAACAAATTTTATCCTCTCCTTCATATGGCGTTTTTTGAAGCTATGAAAGGGTTTCATTTCTGTCGATGCTTCTTCTTCAGTGAGTGTGTCTTCTGAGCTTCCGGCGATGGGCTATTCTGTTGAGGAGAAGGATGGGTCTGGTCGTGCTGCTTCTTCGGCATGGCTTGGAGATCTGTTGGGCAAAGTATGCATTGTCGATGACCCTTCAAATCCAAGCAGAAGTCCACTGTTAGTGATGAAGACGAGAAGGAGGTTCTAAAACAAGGGAAGATGATGCAATCTCCTCTTTGGGCTTGGAAGGGCCAGCTCGTGAAGATTAAGGCAAAAATTGACTAGGCCTTGGGTGATGTCGCAGAAGGGCTAAAGGACTTTGGGCTGTTGCATAAGCCCATCTGGAGTGCTGGGCATCTGAAAGGTTCCAAGAGTAAGCCCAAACTCTGGGTCTTCACTCGGTCCAAACCTAAACCCAGTCTTGAGTTGGGTGAGCGCGGATCCATTGCAAGGGTGGGTTCTCCTATGACGGGTTCTGCTCCACCGGAGGTGGTCTTGGTGTCTAATGAGGTTTGGCGTGTTGAATCTTCTCCGTGAGCGGGAATGCTAGTGGGTCGTATGCTACGCCCATAGATCTACCTTCGCAGGAGGCCATCCTCGTCTCGACGACCGTGAGTCTTGACATTCGGCATTCTGGGGCCTCTTCGGTGAGGACATATGGCGCCGCTGGTCCTTTTGTGTTCCTGCCAAATGCTCAAATTGTAGCCCATAACACGCCGGAGTCTGTTCTCATCTCAACGACAACTTGTGTTGAGTCTCTTTCGGTAAGGGTAGATGTCGATGGTGGGTTCCTCCTTGGGTGTTTCTCGGGTTGGGTCTGGTTCTTCCAAGGTTATTCGGTATGCTTATGTCGGGGGGATTCCTAAACGGGTGAATGTTGTTCCATGCTCTGGGTCAGAGTTCTCTGGTGGTCCTTCTTCTTCTCTGATGGCTCGGCACAATGATGGAAGGATTCCTAAACCGGCGAAGAGCCTTCTTTGGCGTGGTTTTCTTAACCCTATGCCGCCGATTGTTTTGGGTCTGAGCAAGGAAACTTCCGGTATGGCCCCTTCTCCTTCTGCTCCGGGAGAGTTTTCTAGGCCGGAGGATTCGCTGGGGGGCGGGGTTGTAGGGCTTCGGGCTACTAATTTGAGGCCCTTGTTTGTGCTGAATTCTAAACCCTTGCAACATTATAGCTGTAAATCGAGGGGGGGTGAAAATGGACGATAGCTTGATCGCAAAGTTAATGTCATCGTTCAGTACCCCGCCTATTTCTTCTGGTGAGGTCAGTGCCCTGCCTATCATCATTTACTATCTAGCTTCGGAGGTGGATAGTGAAGAGGAGGACTATGTATGCTGGGATGGGGATGACAGATATTTCTCCCTTGCCGCACTTTTCGACTGAGGTTGGATGGATTAGATGAGGGAGCCGTGTGTAGGCGATGTCACCTTTGAGGATACCCCCCGGACAATAAAGGGTAGAAGGGAGCTTCTTAATTTAGAATGCTCCATCAACTATGATGCTAAGGTCGCATCCAATAGGCGGGGGAGAGGTAAGTCTGACGTTTTCTAGCATTGAGTACCTTGAGGGGTTTTGAGTTTTGAGCTTTGTTGTTTTGTGGGTTTTGGGCTTGAGGGTTTGTAGGGTTTCGGGTTTGACGACTTGGTTTCCTGCTCGTTTGGAGCATCTTGTGTATATTGCCTGTGTAGTTAAAGGCGCCTTATGCTTTTCAATAAATTATACTAATAAAAAAATATATATATGAATTAGTTTAAAAGCATAGATAACAATTCTTGGAAGTAAATAAAAGAAAAACAAGAGAGCTTAGAGAAACATGCTTTTTTATAAGTAATTGATTTCATTAAAAGAGTAATGGTGTAACCCAAGTACACATGATGTATACAATAGAAACACTTATCCAGGAAAAAGAAAAAAGAGCAAGAAAATCGTGAAAACTAGAAAAAAGAAAGTGATCATAGACAGGTGCCCAATGGTACAAGGTTTTAAGGAAAAAAGCCTTTAATTCCACCACCATCCTCTCGCGATTTTCAAAGCTATAGGCATTCCTTTCTATCTAGATACACCACATTATGCAAGACAAAACCATCTTCTGCAAAGTTGCACTATGAAACTACCAAACTGACCTCTCCAACAAGCAAAGAGATCTACCACCCGCCGAGGCACGACCCAGTCTAACCCAAAAAGACTAAAAATAGAATCAGACAAGGAAGCAACATGTAAAATATGAAAGAGAATTCATATTCACAAAAAAAGAAAAAAAAAAAAAAGGAAAAAGTCAATCAAGATCCCTATCAAATTAATTCATCTCCATAACATATGTAAAAATATGACCAAATTAATAAGATAACAGTACTGTTAGAAAAGTGGGTGCATAAAAGAATAAAGGAAAGTGGAATGCTCACACATAAACGCACACAAACATACACACACACATGTGAACAAGAAATCTTATAGTTGCCTGATTCTTGCAGAAGACACCACAAGGGCAGTAACCAGGAGTGCATTCTGTGCTGGTATGTACATTCCAGCACCTCTCCCCACATGCACTATCAGGATCATTGGTGTTATATTTGCATTCGCAGATAGCAATGTCCTCCTCCTTTTGCTTCTTGTGCCTAGAAACAAGCAAAAAATCAACTCAGCATTATAATAAGATTAAACAAACAACTCATTAGATTGTCATTGAATATTTAATAAATTATGGAACATAACTAATATTCACCAATTAGAACCCCCCGCCCTTTCTATTTCCAAAAAACTCTATGTAGTGCCAATACAGTTGCTTAATCATGCAGGTTGCTACTGAAAACACCATAATAACTTCTGAAACTTCTATTAATGGGTAAACATATGTTTTTTCTTATATTATTTGCCCACTCACCCAGGTACAGGAAGGAACAAGGTCACAAGGAAGTGATGGTCATTGTGATAGAACTACTTTGCTACTAAATAAAGCAACTAAATTGCTCAGGACCAGAAAGTTAAATCCAACTCCCATAACTTAGGACTAACCTTTTTTTTTTTTTTTTGATAAGTAAAAGTATATTTCAAAAAAAGAGCAAAGGGGCGCAACCTAAGTACACATAAAACCCCTAATTCAAAGAGAAAAGAGAGCACATATCTAAAAAATTAGAATAAGAACACTCAGACATGGACTGTATCTTCACTCTCCACATAAACAAGGTTTGTATCACCAACTTCTTCAAGTTAATCAAACTAGTCTCGCAATCTTTAAAACTGCGTGCATTCCGTTCCTTCCATAGACACCACATCAAACACAATGGAGCCATATAAACAATACAATAGTATAATTCCATTTTCAGCTCCCATGAGATAACTAACACATTTTCTGCACATGGATCTCCATCTACTCTGAAATCTATGATATTGTTTGACACATGTCCTCTTGCTTACCAAATATATAAAAGTAACATTTTTAATAAGAAAATAACATTGAGATTAATCCTTGATGTAAGAACATTAATTTGGAAAGAAAGAAAGAAAATAGGATTCCAATTCTTCCAACTCGGTGACCTGCCACCTTGTCCAATTGATAGAAGAAGGGGGGGGGAGATTATATTTGAGGCAGGAGAAAGGATTTCGGTCAAATCTTGATTGAGAGAGTGAGTCCAATCAATAGGGGTATATCACTGTCCATAACTAGATGGCTCAATGGTTGAAGGTACTTTCTACATCCACAACCTCCATGATCCTTCTCTCTCCATCAGGCAAGAGTTTAGCAAGATATGCAAATTGAAGCTAAGATGATTCTTCCAAACAATAAACTAGCTGTTAGCAGACACATCCATACATAGATAAATACATACACGTGAGAAGATTAAAATCAATGATGATGACAATTGGTAATCCAAAAAATCACATAGAGATTCATTTGCCTTGGATTTTGATTTAGGGCGTTGTTCACAAGGGTTGAAGCTTAATTTTCAAGTGTGTCAGTCTAAACAACAAGCTTGATGGAGGGGGAGGAATTGCTTTAAGAAGTCTCTGATCAGTGTGTGGAATACAAAGCAGTCAAAATAACAAGTGCCTCATTCAGTTGAAACGAAAAGGGGAAAAAATATTAGAATCCAAATTTTATTATTGACAAAATGAAGCATAAAAAATCACCATTATAAAACGCAATGCATATACCTCTACATGCTACCAGAAAATGTATTGGATCGAGAAGAGTGCTTGGCCTCAGTGAAACAATTATAGGTGTCAATGGTTACCATATTGTCAAAACACAATCACATTCATAGGAAAAAAAAGAGACATAAGCAGTAGAGCAGACATATTGTCAACTCAGGATCTATTGACTACTTGACCACAGAGTAGACATGCTAAAGTGACAAGAACGAACCAGAAACATCACATTCTTAATGCAAGGAAAAGGTCACTACCCGCTTTTGTACCATATTTACTTCTCTTATAGTTGGAAAATATAAGAGAACCCCATTATGTGTCTTGACAAGTAGGAAAAGCCTAAAAAGTACATCTCAATGCTCAACCCAAAAACCGATGATGATTCCTTAAAAAGGAGGAGAAATTGTAGAGAATGTCACCATGCTCCACAAAACATCATTTTGGATATGCCAAGGTGTTTGTCAAACAACCATGAATGCTGCACAAACATATTATTCACAATGCTCCACACATCTTTTATGGTCACAACAGAGATTTCATTTAAAAAATCCAAATAAAAAAAGTACATAATTGGAAAGAAGCCAATTCACCAACAAAGAACTAGTTTTTTTTTTTTTTGATGAATAATAATAAGTTTTATTGAAGAAAAGAACTAGTTGTAGGTAGAGATCAAATAGAATCAACAGAATTATGCTAAAGTAATACCTAGTAACTAAAAACAACAAGTTTTGAACTATTTTTGTATTAAGCTTGCTTTTCTCAAAAGCTCTAAGGTTTTAGAGAATCATATAAATATACCTTGTTGACCAATTCTTTACATACATGTTATCCTCACAAATGAAGCATCATACATATAAAGATAAATATGCTTCACCTATAAGGCGATAACATGTAAGTAAAGAATTAGTCAAAAAGTAATATTCAACAAAGAAAAACTTCAAGAGAAAAAGAAAATACAAAAAAGAAAAAAGAAAAAAAAAAAAGACAAGATAAATCTTACTTTCGATATGAGAAATCGTTTTGATTGATATTTATGTATTCTGGTAGCTCTTCAGTCTGTTGATCCTTCAAACAAAGCATTTTCCATGTCATTTACACCTAAAATTTCTCAAAGTATGAAGAAAATTAGAAAAATAGCCACTCTACATGACATGGATATGTTAAACATATAGATAAGAGCAACTCCCAGCTATAAAAGGTAATGAGCAACTCCCAGCTATAAAAGGTAATGTTTCAATTGTGAACACATATCTCTAATTACGGTTTTCTTTTTTTCTTCCCCAGCACCATTTGTGTCATGTACAAAGTCTGGCAAAAATACATTTGAAAATTCTCTGAGGCATTTAATTCTGTTTAAGAAAACTCTGACATTTTACTACCAGACTTTGTGACTTCTTCAAACATGCTATAAAGTGTCTTACATGATTCACTGTAGTTTGTGATGGGCAACAGAAATTTCTCAGGGTACCCCTTTCTTATATGAAAACCCATAATATAGGACCATACCATTGAGATACCATAAGAAATCGTTAGACAAAATGCATCACATTGGTGGGTTAAGAAAATGCAGAACTACAAGCCCTTCCAAGCAGCGCAGATACCTTACTGAATATCTGCTACGTCAAAGCCAAGAAACAAACAGTTACCACTCAAGTTCTTAACAAATTGAATTTCACATAATTCTTACACTAGTTGTTGAAATGGAAAACAAAATCAAGAAGAGAAAAATTCAAAAAAAAAAAATCTCCAAACACATGCAATTCTCGTGATTATGCCAAATAATGAATTGAAAATGTAAATTTAGAAGCAACAAAAACAAAATTTGAAATTAACGCATAATGTGGCAGTCATAGCCAGCACAAAATCCAATTTATGAACTTCAGAGGTTTATAAAAATAATCTCAAAAAAGAGGAACTTATAGTCATAAACAGCTCAAAGACAATACAGAATAAGAAAGTGATATACCATAGAAGAACGGCTAGAAAAATGTTATGATATCAATATCATAGCATATAATTGAAACGAGAAACTTACGTGCTCGTGAAGCTGAATTGGATAAGCTAGGGTTTATGGGAATCTCGGCACGCTTGCGCAGAGAGAGAGCTGGGAGAGAAAAAGAGAAGGAAGGAGGAAGACGAAAGAAGAGTATGGATCTAAACGACACCGAAGAGAAGTTTGAAGAACGACGACGTCGCTTTACTTATCAAAGGCAAAGTGGGTGTTTTAAATTTTTTATTTTTAAATCGAAGTATCATTATAAGAAAATAAATAAATATTACTGTAATCGTCAAAGTGATTTACGCCGTTATCTATAATCATTCCTCGAGCTTCTGATTTTTATCAATTAGCTATTTTGTTTAACGGTCAATAAATATATTTTTTCGTCTATATTTTGTGACTTTTTGAATGGAAAAAGTATCAGGGTAAATTTAAACTAAATCTATGAGTAAACGGGCTATTTGTAATCACTCCTTAAATTTTTTATTTTTCTTTTTCTTTTTCTTTTTTTTTTTAGATGATGAAAATTGAATTTGACTGTTTATATTTTTTGCGGATTTCAAATAGGTCATTTCATGTGTTTCGGTCCAAGCGATGATTGTTAAGCCATTTCAACATTTTTTGTCACATCATATTAAAATTATAAATATCTATTGTATTAAAAAATAAAATTGTTGATACAGTTTTTCGGTAGGTAACGTGTCACTCAGCGATTCGTCTAAGTTCTCATTTTTCTTGGGATCTATAAGATGAAAACTGCATCGGGAGATGTTGACAATCTCGCTCCGTTACTTAAGTCAATGTACAATTTGATAGAGAATGTTCACAATAAATGTGAGGAGACAATGTGTACATAATACATGAGAAACCTCTGTATTTGTATAAGTTTTGGTGTAACTAAATACCTCTTCAAATCCCATATTTACGGAGATTTACATTTAGTAGCGATGTGGGTTTGGATGTACGAATCTTTCGAGATTTGGAGTACAATTTTGGTTGCACGCCTAGGAAAGAGATATCCGGGATCTTATTCTTGAACCTTGGGGTGGTTCCAAGATATCTGGAATATCGAGTCATCTCGAAATACTCGGAATGGTTCTGTCCCGAGATCTGAGATATCGGGATGTCTTGTGTCCCGTGAAGTTTCAAATCCGATATGCTACAACTCCAATACGAGCTTTCATTCGAGGTTTTGTAGTTCGAGATGGTTTTGCCATATAAGGTCCTGATAACCTTCGAGGTAGTTTATGATTGAGATTATCTGGCCAAGTTGGCACATCGGGCTAGGCCTTCAATTCAACTTTTCAGGTCAAGTGGTTCTTAAGGCAAGGGTAGTTGTCACCCCTACATCAGTAAAGGAGGAAGGGGGCAACCACCCCCGCTGCTGGGGGTGGATGGAGCCGCCTCTTGATGGTGGCCCATGAGCCATTCAATCTGGGAATAAATATTCTCAATTTCAAATGAAATGAATAGTATCAATTTTATTGTAAAAAAATTAAAATTTGTGCATCTAAATATATACATGAAATTAATGTTAGCATGTCTTTTTAAAAGTTTAAATAATGTGATATCATGTATATTGTTAGATGCACAAACTTTAAATTATGACTATAAAGTTAATACTATTAATTTCAAATGAAATTATTTGAATCCTTGGCCCCCATTTTACGGGTTTTTAGGTATAAGAAGTAGTGTTTTGAATGAATAAAGCTATAATGGTCGGTGGTGGTTTAATAGAAATTAGTAAATTACAGCGTTGCAGATAATCAATTTGACGAAGAAAAAGATGGATGGAATGAGAAGAAGAAGAAGGGGCTGGATTTGAAAGAAAGTTACAGTTTTTTAAAAATGAGGATTTTGGGTGGTGACGAGTATAAATAATGGGTAGTAGTGGTTTAAGAATTTAGACAAAAAATGAGATAATAATAAAGGTCCACAACTGCACAAGTATACGTGTGAATTGGACAAGAGTCCAGCTCATATATGTTATTTGTACATAAATTGTACACACAATGCATTTTGACTTTGTTTTATTTATTTATTTTTAAATGTTGGAAGGCATTGCGTATAGAATTTGTATAAAGAATGTGTGCAAATAACATATATCTTACTCTTTTTTTTTTTTTTAACAAAATAACAGAGCTACCATGCATTAATCTGAAGAGGCCTGAAGGCAAATACAGTGAATAGAGGCACATCGACACCCTACACATTAAGCCAAAAAATTTTAATTTTAGTGCTGCATACAAATAAACAAATATTACAATAATATGTATTTGAGCCACTCTTTAACAATAAAGCACCCCTAACAAAGAAAAGATGACTGATCTAGCTAACAAGCCATAAAAAGTCTAGTAAAATCTGTAAATTTAACAGACAGACATTCAAAAACTACTTTAAAAAAATAGAGAAAAAAAAAACTACAGAAAGCACACAACACAAGCTGACATCGAAAGAGAAATTGCGCGTATCTTACAGGAATCGGCGGAAAAATATAAATCTGACCTAAAAAATAGATGTAGAAGAAGAAAATTCAGCCAAACTTTTGTTGGCAACACGAACGGAGAGGCCGCTTCCTTACGAGACGTCTCGTGTTAGCCTTGTTGTCTGAAGAAATTAAAAAAAAAAAAAAAAAAAAAAAAAAAAAAAAAAACCCACAAAGCTCCATAGCCATAGAATGACTAAGAGAACCAAAGCTCGATAGCCATAGAATGACTAGGAGAACCAAAGCTTCATAGCCATAGAATGACTAGTAGAACAAAAGCTCCACTGAATCTAAGCCAGAGGGAAAACAAAAAACTTTCGTAGTCTTAAAAGGACTAAGAGAGAAGCATCATGGGGGGGGGGGGAGGCGTGGAGCCTCCCTCCTCCTCAAACACCTATCTTCTTTATTCCACTTCTTGCTTTTTTCTTTTACTTTTTCTTTTTTTTTTTTAAATTTAATTTTTATATGTTTGAATTAGATACAATCTTACCAAATATAGCTTGAAGTTAATGCTTCAATCAAGGGAATGAAGAATAAAGCCGAGTGAAATAAAGGAATATAACAACTACCAATTTAGCAGAACACGCCTCCCCCCTCCTCAAACACCTATATTCTTTATTCCACCTCTTGCTTTTTTCTTTTTTTTTTAAAAAAAAATAAAATTTAATTTTATATGTTTGAATTAGATACAATCTTACCAAATATAGTGTCATGTGTATTTCAGGCATAACCTAACGGTTGTGTCTGAAGGAGGAGGTAGTGTAGCTGGGTTTGACAAAGAGGAATAAGGGCTTCAGTTTAGTGATTGAGGAACTTTCAGGAATACACGTGGCGCGAGCTGATGAAGAGTAGGGTTGGCAATTTTTGACACGACCCGCGAACCCGACACGAACACGACACGAAAAAACCGGGTTTGGGTTTGTTATAACCGGGTTCGGGTCATAATCGGGTTGACCCGATTATAATCGTGCTTGGCGGGTCAACCCGATTATGACCCGATTGCACGGGTTGACCCGACAACACGATTATAACCCGATTACCCGGGTTGACCCGCCAACACGATTATAACCCGATTAAAAAAAAAATTGAAGGTAAAAAAAAAAAAATAATAAATAAATTGAAGGTTGAAACATGTGAAAACAGTGAAATTGATGCCGTCGTCGGGTCGTGTCGGGTAAACGGGTGACACGTTTTTTAGTCGGGTTTGTCGGGTCGTGGTCGGGTTACCCGATTATTAATCGGGTCGTGTTCGGGTCACGTGTCACAACCCGATTAATAGTCGGGTCGGGTTCGGGTTGACACGTTTATATACTCGGGTCAGCCGGGTTGACCCGAACCCGACCCGTGAACCCGAATTGCCAACTCTAATGAAGAGGAGCTTCAAGTGGTTTACAACTGGCTCAGTGTTATACAGCTGTAAACGGTGCGTTTGGTGGAGTTCGTTAATAATCTGTTGCGAACGTTGGATGCGGGTTGCTGTTGCAACAGCAACGTGGGTTGGGCTGAGAGATTCCGCCTGGAATCTTGGGTCGTTTTATACGCGTTTGTTAATTGATTTTTGGGCTTTATATAGCCTATTGTAATGAGAGTTTAATTCATTGAGAGTTTTTGGGCTTATTTTGGTTCTTGTTACTTTGGAGACCTCTGGGCTTCTCGAATTGCTCAGGCTTATTCATTCTTTTCTATCAATAGAGATTCTGCAATTCATCATCTCTAGTTCTATCTTACATTCAATCCATCATTCATACATTCAATCCATCATTCATACACCCATACTTATATTCCAATGACAGAAAATATAAATACAGTAGAGAGTTCTTTACATATAGCTTGAAGTTAATGCTTCAATCAAGGGAATGAAGAATAAGCCGAGTGAAATAAAGGAATATAACAACTACCAATTTAGCAGAACATGATGCACGAGAGAGGGGGGGGGGGGGGGGGGGGGAGGTGTGGAGCCTCCCTCCTCCTCAAACACCTATCTTCTTTATTCTACCTCCTGCTTTTTTCTTTTTTTTTTTTTTTTTTTTTTTTTTTTTTAATTTTTTTTTAATTTTTTTAATTTTAATTTTTATATATTTGAATTAGATACAATCTTACCAAATATAGCTTGAAGTTAATACTTCAATCAAGGGAAGGAAGAATAAGCCGAGTGAAATAAAAGAATATAACAACTACCAATTTAGCAGAACATGATGCGCGCGCCGGGGGGGGGGGGGGGGGGGAGGCGTGGAGCCTCCCTCCTCCTCAAACACCTATCTTCTTTATTCCACCTCTTGCTTTTTCTTTTTCTTTTTTTTTTTTTTTTTTTTTTTTTAAATTTTAATTTTTATATGTTTGAATTAGATACAATCTTACCAAATATAGCTTAAAGTTAATGCTTCAATCAAGGGAAGGAAGAATAAGCCGAGTGAAATAAAGAAATATAACAACTACCAATTTAGCAGAACATGATGCGCGCGAGGGGGGGGGTTGGAGGCGTGGAGCCTCCAACCTCCTCAAACACCTATCTTCTTTATTCCAACTCTTGCTTTTTTCTTTTTATTTTTTTTTTAAAAATTTTAATTTTTATATGTTTGAATTAGATACAATCTTACCAAATATAACTTGAAGTTAATGCTTCAATCAAGGGAAGAAAGAATAAGCCGAGTGAAATAAAGGAATATAACAACTACTAATTTAGCAGAAACATGATGAACAAGCATTTATTTGCCTCATATTCGAAGCACGAACACAGCAAATGATTGCTATTAATGGAATATGCAACTCATTTACTGTTGTAAATGACGGCCGATTGCCTAAATTTCAATATATGTGAAACTCTGGTCACTAAATGCCTGGTTGAGGTATCTTTACAGAAACCCATTTGTCCAGCTAGGCTGGCTTTTTTCATCTTCATTTTTCATACTCGACAAAAAAAGAAAAAAAAGAAAAAAGAAAAAGCTAGGCTGGCTTTTATCTGCTAATGTCTGGCATTGACACTGTGGTTGGGGTAGGCCAGAGACCATCGTATTCCCAATACACAATCCCAGTGACTGCGCTGCCAAGAACTATTCTGATCTTGCCACGTCAGGCAGGACCCACTACTGATGCTGACATGTCAAGATCATCCCAGAAAAGAGAAAAACAAAAGTTGAACAAGAGGGACAGATTAGACATTTCGTCCCTATAACCCAAAATCACTTTGGTGACGTGAGGAAAAGGAGTTCATTTCCCTATATATCCCTCCAGAAAATATTTTCCCTAGAAAACATTCCTCTCTCCCTCTCTCACGAAAGAGAAAACAAGGAACACCTTCAAAATTCCAAACTTTCAAACCGCCATCTCAAATGTCAACCTCTCCCTCTCTCTTGCTCCGTGGAATTTAAAGTGAACCCTCAAAAGAAAGAGGGCCAGAGTCTGAGCCCCAATACCTTAACCTCGAAATCACCAGCAAATCGAGTGGGGTTTCAGTGTGATTTGTGGGCGTAAGGGGTGGTGTCTAAATGCTAGTGAGATGAGCAGCCACAAGTTCCAAGTCTTCGACTCCGTTCCTGCGCGAGTGTGAGTGAGAGCGTGCGATTCTCTCATGGCTAAGCGCGTGTACGAAGTATGGAAAGGAAGTAATGTGAGCCTCTTGTTACTTCTTTTTCTTCTGAATTTGAGACCTATGCTTGTTTTTTTTTTTTTGTTATCTGGGTATGCTTTAGATTTGTGGGGTTTGTCTGAAAATTAGGAGGTTTTGATTGTGTTGGTGATTTGTTTGGTGAAATGCGTGGAATTAGGTTTTTTTTTTTTCTCTTTTGGATGAATATATATGTGGAATTAGGTTATTTAGTTATTTGAACGTAATTCCCTGTTTGTTTGCTGAGAAAATGGAGATTTCACTATATTTATTTGTTGTTGGTCTCTGGATTTAAGAAATGATGAACTCGATGTGTTATGCTTAGTTGACTGGAGATTTTGCTCTCTGGGGTTGTCAGTAATGGAATTGTTAGGCTTAGAATTAGAATTATTTTTTGAAAGTTTAATTTTTATTTTTCTACACCTCCTTTGCAACTAATGGAGGTGCTAGTGTTAGTTTGGAGGAAGAGGTTAGTGGCCAAGAAAATTAATGAAGATACTCCTTTTTGTCCTGGTTTTCTTTTGTTTGTTTTGGTTACAGTACGATTTGGGATCAAGTTGGATTTTGTGGTCAAATCACACCTTAGGTCCCTATTCTCTATGCTTGGTTGTTAAGAAGAGGGAGGGAAAGAAATGAAAACCGTACTTATAAGTATTTTATCAACTCACTTGAGTCAAATAGTTGTGTTAGGCTCAAATTTGAGTACTTAGTTATCTGGAGTTGCAAGAAATGAGGACATAAAATTATTTTTTGGCTGGTGGGACGAAGTCGCATTGATTAAATCAGTTCTGGTCTTTGCTGAAAAAGCAGGGCTTTACTTGACGAGTACACAAAAATTACCTGCTTTTTGGGACCTGCAAGAAGCTGAGTCACTGTAGTTGGAAAAAGAACAAGTCAAAGCAGCGGACCAGTAGTCCCATTATCCACCTTTAGAGACATTTTTTAAGAAGGTTCCGTTTAACACATCTTTGCCAAGCAGGAAATCCTGCTAAACTTTCACAGTTTTAGGAAAGGCCTGGCCGGTCTCGCCATTCCTGATGATTAGGCTTGGAAAGCTAATCTGCAACTCAAGCAACCTATTCTAGCAAGCTAATCATGCAATCCTACATATATTTTCAATGATGGTATCTCTCACTAGTTGGGCTACCTCTCCTGAGAATGCATACTTAGGAGATTCAAATAGCAGTTTTGGTGCAATGACCCACCACGCGGAAAAGCCAATTAGCAGACAAACTAACGTGACATTTTTGATATCGGTGATGTATGAGACATAAGTGACACACATACTCAAACACTCCTCCAAGTGAATGGAGATTGATCATTCCCAGCTTGCTCATCAAAGAAGGGCCCTGTTAAGTCCCTTAGTGAAGATGTCGGAAATATGTCTCACAAGAGATGTAAGGAGTCCTTATGAAGCTTGCCACCACTTTCTTTCTTACATAATGCTCTTTCTATAACATATCCAGGTGCCCTCTAGATCTTTGGCTAGCTTGTGTTTCACTCATCTTGTTTCAGGGAATTAGTTGTTCCTTCCCTCTAGATCTTTGGCTAGCTCTTGTTTCACTCATCGTGTTTCAGGGAATCAGTTGTTCCTTCCCTATCCTATGTAAATTTGTAATAGAGGAAGTCAGTGGAGAAGGAAGTTATATAGCTGTACTAAAGGAAAGCAATTGATCTTTTGGGTCCCGGGACTTAATTCATCAATTTCACTTAGCTTATACAAGACGACTCGATTAAGCAGAGGGAAATAACTTTTTTTCTTTTTATATTTGCTACATCTCTAAGCTAGACGAATGAGTGCTTATTTTTGGGTTTACCGAGACGTTCAATGATCAAACCAGATAGCAAAGTAACTACTTGTTTGTTCCCCAAAATGTATTTGTTTGCAGAATAGATCTTGAAGCACTGGCCAAGTCTACCAATGGCAAGTGGACCTCAATCAAGTGTTTTCTTTCTTTCTTCTTCTTCTTCTTCTTATCCTTCTTCTTCTTCTTCTTTTTTTTTTTTTTTTTTTTTTTTTTTTTTTTTTTTTTGTATATAGTTGATTTGGGAATGGGTTCGGGGATTTCAGAGCATGTAGCGTATTACTAGTTGGTATTAGCGCACAGCATACTCCTAGTGTGATTCAATCTCTTAAGAATCCTAGTGAGTGTGCTGATAGACTTCCGGTTGATCAAACCTCCTAGTGAGTGTTGATAACACAACCGATTGATAAGGATAAGATTATCTAGAGGAGATTTACTTGTAATTAGATTTCTATCTAAGAGTTTGTGTTAGACTAGAATACGATTTATTTGTAATTAGATTTCTATCTAAGAGTTTGAGTTAGATTAGAATACTATAAGCTAAGGCTTATCATGTAAACAATACTACCGTGTATGTTCTATATATAATCTTATACAAGCTCACTAGATGAGCAAGCTTGAAAGCCAATATAATCTGAAATTTTACATGGTATCAGAGCTTCTATAGACTCACGTCTCCAAATTTTTTTTCCGGTCAGTATGTCTGCCTCTCCAGATTCCTCCTCCAAGTCCTCTTCATCCAACGTTCTCTTCACCGTCCCAAATATGAACCATACCTTGAATATCAAGCTGTCCAACAGCAACTTTCCTAGCTGGCGAACTCAGATTTTGGCCTTTGTTAAAGCCAATGATGCGTATGGCTTCCTGAATGGTACAACTCCACCTCCAGCCCAGACCATCCCGAATACTAGCACCACTCCTGGTGCCCCTGCCACCATGGCTAATCCCGACTTCCTTCTCTGGTGTCAACGTGACCAGATGCTGCTCAGCGTGTTGATCTCCACGCTCACTGAACCATTAGTCGTTCATGCCGTCGGCTCAGCCACTGCTCATCAACTTTGGACGACTCTTGTCTCCATGTTTGCTTCCCAAGCTCGTTCACGGGTTATGCAGATTCATTATCGCCTTGCTACAGCCAAGAAAGGTAGCTCTTCTATCACAGAGTACTTTCAATCCTTTAAAGCCATGTGTGATAATCTTACTGCTGCCGGACAGCAACTCAATGACTTTGAAAGCACCTCCTACCTTCTTACTGGTCTCGGATCTGAGTATGATCCCTTTGTTACATCCATCACCACTCGGTTGGATCCTCTCTCCTTAGATGATATTTATGGTCATCTCCTTGCTCACGAGATGAGGATAGAGCACAATCTTTCCCCCACTGAGGTTTCCCCTCCAATGGCTAATATTTCTACTCGGGCTCCCATGAATCGTGGGCGAGGATATCGTGGTCGAGGTCGCACCACGTATAGAGGCAGAGGACAGTCTCCTGGTGGCCGAGGTAGAGGTCATTATTTCTCCCAAGACCCTACTGCTCCTTCTCGGCCAATCTGCCAACTCTGTGGCAAGATTGGGCACACTGCTCCAAGATGTTATCAACGCCCGGACCCTGCTCTGGTTGCTCCTTCTCCTCCAGCATACTCAAATGCTCAGGCTTATTACTCCTCGCCTTCCCTGCCTCCTGAAGAAAATTGGTACCCGGATACAGCTGCAACACATCACATGACAAATAATTTTCAGAATCTGAATCTCTCAGCAGATGAGTACACTGGCCAAGATCAGATTCGCATAGGGAATGGTACAGGTTTGCCGATTTTACATTCTGGTTCTGCCTCCTTATCTCTCTCTAATCGTCCATTCCTATTGCAGAAATTACTTCATGTTCCTACAATATGCAAAAATCTCCTTTCAGTTCAACAATTTGCTCTTGCAAATTATGTTTTCTTTGAATTTCACTCTTCTCATTTTATTATCAAGGATTGCAAGACCAAACGTCCACTCCACCAAGGTCCACTTAACAATGGTCTCTATCAACTCTTCCCTTCGAAAGTGCCCACATCTCCATCCCAAGCATTCGTTGGTGAGAGGACTACATCAAATTGTTGGCATAAACGTTTGGGTCATCCGGCCCTTCGGATTGTCAACCTTGTTCTTTCCAAATTTCAGCTTCCAGTTTCAACAAATAAGGCACATGCGCCATGCACCACCTGTCCACAGGCCAAGGGTCATCAATTGCCCTTTTCTCGTTCTACTACTATTATTTGTAATCCCTTAGAATTGGTTTATTCCGATGTTTGGGGCCCTGCCCCACATCTTTCAATAAATGGAAATCGTTTTTATGTTTCATTTGTGGATGCTTTTAGTAGATTTACTTGGGTGTATCCTATCTCCTCTAAATCTGATGTCATGCCTGTCTTCCTAAAGTTTCAAACTATGGTTGAACGCCTCCTCAACACCAAAATTAAAAGTGTCCAATCTGATTGGGGTGGCGAATATCGTAATCTCAACAAATATTTTCAAACAATTGGTATTAATCATCGTGTGTCCTGCCCTCACACTCATCAACAACAAGGGTGTGTTGAGCGGAAACATCGTCATCTCATTGATACAACCCTAGCCCTTCTTGCTGATAGCTCTCTTCCAAAGAAATATTGGGATGAAGCTTGTTTAACTTCTTGCTACTTAATAAATAGGTTACCAACCCCCTTGCTTGGAAATATTTCTCATTTTCAAAAACTTTTCTCTCAAACTCCTGATTATCAATTTCTAAAGGTGTTTGGTTGTGCTTGTTTTCCTAATCTTAGACCATATAACTCTCACAAATTCTCTCTTCGGTCTAAACCCTGTGTGTTCTTGGGTTATAGCTCTCACCATAAAGGCTATAAATGTTTTCATCCCGAAACTGGTCGTGTTTTTGTTTCTCGAGATGTTATCTTCCATGAGGAAGTGTTTCCTTTCTCTCACGCCAAACACAATTCAGAATCCTCCCCAACAGTACCTTCTTCCTCAAATTCAGTCTCTGTTTCTCTTCCAATCTCTCCTACCCGAGAGGTAGGTCCTACTTTCCCCAGCACCTTTCCTTTCTCTCCTCCAATCCCCGTGTCTCCCACCTCCCCTGCTACTCTTTCTCCTTCTACTCCTCCTAGTCCCTCTTCTGCAGAACCAGCTGTTACATCAGCATTGCCTACTTCCCGTATTCACCCTATGCGAACTAGATCTCAAAACAATGTTCGCCTAATTCGACAACTTACTGATGGGACTGTTAGATATCCTCTACCACGAGCCTTACTTGCCGAATCAGCACTTATAGAGCCCACATGCTTCTCTACTGCTGTCAAGGTTAGTGAATGGCGGACTGCTATGCAGGTTGAGTTTAATGCTTTACTTAAAAATCAAACTTGGTCTCTTGTCCCTCCTTCAGCAGCCCATAATGTCGTTGGCTGCAAATGGGTTTTTAAGTTAAAGAGAAAGGCTGATGGTACTATAGAATGTCACAAGGCCAGACTGGTTGCTAAGGGGTTCCATCAGCATGCCGGGATAGATTATGGGGAGACTTTTAGCCCTGTGGTTAAACCAACAACAATTCGAACTGTTTTGTCCATTGCTTACTCTGCAGGCTGGTCTATGCAGCAAATAGACATCCAAAATGCCTTTCTACATGGACTCTTGACTGAAGATGTCTATATGGCACAGCCACCGGGTTTCATTCACTCCTCCTATCCTCATCATGTGTGCAAGTTGCAAAAGGCTATTTATGGTCTAAAACAGGCACCTCGGGCATGGTTTTCTCGTCTCAGTGGGAAACTTCTTCAGCTCGGTTTTGTTGGTTCCAAGGCTGATTCATCTTTGTTCATTTATCGTACAGCCGCTATAACTATGTTCTTACTCATTTATGTTGATGATATTATCATTGTTTCATCAGTTTCTGCTGCTATTACTGAACTTTTACAGCTACTCGGCACTGACTTTGCGGTTAAAGACTTGGGATCATTACACTATTTTCTTGGCATTGAGGTTATACCCATGAAGGATGGTCTTCTTCTCTCCCAACAGAAGTACATTAGGGATCTACTAAACAAAACCAATATGGCAGATGCAAAACCGGTTAGTTCTCCAATGTCTTCTTCCTCAGCCTTGTCTGCATTCACGGGTGACCCTATGGAAGATCCCTCTTTATATCGCAGCACAGTTGGTTCTCTGCAGTACTTATCTCTCACACGTCCAGACTTGACGTTTGCTGTCAATCGTGTTTGTCAATTCATGCATTGCCCAACAAAGCTTCATTAGCAAGCCGTCAAGAGAATTAGATACCTAAAGCATTCCATCACTCACGGTCTGTTGCTGCACAAGAACTCTTCCACCTCTATTCAAGCTTATTCGGATGCTGATTGGGCGGGATGCCCTGATGACAGACGCTCTACAGGAGCCTACTGTGTTTTCCTTGGCAACAACTTGATTTCTTGGAGCTCTAAAAAGCAGCCAACCGTGTCTAGGTCTTCCACAGAGGCTGAATACAAGTCTGTTGCCAATACTGCCGCAGAATTACTTTGGCTTTGTTCTCTTCTCCAAGAACTTGGTGTTTCACGACCTAATCCACCAAAACTTTGGTGCGACAACATTGGGGCCACTTACTTATCGGTCAATCCCGTGTTCCACGCAAGGACGAAACATGTGGCCATTGATTTTCATTTTGTTCGGGAGTTAATTGCTTCCAAGTTCTTAGAAATTCACTTTGTTCCAAGTTCTGATCAGATTGCGGATGTGCTCACCAAGCCTCTTGTTTCGAAGCGTTTTCAACTCCTTTGCTCCAAGCTCAACGTTCGTTCACTCCCGCTGAACTTGAGGGAGGATATTAGCGCACATCATACTCCTAGTGTGATTCAATCTCTTAAGAATCCTAGTGAGTGTGCTGATAGACTTCCGGTTGATCAAACCTCCTAGTGAGTGTTGATAACACAACCGATTGATAAGGATAAGATTATCTAGAGGAGATTTACTTGTAATTAGATTTCTATCTAAGAGTTTGTGTTAGACTAGAATACGATTTATTTGTAATTAGATTTCTATCTAAGAGTTTGAGTTAGATTAGAATACTATAAGCTAAGGCTTATCATGTAAACAATACTACCGTGTATGTTCTATATATAATCTTATACAAGCTCACTAGATGAGCAAGCTTGAAAGCCAATATAATCTGAAATTTTACAGTTGGGGAAGCAATATTCCTTATAGAGTTAGGCTGTATTGTTTCTACAGCTGTTTTAGAACTTAGAATGACAATTGAAATTTTTATTGGACAAGGACTAAACCAAATTATGTTAGGATGTATGGCATTTGACTCTTTTTTTTTTCTTTTTTTTTTTTAAATAAAAAATTTAAAAGTATTTCACAATGCACTCACATGTGTGCACATAACACACACACGCGTGCACACACAAATGTGCACGCGCACATGTGTACACACACACACTATATTGAAGCAATGATGTGGCAGTTAAGATTGAGGGGCTGGCTTTCTGTCATCCTTGCTTAGATTATAGCTACCACACCGTAGAATCTACTCTTGTTTACTTTGATTTGGTTCACTTCCCTTTTGGCCTAAGGTAAAGTATCTCCATTAAGAGATGTTTTGAATTAGTGAGTAATGATGAAAACTGGAGCTACATCGTATGGATTGTGCCACCTAGGCTAGTATGGTTGGCATAAGAGTTTGGCTAAGATCTTGTAACTTTTTAGATTTTCTACCCCAATAGGGTGGTCGCTACTTTTGTATACTTTTCGTGTACTAGTGTTTTGTTTCTTCTTCTAATAATTTATTATTCATAAAAAAAATGAATAATTTATTATTCTTCTAATAATAACTTATCAAAATAATAATAATTTATTATTCGTCAAAAAAAAAAAAAGAGCGTTAGGCTAAGATGAACCAGCAAGTCTGGCACCTTGACAAAGCTTTAGGATACAATGGAATAAGTGGATAACATAACTTATCTTTTATGCATAGTGGTTCTTCTCTAATTGGCTATCGAGTTCTGTTGTTTTTGGAACATATCATATTTACTATTAGCTATTGAAATTCTGTGTGTTAGCTGTGTGGAAATAGGTCACATTTTTTTTTTTTCAATTAGATGTAGAGTTTATATTTAACTTCCATAATTTAAAGTCTGTTAGTGCTATTGCTTATATTTTTGAAATTGTGAGGCAACTGTTATTTGAAGCTTGAAGCTTGAAGCTGATTGCAATCATACTTTGCAGCTTACCATTGGTCAATTACTTGCTACTTTCTAATTTAGGAATAGTCAACCTGACATTCGTGGCATAGGGTTTGCGTGGTTATGATATTCTTTTTGTTGTTCTTCAAGGCAAAAAGATGAGTATGAATGCATTGGCCAAATCATGTTATACTAAACTTGCATCTTCCTTGAACCCTTCTGTTTTTGTACTAAACAGACTATGTTTTAGAGTTTCTGATAGTTTTATATTGCTTAATGCTGTCCCCACTGGCTATTTATTGTAGATAAGTGAAATTGTCATCTACATTATCCCCCCCCCCCCCCCCCCCCAAAAAAAAAAAAAGAAAAAAACAAGGAAAGAAAGAAGGAAAGTGGAGGTTGCATGATATTTTTAATTAGGGTTCTCTGCTTAGAGGATTCTAAGTTGGAAATCCCAGTTTAGTTATGCCATTGAAGGGGTTATTGAGTTGGTGTGTATACTTATGTGAGATAATTAATGCATTCTCTAGGGTTATCTTTAACTTACTAGGACTTGAGGGTATGATGTTGATTTATAAAATTTTTCATATCAAGGACAACTAAAGAGGAGAGCTTGGTTGTTATCTAATTTTTTTTTTTTTTTAAAGTAATCGACAAATGTCATTGAAAGCGTAAGGCATCCCTATGTATACAAAATGAAACACCTAACTAAAAGTAGCAAAAAGAACAATGAAATCACTATAACTAATCGTCAAATGAGACATATAAGCAGCTGTTAACAGATACAAAGTTTTGAAGAATAGGGCTTTAATCTCTTCCAAAGTCCTCTCTTGTTCCTCAAAACTTTTGTCATTCATTTTCCTCCATAAACACTATAAAAGGCATGTAGGCACCATCTTCCACACAGTAGCATTATGTGGACTACCAGAGGTCTACCAACAAGTATACAAATCGACTACACGTTTAGGCATAACCCAAGACAAACCAAAACGACTAAAAAAGGCAAACCAAATGGCATAAGCCCTTTGCTCTACTCTACATGCTATACATCCCTTGTCACCTTCCTAGTGTATGTGTCATTAGCCTATAGAATGCTAAAGACCGGTGTTGTTTAAAGCACCTACATGCTTAAAGTTCAAAGCACATCTTCATTTTGAAGCGAAGTGCATTCAATGAAGCGCAAAAATTTTTTCCCTGTATTTCTGTCATTTCTTTTGTATTGTGGGTTTGTTGCTGGCTCGGGTTTTGGGTGCCTCTCTTGGGTTTTTCGGGTTTGTTGGCGTGTTTTTTTGGGAGGGTTGTTCAGGGCTTTTGGTGGGTTTTGGGGGGTTTGTTGGGTTGGGGTGCTTCGGGGCAGGTTTGGGAGGTTGATTGGGGGTTTCTACTGTATGTTGGGTGTTTGATGGGGGTTTTACTGTACTTTGGGTTTCTTGTGGGTTTTCTTGGGTTCTCTTTTGTGGGTTAGCTGGGTTGTTCCTATGTATACTACCTGTGTACTTAGGGTCGCCTTATGCTTTTTTAATAACAATTCTTATAAAAAAAAAAATGTGCACTTTTTGCATAAGCTTTGGGCACAAAAAAGATGCACAATGTTTATTAAGAATTACTATTAATGGGGTTCGTGCTTTTGCTTTGTGCCCAAAAAAAATGCACAATCTTTTCATATTAATATAATATTGATCAGCAAGCAATTAAGAATTACTATTAATGGGGTTCGTGCTTTTGCTTTGTGCCTTAAGTGCGCCTTGAGCTTTAAACACTGGGTAAAAACCATATGTTCAATAGATTAATGATATATATCTAGAGAAGTCATATAAATAAATTGAGTTGTTCCATTTGATATTTTCTTACTTATCAAAAAAGATAAATGAGTGAACTGCACTTTGAATATCAGATATTACTCTGCAAGTACGTATGTCAGTCATTGGAAACCATGATTTGGGCAGGTTTGCTCAAGTTATGATTATTAAAGCCTTCGCACATGAGGGAAAAGTGGTAGCAGTCAAGTGATTGTGAAAATAATGGGTGGAAAGATTTTTTATTTATTTATTATGGTAATAGTTATAGAAATTTATCCATGTCATTTTTTTTGTTGATAAGTAATATATTGCATATTCTTTACTGTAATTTTAGTTCTCTAAGGAGTTTTGATCTTCTATCAGTTACGGGTTGAAACCAATAAATGGTTTCTTTCTTGACCGAGCTTTTGTTGCTTTTGGTTATAAATAACTATGAATCATGAAATGTAGATGGTTCTAAGTTACTGGCATGTCTTGTGTGGTGGCCCCCTAAGCATTCATCAAAATGAACGACCCCTAACTATATATCCAAACACAACGCTTCTTCGTGATGTTAATTTTGATACCTCTGATGATCATTTTTTAGCATGGAAGTTGCTTTTTTATGATATGATTAACAAATTTTGTTTGACAATTACCAGTTGCTCTATCTTGCTTGATTAAAATATCATTATATACATGATTAATCTTCAATAGCTTGGCTAAATAAGCAAGCATGCAAGAATATTTTTCCTAGTGCATGGTTATGGTGCCGAATTTCCCTTTTTGCATGAAAGGTTTTGCTTATTATACTTCCAAGTTCTTCCACAATTTGTGCTGAAGATTTAATTGGCATGATGAGTTATATAACAAGCCTTCTTATGGGGCTTGCGAATTCCTCCTCAAACCATGGAGACTAAAAGAAAATGAAAATGACATAACTTTCTTATGAAACATGTATGACAAAAGTCTGTTTTTTCGCTAATAATGTATGATTGATACATGTTGTACAAATGATATTTTTCTTTATCATTAAAACAAGTTTGGTCTGTTAATGACTTGTGCTTGTTAAAAGGACAAGCTTTTGTGGGTCCTCTCCAAAAGAGGTTTGTTCATTGTTAGATCCTTCTACAGCGTCTTGGTTCGCAATGATGGCTTACGTTTCCCTTGGAAGACTGTTTGACGGACTAAGGTTTCTTTGAGCGTGACCTTTTTTGCTTGGTTTGCAGCCCTAGAAAGAAATTCTTACCATGGATAATCTAATAAAACGGCATGTCATTGTAGTTGATAAGTGTTGTATGTGTAAAAGGAATGGGGGCCTTTTTTTTTACCATATTCTTCTCAATTGTGAGGTGGCCGGTGCCATATGGGATGTCTTTTTCAGTCGATTTGGTTGTCTTGGGTTATGCCTAGACGAGTAGTTGACTTATATGCGTGTTGGACTGTCAGTAGCGCTTGGAGTGCTGCTGTGTGGAAAATGATGCTTTCATGCTCCTTGTGGTGTTTATGGGGGGAAAAATGGTAGAAGTTTTGAGGCTGTGAGAGGACTGTGGAGAAGCTTAAGTCATTATTTTTCTATACTTTGTATCGTTGAACATCTTTTGTTTATCTTTTGGTGATTAGTTACACCATGGTTTCCTTGTTTTCTTTTCTCCTTATAGCTAGATATTTTTTCATTTATACTTCCTGTGGATCTAGGGGCGCCTCGTGCTTTCAATGATATCTCGATTATTTATCCCCCCCCCCCCCCCCAAAAAAAAGTGCTCACCTGTTTTAGGGAGTTTAATGAGAAGATAACATGTCTCTCAGGATGCTGTGTCCAGTGGTCAGAGTTTCTCTGATGAATTTTTTTTTATTATTCTTTATGTGTATGTCTTCAAATAATATGTTAAATGGTTGAAGCGTGCATGATAACCTTGTCTGCCATGTTAATGCTAACTTTAATTGATATCCTGTAATAGATATGATGTTTCCTTTTCAGTCCTTCACTAGCTCTCTCTGTCTTGTCTGTCTCCCTTAACATCCTGGTGCATTTGTTTCAAAAAATTTGGTTTTTTAAGTACATTATGCTTTCAGTATATTTTGCATTTAACTCTTTATCGTCTACGTTTTGCAGAAGTTCATCCTTGGCGGGAGGTTGATATTTGGGCCAGATGCTAGATCACTTCTTGTCACCTTATTGTTGATTATTGTCCCAATTGTCGTCTTTTGTGTCTTTGTTGCAAGGCATCTTCGGCATGAATTTTCACCATATAATGTGGGATATGCAATTCTTGTGGTAGCAATTATCTTTACTATCTACGTAAGCCATCTTAACCCTTATTTTCTCGTAACTGAATATCTTCATATTATCACGAAAATGCTCTGAAATTCATACTTCTTTGGATTATGTCTGCATCCAGAAGGATCACAGATGCTTATTTAATTGTTAACCAGAAGGTCCAGAACCTAATCTCTTAAGTTTTGCATTCTAATCTTTTGACAAAGTCTACATGGCAAATTCCATTATTTGGGGCTTTCCCTCTATTGTCTTCTATTAGGTTAGCGGATATCACTTGTCTATAAGTCATTTTACGTCTAAGTACCGCACCCAAAGTATGAGATATCAAACACCACCCTTAGTAGACGTGTCATGTGGTTGATTGAATTGTGATGGTGAAAAATCTTTACGGCAGGTGATTATAAGCACTTTTTAGAAGGCAAATTAAGTTTTTCAGGCTTTCATCTCCGTTCCTAAGTGTTTTTTTTTTTCTTGCCAAGTCTTTCCCCCTTAAATTGGGGAAGAAAAGGCTTAAAGCCTGTTGGTCTAAAGTCATACAGCTATCTTAATATTTGGAATGTAAACATCGTGATAGAGGGGGTTGACACCAGCTTTTACTGCTTCATCCTGACAAATTGCATATTCATCTTGAAAAAAAGAGCGTGCAGAGGATTCGCCGGGGGGGGGGGGGGGTGTGGGGGTTGGTTGGTTGGTTGGTTGGTGATATACGAGTTTAAGAATGAACATCCTCACCCCCTGAAATGCTTTTCATTGATTTTTTTTTATTGTTTTTTGTTGTAAAGTATCTATTGGGTGGGTTCTAAAAGCGATCCCTCACCATCAATTTCCTGGGGTTTGACAAATTTTTAATGCCTTAGTTGATGTTTATAGGTCTTGGTGCTTCTTTGTCTTACTTCAGCCCGGGACCCGGGTATTATTCCACGTAATTCACATCCTCCAGAGGAAGAATTTCGTTATGACACTTCAGTGTCAATGGATGTTGGGGGGCGACAAACACCAAGCCTCCAGTTCCCTCGAACGAAAGAAGAAATGGTCAATGGCTATACTGTGAAGGTGAAGTATTGTGACACTTGTATGCTATATCGGCCTCCTCGTTGCTCCCATTGCTCCATTTGCAACAATTGCGTGGAGCGTTTTGATCACCATTGCCCCTGGGTGGGCCAATGCATTGGACTGGTATTTTGTTTAGAGACCTGTTAATTGAAAATCTATTTTGCAGCTTTTGCTCATGGCATTTGTATTTTCCCTGTTGTTGTTCTGGGTTGTTTCTTGTTTGTATTAATATCATGTTTCTGGCCTCTGTTTATGTGCAGCGAAACTATCGGTACTTCTTTCTGTTTGTTTCTTCGGCGACTCTTCTTTGCATCTATGTGTTTGCTATGTCAGCTTTGTACATTAAGGTTCTGATGGATCACCATGGCACTGTTTGGAAAGCGATGAAAGAATCTCCCGCATCTGTGGTGCTAATGGCCTATTGTTTCATATCCCTGTGGTTTGTTGGTGGACTTACTGGCTTCCATTTGTACCTTATAGGCACAAACCAGGTCAGTTAACTTATCTTTTCATAAATTTCTGCTTCTAACATAATATTTTATGATCAATTCTAGTTTTATGTAAGGATTAGCTCAATTCTAGTTTGTTCATTATTTAAACTCTTGTTTCCTGAAAATGAAAGATTGCCAAGCATCATTTACCACGTAAAGTTTTATCAGCTAGATTAATACTACTAGATGTTTTTCAGACTACCTATGAAAATTTCCGGTACAGAGCTGACAGCAGGATCAATGTTTATGACCGGGGTTGTTTAAATAATTTTCACGAGGTATTTTGCACAAAAGTGAAGCCTTCAAGGAACAACTTCCGAGCTTTTGTTCAAGAGGAGATACACAGGCCTCCCCCTTCACCTGGCCCTCGGGAAGGAGCAGGAGGAGATGATTTTGGTGCTGATCGACGTCCAAAGGTAGAAGACGATCTAGAGATTGGTGAAGACTTGTTGAAGATCTCCCAGCGTCGTAATATTGACGAAATTGATGAGGACATACGCAGCAGAGGGAGCAATGGACCTCCCCATAATACCTCAGATGCTGATTCTGTTTTGGGTTCAGATCATCGAGCTCCCACCATTCGGGCTGATGCTCGTCACTCGAGTTGGGGAAGAAGAAGTGGGAGCTGGGAGATTGCGCCAGAGGTCTTTGCCCACTCCAATGTCACTGAAAGCAGAAGTTATGTCACTCCGAAGGAAGCACGGCAGTGATAGGGCAATTTGTTTATTTGATCTTATTAGCGTGGCATCCACTTGGGTGATGTGTGGTTACTTTGATGTTCTTTTCCTTGTTTGGAAGGAAGCTGACATTCATGAGAGGTTTTCAATTAGGGCAAGAGGAATCCAATTTACTCCCCTTTCAGGTATAAAACTTATTTTACTTTTTATGTGGGAATGCTAGCTCTTCTATTTTTCAGAAAAAAAGTATAGAAATGTGTGTAATTGTTTGAGAGATAAGGAGATAGTGTCTTTTTCCATTTTCTGTTTTATTCTTTAGTTATCTATCGATATTATGTACTGCTATTTCGGATCCAATCTCTAGTGGTGGCTTTATTCTTTGTGTAAATAAACCCACTGCTTTGAAAGTGATTCCCTATTTCAAGCTGTTCTGTTGATAATGAAGTATTACCTATCCCTGCATTCTAGAATTTAAATTGCTGAAATTGAACAGTTGGGATTAGGCAACCACTTGAATTGTCTGTTGCAATATGCCTCGAATTGTTTGATAAAACAATATGCTTTGTCTGTATTAAAAATTGATTTGATGTGGTGGATTGGGCGTTCACCCTCCTCCTGAGAGTGGAGGAGAGAGTTCTGGGGAGGAGGCGGCTCCCCAAGTGAGTCTCAGGGAGGAGGACGCTCCACCCATCTCTTTTTTATTTTTTTGGTTTCACCTCTATATCCATTGCTTTTGTTCAATTGCCACCACCCTCGGCTCCTTCACTGCCTCTAGTCTCACCCTGCTTACCCCCTTCTCTTTTTCCTGCATTACTCTGTCAATTGCTACCGGATGGATAACGTGGCTTTTCGTACTAATGGGGTTTAAACCCATTGGTATATTGTTTATGCAAAGTTTTTTCATGTAATAACATGGCTTTTCGTACTAATGGGGTCTAAGTCAGAGAAGAAAAAAGTTTAGTACGAAAAGCCTTCTTTGGGTTACCATATTTAATGCACACTCAATTAGGCGCTGGTTTAGGCAAGGGGCTTCAGATCGATTGGCATTTCGTACTTAAATGGGGTTTTGTTTTTGTTTCTCAAGTTTGAAAGAGGTTCTTCAGTTGAAATTCATGCTTACATTGAGCTCAAATATGAAGCCCACGAGGGCTCCGGAAGGGGTACAAAACCTTGAGAGCAGCCCTTCGTGGCCTTCTTGTTCTTTTAATGAGCCTGGTCATTTATTTGACCTTATTCCGGCTTTTTTGCTCATTGTCCTTTGCTTACAGCGCTGATTTCGGGTTGTTTAGGGCTTTTGTTTGGGTTGTTCAACCCCCACACAGTTTAAGAAGAAGAAGAAGAAGAAGAAGAAGCTCAAATGGGTGTTGTAACATCCCAATCTTAGATTAGACTAGCATAAACCTAATGGATCACATGTCATTAATATGTTAATTAATTTTATTACTAATAATGTTAGTATTAAAAATATTTTTTAGCATGACCTCCTGATTTCTGTGATTGTAGTTCGCATAAAACATCATATAGGCACATGCTCATAATGATTTATCAATGGTTTATGTCATTCAAAATAGTTTGACATGTAACGTGTCAATCATGCATAAACTATAAACTAGTTTTAGAAAATCATACTAAACTAAAGCATGGTGTTGTGTTGGATTTTCATTTAGAAATCATGAACATGAAGTTAGAATCACATGTGTGATTTGCCCATGGTGACGGCCGAACCATATGGTGCCCAATTATTATTATTATTATTATTTATTGCCATAAATCGATTTTATGCATTTTAACAATTATGTTGTTAAAAAGAAAATTTCAAAAAATGTTGTGGGGAGTGCACTCTCGATCTGGGCAGAAGCTCCAGGGACCAGACATTCAATTCAATTAAAAGCCCTCTACTCGATTTAAAAACTCAAGTATACAATTTCTGTATTTTCTAGGCAATTGTCGGGTCCACATTGCATTGATTTTTCAATGTGAATGTAATTTGTTGACTATATTTGGTCAATGATTGTTCAATAATTAATGGACTTTGTGGATAAGAAGCATATAAATAGGGCATCTTCCTGCAGGAGATATATGGCAGACACCAAACGTTATGGTTGAATATATATATATATATATATATATATATATATATACGTGACCCCCAAGAACAGAAGGAAGAAAGAAACAAATACAACATTAATGCATCAACTGACTGAACTGAATGCCCACAGAAACGCTGCATTATTCATCTAATTCAGACATAAACAACGTAATTAAACTGAAAACAAAATTAACATGTTACTAATTAAGGATCGATCCATGACTATCGCCAGCATTAATTAAGGTTGCTACAGTTGTTTACAGTGAATTAAATTAAGCATATATATATATATATATATATATATATATATATATATATGTATGTATATATAGTCTTTCGTTTCGTTAAGAATTAATTAACCTTTGTAGTAGTATTAGGAAAGTGTTCAAGAAACGTATCTAATTGTGATCATGTCGCACTAATTAAAAATTTAATGATTTCAATTCGGTACATTTGAACCTAGCTAGCTGCTTATTAAACAATTAGAATCTATATATAAATTAAATTAACCAATAAACAATCAAAGCAAGTTTAGGATGGATAAGTTTGACGTGTTATCTCATTGTGAAAACAGCTAGATCGACCTACCACATTTTAGAACTTACTGACACGTATCATTTTATGATTGGATGGTGTTAAATTTTTTTTGTTACTTATGTACGTGATTCCTATCACATACCGACACATGTCTATATATAATTTGTAAAAAAATTGTAGGTCTAGCACTACTCATTCATTTTTATCTAAAAAAAAAAAAAATAAGGAAAATAAAGAAACTAAAACAACAGCAATTGATCATTAAGATTACTATTTAAGAACGATTGAATTTATGTGATTATGAAGTTACTGATAACGGTAATTAGTGATAATATATTGATTTTTTTTTTTAACACACATTAAGGGCGTGTTTGGGATTGCGATTTCATAAACAAAAAATGCGATTTTAAACTAAATCGCAAAAAATAAACCGTTTGAAAATTGCATTTTTAAAAAATTTCGATTTGGAAACGCATAAAACTGCTTTTTCAAATCGCATGCAATTGATGCTTTTTTAAAAAAGTAGAATTTTAAAAATTAACCTTCGATTTTAAAGACTAAACTGCGATTTTGCTAAACATTTAACTGCTCACTGTTTTTAAATCGCAATTTTTTAAATTACAAACCAAAACAAACTCTAAATAAAAATGGGAAAGAATAAGAGACTTAATTGCGTTATAAATGAGAGAGAGCTGCGCGCTCCCCCTATTTATGAAAAATAAATTATATAGATTTTGGTCATTAAATTCCCAGCGCAAAAAATAAAATAAAATAATAATCTAAAAACCATCCTAAAATTATTGCAAACCTTCCAAAAAAGAGTCTTGTCTTGACTATAAACAGCCCCAACTCCCAAGTAATTAAGTTAAGAACACCCATAAACGTACGTTACTCGCTACTTCCTTCATTATATGATATCAATGGAGTTCTCCCATGGTCGCGCAGTAATGGTGCTTCCTCTTTCCTTGCTCCTTTTACTCCATTCTCTATCCCCAACAAATGCCGCAACGCAACTGGTTATAGGCGTTTGCAAGCAAACTATAAACTACATCAACTGCGTGGAAGCTTTGGAATCCGATTCCCGAACTCCGTCGGCGTCGAACCTCAAAGATCTCGCTAAAATAGCTCTTGGCTTAGCGCTATCCAATGCAACAGAAAGCAAATCTTATATCGACGGTTTGCTCAAGAAACACCGCACCGCACCCGTTGAGAAGTGCTCCTTTTGGTACGAAGCGGTGGTGGCGTCGTTCCGGAGTTCACTGAACGAATTGGAGGAAGACGCTTCGACGGCGAACTATGATGCAAAAATCGCTGGGGACTATGCCATTAGCTGTGAAAAAGAGTTGAGTACTGGTCAGGTTCGAATTCGAGCAATTTCGACAAGAAACAACTACGTGTTGTTATACAGTAGCATTGGGTTTGTAATTACAAATCAGCTTTGAGTTGTTCTTGTTAGAAGTGGTTTATTTTAAGTCATTCTAGGGGAATAAAAGAAAATTACTTCTTGTTTCTTTATGTTTTATGTTTTTTTGGTCTTTTCATAAGGATAGGAAATGTTGGAGATAATGTCTTTTTCAAAGCAACACATAATAAAATAATAAGTACTTTGCCTTCTACTTTAACTACTAGGACTTTTGTATTAAATTGATTTACTCTTGTCTAATATTATATACTATATCCTTATCCATATATATATATATATATATATATATATATATTAAATTGCTTTATATACTCTTTCCCAATAATGCTATATATTACACTATTATATCACCGGACTAATGTGGTAGTGGTTATTAGTCTTTGAATTTTTTGTTTTTTTAACGAAGGTTGATCGAATGACTGATGAACACTATTACATTAATCCAGTGAGATAGGGGTGAGATGAAGGTATAGTACGTCGCATTACTCATTGCCCATATATTAAAAAAAAAAATGTTATATACCATACAAACATCTCACAAGTATATCACAAAGTTGACGTCACAAGAGGTTTAGTAACCATTGTATTTTGCAATGCCACTTATTAAATCTTGGTCATCCATTTTTTAATAGCAAATGTGCAGTAAAAATAACCATTCGATTCCCGAATTCCGTCGACGTCGAAGCTCGAAGATCTCGCTAAAATAGCTCTTGACTTAGCGCTATCTAAGAGTGAAAAGGTGGTTGTGGTTAGCGGTTATTGGCTAAAATCGCTAACCGCCTAGGCAATTATCAAAAATCGACAACCACCTCTACTAACAGCCTAGGTGGTTGGCGGTTATTTCATAACCGCCGGTTAGCGGTTATATAACCGCTAACCGAACCCGCAACCTTTTTTTTTTTTTTTTTTTTTTATCAAAAGCTTGTTGGACCTATTTTGGCCTTTTTTCTTCTTCTTAGTTTTTAGGGCTTTAAATGTATGATACATATTTTTTGGTTGGTGTCAAAATGTCTATTATGAGTGGTAATATTGGATTATTTACTTGACAATCATATAAATGAAAATTCATAGTCAAAGACAATCATATAAATGAAAATTTACAACATCAAAAAATCAACAATCCAATACAATTATATCCATAGTCCACACACCCACACTCAACATATATAAAAATGAAAATTCAAATAATCAAACCCAACATAAACACTTCCACTTCCATTTCCACTTTTACTTTCACTTCTATCCACTTTCACCCTCTTCCATTCCCACTCAAGGGGATTCAAACAAAGAAAATTTAGTAGAGAAATTCAACCAATAAGGTAATAACAACAAAAAACCAACACTACTCCCATTTGGTCTTCTAGCAAAATCATATGGAGATAAAACAACAAGAAATATTATAAACTTAAAAAAATTGACAAACTAAGCAATTGTATTGTAATATAAATATCATGACAAGTCAAAAAATGATAACCTTTCTCTAGCATAAGATGTTTCAGTTCTTGAATTTGAAGGTTGATTGTGAGGCCCATCTACAATAGAAGAAGTTTGAGTTAAATAAATAAATAATGAAAAGTAAGTGAAATGAATTTATAAATAACTAATTCATAAACATTTACCATATTCATCATAACTTTACATAAAGTCCTCCAAATCCTCCTCATTGCTGATTGAGCGGTTCTTTAACCAGTCTTGTATGCAAATCAAGGCTTCAATGATAAGTGAAGACAATGAACTCCTAAAGTGATTCAATACACGTCTTCCATTGCTAAAGGTGGACTCAGAGGTGACGGTGGAAATAGGAATGACCAATACATCACGGGCTATCTCTGCGAGAGTGGGATATTTTGTGCATTAACCTTCCATCAAGTTAAGATATCAAAATCTATGATATCTGCTTCACACCCATCCAACAAGTATCGATCCACCTCTGACCTACATTTCAAGTCATTCTATGCCCCAAGGTGTTGGGAGAATATCTTTCTAAATTGTCTCATTCTATCTTCCTTACTACCATCACTACGAACATTCAAAGGATTGACATTTGATCTTCCTATATCCACAACAATGTTAGACGACCCCCCCTGAAACTTATTGTATTGCCCAATTAAATGATTCAGAAGGTCTCTCACATTTATCTCTATTTGATTTGCCAACACAAGCCCATTGCATTTTCTCAACCAAAACACAAACACCTTCATCTTGGAACACGGGTCAAGAACAAAAGTAACATACAATATTAAGTTGATCATATCCATAGTCCCCCGATACTTTTCATATTAAAACTCACAGAACTCGAGACCTAATCAATACTGAAACAACCATCATTCAAGGTATGTTGAATAATACAAAGTTGCAAGAAATATGAATTGGAGATGACATAAGTTGAACCAAAGAACATCAATGTGGCATCATAAAAAGTTTGCAAAAACGTCACATGCCTAGCATTGTCCCAATCAATATATAGTTTGAGGAGCAACAAAATGATTATACTCATATTCTGCCAATAGGTCAAAAGCTTTTTAGTGCTTCTCAGCGGTGCTCAATATTAAATATGTAGAGTTCCATCCAGTTGAAACATCTAGACACACCATCTTCGTACTTTGAATATTTTCCATCTCTATACAATTTTTAAACTTGGCCATCCTCTCCAGTTAAGACCTCACATAGCTCACTGTGTTCTTTATATTAGAAACACAGTCACCTAAGTCTTTCAAGCCTGCATTTACAACAAGATTTAAAATATGAGCAGCACATTGCATGTGAAGAAATTCTCCTCCCAAAACATTAGAACTCTTGTCCTTCATCCTCCTTCTCATATGCTCAATCCCCACATCATTGGCAAAGGCATTATCTACTGTAATAGTGAACACACTATCAATCCTCCACCCCATCAATAAACTCTCTATCATTCTTCCAATAGTTTCAACCCTATGATTGGAAATTAGGCCAAACTTCAGTATTTTTTTTATGCATTATCCAATTAGAATCTATGAAGCTAACGGTAAAACACGTGTAGTTTATATTTTGCAGGGATATTCATGTGTCGATAGTGATGTTTTACCCTTTTACCGCTCAAAAAAGCCTTCAACCTATACTTTTCTTCTTCATATAGTTTCATGCAATCTTTTTGTAAAGTAATACGACATGGTACTTTGAATTTTGGTTAAATTTCATTCATCAATTTCCTAAACCCATCACTCTGCACATGCCTAAAAAGCAACTCACTTTTGATAAAATACCGAACAACCAAATTTCTTACATTGTTCGAATTATACTTCATGAATTCCATTTGGTTGCTACTAGTGCCTTCTACTATTTTCTTAAGTGACATTTGCATTAACGTTTGATTTTTGGATAGTTTCGATTTCTTGAGTGTAGATTTTAAGCAATTAAAGATAAGGTGGGTCATCATAGGTGAAGTGTCATTTCTCTTATAGTGACGCCCTATCCACCTATTACAGTAATTGTACATAACTTTAGGGTTCTCCTTGTTGGCCAGTTTCATTTTTTTAAAGTGATTTCATATAATGGATTGGTTCACAAGTGGTTTTTTGAATTGTGATTGTTGTGATAGGAGGGAAGGTGCGGGGCTTCCAATATCTGTAGAGGAAAGTGTTCCATGATTGTCCTCTACCATAACATGGTTGGTTGCATCACTAAGAGTGTCATCCATCTGTTATTAGCTAGATAGATAATAAAATGTATTTAACAACCAACCAGTAGAACATGTTAGATACAACATATTCTACTAATAAAGTCTTGTAATTAGATAAAGGAGCTTCAATAAATAGTTGGATTAAATTTTTAAATGTGTGTTTCTTAGAAAAATGTAAATTTTTAAATGTGTATTATAAAAAATTAAACACCAACAATTTGATTAGAACCACGGTTGCTACATAAAACCAATAAAAAATAAAAAATAAATAAACCACCAAAAAGCACTCATGTTGTTTGATAAATAAATGAAAAGCCATTCCATATTTCAGTGTAAAATTAGCAAATCGCACATCTGCAGCTGGGAGAGAATACTGAAAAAATGATTCATACTTTCATTCCTGAAAAATGGAGGCAACTAGTAATGGTAAAGTGCAATTAGAACTGGTGCAGAAACTTGATTGCTGAAATTATTTATACAATTGGCAGATATGTTCATTTACATTGTCCATGATGCACATAGTATATAAATTGGTGAACCAACTTGCCCAAAAGCTGGCATGAAAAAGATCTCTGATTCCCAATAAGCCAAAACAACCCCTAACAAATATTTTACATACACTCAAAATTTGCCTGAATTGTAGCTAGTAGGTCGGAGGTGGATCGATATTTGTTGGATGGGTGTGAAGCAGATATCATAGATTTTGATATTTTAACTTGGTGAAAGGTTAATGTACCAAAATATCATAATCTCGCAGAGATAACCCATGATGTATTAGCCATCCCTATTTTCATTGTTGCCTCTGAGTCAGCCTTTAGCAACGGAGGATGGTATTGGATCCTTTTAGGAGTTCATTGTCTTCACTTACCGCTGAGGCCTTGATTTGCACACAAGACTGATTAAAGAGCTGCTCAATCAACAATGAGGAGGGGTTGGAAGACTTTATGGAAAGTTATGATGAGCATGGTAAATGTTTATGAATTAGTTATTTATAAATTCATTTCACTTGCTTTTCATTATTTATTTATTTATGTTAAAATATAAATATATGAAATAGAGACTATATGTGAAAGAGAGAGAGAGAGCGGAAATACATTAAGAACTACATTGTATTGAGTCTTGATACTCATTTAACATATTACAAGAGACCTCTATATATAGAGAGGCCATGAGTAGTGACCAAGAAACCTAGAGTAATTAAGGTAGGGAATAAAGCCTAATAGGAAAGATACGGTAAACATACGATTAAGAATATAAAATATTCTAATATCCTCCTCAAACACAAGGTGTTTGGGAAAAAGAAATGATATTTTTTTTTTTTTAGTTCGTCGGAAAAGTTGCTGGAGTTTGGCCGGAAAGTGGCTGTTAGAGGCGGAGGACAGCGACTGGTGGTGTCCGGCAGCAGTTGGTGGTGGCAGTGAATTATTTGGGCCTTGAATTGGGCCTGAGACTAGAGCCTTATAAAATAGGCTAAATTGGGCGGGTTTAATTGGGCCAAAATTGGCCAAAACCCATGGACCATTGAATATGGTCTGACCCGTAATTAAGTGAACCGGGTCTAACTCGCTAGTTCGGGCTAACAAACTTGGGCCGGTTTCTATGGCTATCCGGGTTGATCCGGATGGATAACGGGTTGAACCCGATCGATGGACTGGAGGCGCGTGAGCGCGTGGGAGGAGGTCCTGGATTTTCTGGACGCTCGTGGTAGCGCGTGGAGACTCATATGGAGGATGTCAAGGCTGATCTAGAACCGGCGGCTCTGGATTTGCCGATTAGTGCAGTCACGTAGACGATCGGTTGAACATGGCGGCGCGTGAATGGCAGGGCAGGAGTGAGCGGCGCGTGGATACTCCGATGAGGCTGGGATCGGCGGTTCTGGACTGGGCAGCTCCTGATTTGTCGATTGTTGCTGTCAAAGAGGCAATTGGCCGAGTATGGAGGCGCGTGGCAGCACGAGTAGTGTGCTTGAGGGGTACGTGCGACTGTCGTCAGCAGCGGATCTTCCCCAGATCATAAGATCTGGACCTTGCAGACCTGATTCTGAGATTGTTTTTCCAGATATGGCTGCGATGAAGGCGTGGAAGAGACTGATAGCAATTTTAAAAATGTGAGGCGACGGACGTGCGGATGACTGGAACTATGAGACAGTCGTAGAATACATGAATGATGCTTGGAAATGTCAATGACGTTTATTGAAGGCCAAAGAACAATGACTTTGATACCATGTTAAAATATAAATATATGAAATAGAGACAATATGTGAAAGAGAGAGAGAAAGCGGAAGAAAGAGCGGAAATATATTAAGAACTACATTGTATTGAGTCTTGATACTCATTTAACATATTACAAGAGACCTCTATATATAGAGAGACCATGAGTAGTGACCAAGAAACCTAGAGTAATTAAGGTAGGGAATAAACCCTAATAGGAAAGATACGGTAAACATACTATTGAGAATATAAAATATTCTAAATAAATTCATTTTAAGTTTATGAATTAGTTATTTATAAATTCATTTCACTTACTTTTCATTATTTATTTATTTAACTCAAACTTCTTCTATTGTAGATGGCCTCACAATCAACCTTCAAAACATCTTATACCTAGAGGAAGGTTATCATTATTTTTTTACTTCTCGCGATATGTATATTACAATATAATTGCTTAGTTTGTCAGTTTTTTAAAGTTCATAATATTTCTTCTTGTTTTATCTCCACACGATTGATTTTGCTAGAAGACCAAATTGGAGTAGTGTTGGTTTTTTGTTGTTATTGCCTTATTGGTTGAATTTTTCTACTAAACTTTCATTATTTGAATCTACTTGAGTGGAAATAGAAGTGGTTGGAAGTGGAAGTGGAAGTGGAAGTACTGTTTGTGTTGGGTTTGATTATTTGAATTTTCATTTATATGTTGAGTGTGGGTGTGTGGACTATGTATAATTGTTTTGGATTGTTGATTTTTTGATGTTGTGAATTTTCATTTATATGATTGCCTTTGCCTATGAATTTTCATTTATACGATTGTCGAGTAAATAATCCAATATTACCACTCATAATAGACAGTTTGACATCAACCAAAAAATATATATCATACATTTAAAGCCACCTAGGTGGTTAGTGGAGGCGGTTGTTGATTTTCAATAACCACTTAGGCACTTGCGATTAGTAGTTTTAGCCAATAACTTCTAACAGCCTTTTCACCTCTTCAATTATGCAACTTTACCAACCAATATGATTAACCAATCAATACTGTTGCCTGATATGACAAAATCAAAAGTTGAGAAAAAGATGAAAGTGAATCAGTTGATAAAACATAAGAGACAAAGAAGAACAGACAATTTACATGGCACTCGATCCGGTTCATAAAAAAAATAAAAGATATTGAATCAGTTGATACCTGGATGAGGGATGCGCTGTCCTGTGAGGGCAAAGGGAGGCAGTGCGGTGGCGAGGGGCAACAGTGAATGTGACGGAGAGAGAGAGAGAGAGAGAGAGAGAGAGATGAGAGGTTAGGGTAGGTGCAACGTGCGTGAGAGGAAATGAGAGAAATCAGATAATAGAGATGAGAGTTATGGCTCTTTAAACACCAAAATGGCGTCGTTTCAAATATATATATAAAGGTTGTTAGTGGTTATAACCGTTAACAGCTTTGTCAAAAACCGCTAACCGCCTTATTAGTGTAGTTAGCAATTATTTCCAACCGCTTTTGAAAGCGGTTTTACGATTTTGTGGCTAGTGGTTATAGGCGGTTAGCGGTTAGCAGTTAGCATGCGATTATTTCATCCCTAGCGCTATCCAATGCAACATTAAGCAAATCTTATATCGATGATCTGGCAAGTCTGCTCAAGAAAAACCGCACCGCACCTGTTAAGAAGTACTCCTCTTGGTATGAAGCGGTGGTGGCATTGTTTTGGAGTTCACTGAATGAACTGGAGGAAGATGCTTTGACGGCAAACTATATATGATGCAAAAATCGCCAGTGACTACGCCATTAGCTGTGAAAACAAGTTCAGTTCTACTGGTCGGGTTCGAGTTCGAGCAATTTCGACAAGAAACAACTATGTGCTGTTAAACAGTAGCATTGGGTTTGTAATTACAAATCAGCTTTGAGTTGTACGTACGTATTCTTGTTAGAAGTGGTTTATATATTATAAGTCATTTTAGGGGAATAAAAGAAAATTATTTGTTGTTTCTTTAATTATGTTTTATGTTTTTTTGGGTCTTTTCGTAAGGATAGGAAATGTTTGGAGATAATTTATTTTTCAAAGCAACACATAATAAAATAATAAGTACTTAATTTGCCTTCTACTTTAACTAGTGGTATTTTCATATTAAATTGATTTACTCTTGTCTAATGTTACATACTTCATCATTATCTCATATATATTAAATTGCTTTACTCTTACCCAATAATGTGATATCTCTTATATCACCAGACTAATGTAGTAGTGTTTATCGCTCTTTGAATTTTTTGTTTTTTTAACAAATGTTTGATCTAATGGCTGATGAGCACTGCTACATTAACCCAGTGAGATAAATGTGAAATGAATGTGTAGTACGTAGCATTACTCATTGCCCATATATTAAACGAGAAATGTTACATACCACACAAACATTCCAAAACTGACGTGACAAGGTTTAGTAGCCATTGAATTTCACAATGCCACTCATTAAATCTTGACCATCCATTTTTTAATAGCAAATGTGCAGCAAAAATAACTGCATATATGTATATGTATATATATATATATGGAAGCCGGATCCATTCCAAAGACCAGGCCAAAAAGGGGAAAAAAAAAATTGATAAGGGTTCGGCATATATAGGAAGCACCCCAATTACTATCAATCTTCACAAAATGGGAAATATCTTCCATTAATTACAGGTTTTTTTTTTTTTAAAAAAAAAAAAAATAATAATAATTCCCTTAATTACAGGCTTGCTGATCTCCCTGACTATAAAAGAACAAAGAACAGCACTAGTATTCTAAATAAATAAGAAGCCCTAGCAACCACCATTCTCGCTGATCCACAAAAAAAAAAAAAAAAACCGCCATTCTCTCTACAAAGAACAGACAATATTAATGGCGTCTCCTAGTCCTAGGCATGTATTGTTGGTTGTTGCCGTATCCTTGTCTCTCTTCCTCTATTCTCCTTCTCCAACAGAGGCCGCCACTCCATACGCCCCATCGCCTTCGCCAACAGCGCACTCTACTCCCGAACTAGTGGAACACGTTTGTAGCCAAACAGACGTATACGAGTTTTGCATGAAAGCTCTTAGATCCGACCGGAGAACTGCATCGGCGCCCGATCTTCTTGCTATTGCCAAGATTGCCCTCGGTTTGGCAGCGGCCAATGCAACAAACGTGCGCAAATACATCGAGGGAATGGTGAAGAGGAGGAATATGATCAAGCCCGCCGCCCTGAAAGCCGCCCTTGAAAAGTGTGTTTCTTGGTACGACGCCGTGTTTTATTCATTCAGAAGCTCGCTGGCAGAAGTGGAAATAGATGCCATGACAGCAAACTACGATGCAATGGTGGCCGGAGACTACGTTCTTTCTTGTGAAAAGGAAGTGTCTTCTCGCGGAGTTTCTGTTCCGTCGATTTCGGCCAAAAGCGAAGTGATGATGCATTTTGTTAAGATTGGATCTACTGTCACAGATCTTCTTTGGACGTAATTGGTATCGATCTGTACGTACGTACGTCCTTACAGTTATTTACGTAATATTAAGCATAAAACGAAGTTATTTAATTAATTTTCCTTTTGATTCGATGAGTGTGCTGTGTATTTTTCTTAATTTGGATGCATCATGCATCCTATGATGGTTCAATATATATATTACCTACTCATGATGGCATGATATTAATTAGCAAAAAAAAAAAAAAACCGTTGGTGTGACAACGAAGCATCTCGAAAAATATAGCATATTAATGGTGATCACAGTACTAAATTATTTATTATATATATATAGTACTATTGCTTAAATGATTAAATTTAGTTTTGAGGGGGTCATATATAGCTTATGTCAAAGTTGAAATTACAATATTTTAGATCCAAAGGTCACAATCTCGTGACACAACTACCACAATCTCATGACATATGTCAACCAATATCCTCTCTATAACCTTATTCTTCTTTCTTTCGTTTATATATATATATATATATATATATATATATATATATATATATTTGGGCCTTTCTATAACATATATATGTACTCAAGCATTGGATTTGGCCAGTGCCTTATACGCATGGTTATATCTACAATAGCACAAATAGCAAATATTGGTCATCATTAAACTTACCATTGGCAAAGAAAAATGCCTAACGACAGGTGATAAGTTGTTGAAGTGGGGTAATCAAGGGGACATGAAGTGTGTGTTTTGTGGGCATTTTATTGAAGATAGAGACCACTTATTTTTTGCTTGCAGTTGTAGTGGCCGTACTTATTTGGAAAAATGTCATGACCTTGTGTGATGTTGTACGTTGCTCCCCCTTTGAGTTGGGAAGATGTGGTCAATGAAGGGCTGAAGAATTGGATCGAGGAAGAAATTAAGTTTTTAGAGCTTTTGTCTGTAAGCTTGCTTTTGGATCTGCTGTTTACAATATGTGGTGGAATATTAAGAATGCGCGCTATTAAACATGCAAATCATCCTCGTTTTTGAGGATCAGCTTCTACATAAAATAAAGTGGTAGATTAGAATCCGTACGTATTATGGGTAAAGGCAAATTTAGGAATATAGAGGCCGGGTAAAATTCACATTTGTCTAATTGGGGGATTAATTCCCAAATTATGGTATATATATATAGGTTGTTTTGTTTTACATTATTGCTGGGAGTTAAGATTTTGAAGTATGTAATTCAAAATCTGGTCTCTGCTTTTTTACTGACAGACTGTAAAGAGTTACAAATCTTGATATGAAATTGATTCTCATTCATCAAAAAATAAAAATAAAATTTTAATAATTGAACTGCCTGACAAAATTTTTACACCATATTGATCCATTGCTATAATTTGATCATTTAGTCATTCAAAATTTCAATCGTCTGTGGCAAAAGACCATCACATTGATGCAGTGAGTGTTATGAAAATTGAAATTTATGCAGAGCAGATATTAATATTAGAATATATAATATGGTAGGATCGTTTTCTTCTGTCAGAATATATGATTTGGTACTTACCATATAGGATAATTGCTATTTAATTAGCCAGAGGATTGATTGTAATTGTTGGTAATTGATTACCATACTTATTTTTATTTCCACTTCTACAATTGTAATATTTTCTATTTAAGTGTGATGAAATAATAAAAAGAAATGCAAAAAATTAATCTCAAATCTTATGTTTGAAAAGGTTTAGGTTCCCTTTAACGAATCTAAAGGGTTTAGGTTACCTTAAAACCTAACAAATTATCTTGTTACGTGTTTGTGAAATCAAAGAGTAATTCTATTAGTACATTAAGTGTCCATAAAAAAATGATGTGGCTTTTAAGATCACCATTGGGCATGTAATTGATCAAATGATGATTTTGATCAAATAATAATTTTAAAAGCCACTTCAATTTTTAATGGACACTTAATATACTAATAGAATTACTCGAAATCAAAGACCAATAAATGAGCCTAACTCACCTTTAAAAGACACCTTAAAAGATGATATGGACGTTCATAGCTTATAAACTTCACAAACTAGAAAAATCTTGATAACGTAGAATTCTTTAACATGCCCCTTTACTTGAATGATTTCACAGTGAAGTAGTCGACGAGAGAAAGGTCAAAATTGTTGTCCTTAATTTAGCAAATATCGAATGCAACAAACAGAAGAAAATTAAGACATCCATGCTTATGCTTGATTACGAGGAGACCAAGCGACAAGCGTTGTCTAAAGTCGATCCTGCGCAGACAATGCAAAATTTACTGTATATTTTTTTTTCAAATTGAAATGCCGCTTACACAAATTTGGCCACCTCAACAATTTAACAATTAAAATTTACAATTCAAGAATTATATTATTATTTTTAATTATTATCAATAGAAACAAAAACCCTTGCTATTCTTTGCCACCGCTCTGTTAAGAAAAGGAAGATCACGGATCGTTTCTCTTTGTCATATGCAGGACCAAACAAAGCCAAGACAAGCAAAAAAAATTAGCAAAACCCTATATTATGGCCTTAGTTGGGAGTGGATTCAACTCAAATATTTTTCTTAATTGGACTACTCAAATGAATTCAACCCTTCTCTCATTTCGGCCCTGATTTTTGCGTCCAGCCCACATGGGTTTTACTTTGAGGGCCGGGATGTTACACCTCATTCTTCAAATTATCTCCCAACTATCTTTTTTGCAAATTCACCGTGGGATTTGTGGAACTAACATCTAGTGTACGGAAGAGTAATGCTAGAGACTATCTTTTTATCCTTCCAAATTGATGTGGTTCTTAGAAGTTAAAATTATTATTGAATTTGAGATGAATCATTATTGAATTTTGATCCAATATTGATTTTAAAAGCCACATCAATTTTAGGAGAATAAATAGATGATCCTTAGTATTACTCGTGTACGGAGTTAGGTGAAAGATGGGAAGGAGAATGAGAATTATCATTTCTCTTTTACTTTACCTGTACGCATTAATTTCCACCTAATAATAATTATTCTCCCAATATACGAGGTTGTGGTTGAACTTCCAACCGAATACAAATTTCTTACAAATTAACCTTTAAAAGTTATGTGTGTGGAAACAGTTTTTTCTTTTTTTAATAGCAAATGATTATCACATGCTATTTTAATAGCTTAAATGACACGTGTCACTTTTAAATGTTGATTTGTAGGAGTTCTCTACAAACCAGTTTGTAGATTGACACTTGGAAAAGTCATGAGCAAATCCATCGAAGTGATTCGTCATCATTGATGCGGATGTAGTTATTTGTAATATCTGCATCCTCAAAATCAATATATCACTTTTAGATATTCGCATTATGTTTTTACCAACTGCATCATTGCAGTTATTATACGCTATCTGCATATTAGGTAATGTGCCTATTGTGGTCTTTTGAGCCTTCTTTGAGTCTCTAGTAAGGCCTATTTTAAACGAATTTGAAAATAATTTGGGTTTGTTTTAATTTTTTTTAAGCCTCATTTGTTTTTTAAAATATATTGATTTCATATTACTTTTGCCTTTTCGCTCAAGTGTTACACGAGAAAGCAATATAACCAACAAAACCAATGTAAACATAATCTATACTTAATTCAAAATGACATCATTTTGGTATTAAACATAATCTATCCACATTCGCATATGCGGATAATGATTTTTGCTAACTAGATCTGCATCCGCATGTGCGGATAACGGATGCGTACTGTTAATATCCGCCCTCATATACACCCCTACACCCAATCATAACTGCCATCAAGTTCAATCCTTGAAGGAATATGATCATTTCCATTTCATTTTTAACAGTGCACATGATCAGGATTTAATGTTGTTATATTTAACAATGTAGATGATGCCACGTGATAAATAAGTTGACACGCCATTCAAAAAAATTAGATGACGTAGCATTATTTATACCGTTAAATGTAACAACATAATTTCGACTATGAAATAACTCATCTCAATTACAAGTAAAATTAAAAGGATCCTTGTCCATCATTGAAAGGGGCATTTGAAGTTGGTGCCAAGTGTGGATTTTATGAAGAAAAAATAAAGAAGATAAAAACTATGAATATTTTCACATCTTAAGACCTAAATTTGTATGTGAATTTATACTGAAAACAAAAACAAGAACAAATTTATTAAGGTTTGCTTCCCAGTAAGGTTGGCAGAGACGAAGTTGGAGGGCAAAAAATCCTAAAACAAAATCTACCCCGATCCCAATAAATAATAAAATAAAATAAATAACATGAACTTTTTACCCCAAACTCAAGCTAGCCTCCAAAAACTGGAGAAAAAAAAAATCTATGATGATTTGGCCCAAAAAAAATTTATATATATAAAAAAATATTTTATAACATAATTCTTGAAAAAATAAATTGAATTTTTTAAGCTCAAACCTAAAAGCTCCTAGGCTAGCCACCAACATTTTCAAAAAGATGACTCGACCCTAAAAATTTTATATAGAATGACATCCAGAAACTTGATATGACACATTTCTACACTTCTTTTACCTATTTATTAGGACTATTACTCCAACTTTACCTAAGACCGTCGTCAAAGCTTCATTTTAACTTCGATATTTTTATTAGACTTGAATTGAGATTATTTTTCCATTTGTCTTGGAGTAAGATTTGGCGGTTTCAGATCTTCAAAGATTAGATTTTGACTGGGAGCCATATCTCAGTTCAATTGGCTAGGAGTAGGGACCGAATTTTTCAAGGAGTCGTAATTGGACCCAAATTGTGACTAGCTCCTACCCCAATTCGACTTTTAGTAGTAGTCTAAGGATGGCTAGTTTGTGTGTTTATCACCCAGAATAAGCCGATTTAGGAGTCTTGTTGTCTTGACTTGAGACCCACAATTAACAATTTTCCATAAGCCGGTGAGAGTGAAATTATTCCCAACAATATATTCTTTCTCCTGGCTAATCTCATTGCATTGTATTATTTCGACCAAGTCATGGATGGATTTACCACTTTAGCTGATAGCATGTTGGCAGTTAGACAGCCACACATAAAATTTGCTAATTGATAAGATGCTTAGGTGCTTTACTGTTTTGGTGTAGGCATGTGATTAAGTAAAAGCAAACGGCAAAAGTCCCGTTCATGATGTTTATTTTTATAAACGATTTTAGTTTTTTTTTTTTTTTTTTTTCTTTTTACAAAGTACTTGTTCAGTTATTTTGGCAAAACGACTCAGAGAATCGGTTATGTGTTTAGTTGTTGTTCAAAGTAAAATTAAACATCTAAGTGAGTAATTAAGTTCATATTTTTTTTGGCTTAACTTGTGCATGCATAGACTCAATCTGTAAATACATAATTTGACAGGATCAAAGAATAAAAATTCAACGGTTGGTGAAACTACGTACAAGTAGTACCGTAAACTTAATTGTCACACAGTTTGGATTTGTCGCAGGATCCATGAAAGAAAATGGACCACCGTAATTTAATAATTTTAGGCTGCAGTCGTTACAGCTAAGGGGTTTCTAAAGCAGTTTCAAGCCCAATTTAATTTGGACACGTACGTACGTTTCATCGAGAGGCAGGTGTGATAGCAATGCGTGGACCAGTCTTTTCGTAGGCAAACCACCGTCCTATAATTTTCGTATTCAATTAAAGTTTGTTTGGTTTGAGTCATTTCAGGAACTTAATGAAAAAAAAAGGTGCCAGGTTTTGTTTTCTGATTTGTGATCGATCTCAGTTTTTCATATAAACGAATGCCACTGTCCAAAGGCACTTTAATTCACTTCAACAGGAAAATTGAATGGCATTTTCCCGGAAAATTTGGTTCCTTGGTTGTTCACAGTTGACTAGGAATTAGGGGCGGACAGATCGACTGCTAACATAGTTCGCAATCGAGATTGTCACGTTAATATTGTAGGATAATTGTAGAATAAAAATAAAATTTTTAGCATTACTCTTTAGGCAATTAATTGTATTTAAAAAATGATATATGTATTTCTAAGTGCTTGGAGTATTCTTAATGGCTTCTTCATTATTTTCTTTAAATTTAGCTTTCAAAATCTACTTTAAGGGTTTTAATTAGTCACTTTTTTAAACTATCAAATAACAAACTCAATAAATGTTTATTTACTATATATATATATATATATATATATTAATAATTCATATTAATATTGTCACATGGAACCGCTTTTACTTATTAGAAAAATGAAAAATATTGGCACAATTTGTAAAAAGTACTTTTAAAAAAATTATAACATTATCTTTTTTTGTTCTTTAAATCTTAAAAAAAAAAAATTGACAAATATTTAGTTTAACATTTGCTAAAGGATACTCGGACAAATGAATTAATTCGTATATATTTTTACGGCAAAAAAAAAATAATACACAATTATTTTTGGTAAGTAATTGTGTTGTGAAATATTTGTGTGTTGTATAGTAAAAAGTGATTGATGTGGTATAAAATCTAAAAATATTTTATAAAAAAGTGAAAAAGTTTTATTTTATAATTAATTTTTTATTTGAACAGTAATAAAATATGATTGATATGATATAAAAAGTATATAAAAATTAGATTGTTTTTTATTTGACTTTTTTAAAAAAAAGTAAAAAAATAAAGATAAAGAGTTGAGAGTAGTTTGTCAAACAAGCCCCCGGAAAGCGTTTGTCGGAATATTTTGGAAGCCAAAAAGGCATAGGAATACTTTTGTATTTACGTGGTAGAACACTATTGGTCCCACAAAAGACCCTAGTAAAACCTATCCTAGGACTAGGAAAATCCAAATCTGCTTCTGCTCTTCAGTCTTCACCCAAAACGGTAGGTAAGCAACCCAACCGCCAAACTGGGTGACACACACATTTTTACCTCATTAAAGCAACGAAAAACGATTAGGAATAATTACTGTACGTTACGAACTTCCGGGTCACCAAACGCGACACGTCTCTCCCCGCAGAATAGTACACTACTGTCTCGATGTCGACGCATCCCCATAATTGCGTCAACCCACCATTTGTACGGTGCACACGCGGCAAGTGGGGACCACCTACAAAACAGGCCTTCTGTCTCGTGCGCCACACGTGTGCATGATCTCATTGAGGACAAAACCAGAAGGATTTTGATTTTCCTTCCCCCTTTTGTTATAAAAGACAATCTAGAGGAGCGCGGAAAGCGACAGACGAAGCTTGGTTGAGACGTAAACTTTATTCTCAAGCAAACACATATAATAAATTAATAAATATGATAATATTATTTATTTTCTCTCGATGAATAAACTCCTTTCGCAAGTAAAATAATTTAATTTCTTTTTTTTTTTAAATAAAAAAATAAAAAAAATTATAGTTTTGATGTGTTTGGACCTGATCCAAACCCTCACCTGGGTGGAACTTATAAAAAAATAAAATATCTTCCCCTTTTTTTAAAAAAAAAAAAATTTTAAATGTGTTGTAAAGGACGAACATTAACGTTTAAGATATGGCCCAAAGTTGATCTTTATATTATGACCCACAGGCCAATATAATTATTATTATTTTTTTCTTTTTCTATTATACCGAGTGCCGACAAGGATTCCAATATGAACATGAAGTTCTTGTTGAGGATGCTCACCGAAAATAACAAATTAAAGCAGTCTGAAAACAAAAAGGTTTAGCACGTTTTTTTGTCTTCAGAAAACTTCTGTTTAAAAAAGTTTTCTATTTTGCATTAATTTTTTTTTTTAAATTAATTATTGAATATTTGAAACTCACGTGTAAAAAAAAGATCTGATAATTAATTTAAAAAGAAAAAAATTATTAAAATTATATAAAAATAATGTAAAAAATTATACAACAACCATTTATTTAATAATAATATTGTACTTCAAGTCGGAAAGAGTTCCAAGTTTTAAAAGTAAGATTAGGATAAGGTTGAATTAATCTAATTAAAAAGATTTTGGATAAGAAAAGATTAGGAAATTACATGGAAAAAGCTGGTTAATTTTCTGTGTACTGAAAGCCCCCCCCCCTGGATGGGACATGTGGATCGAGAACATTTTGCAGCGGACATCCAATCATTTTCACCGGGAATACTTCGTTCACCATCACCCATATTTTTATAACTTCATAGAAAGATTAACACAAGGAGGTTATATCGGTCAAGACACTAAAGAAGATAGCTTTATAACCCCATAAGCAATAGATAAACATCGTGGACAGTTCTCGACCGGAAGCTTAATAAATAAATAAATTAAGTACATTAGTTAATTCTCTTTCATTAATCCGTGGCCGCAACGCAGATTGCGGACACAGCTGGTTTGTTGGATGATCAAAGACAAATGTAAACATCAAATCTTTTTTGGTACGGACTCTTGAGACAGATTAATTCTCTTTAATAATTTTTTTTTTTTTTTATGATTTTTATATAATTAAAATGGCGTGAAGTTACGACATCTTAATTATATGACCTTTGAAATAGTTATCTCGTTTTTCCATCTAACTTTGTATTTTTTTTTTATTTATTTATTTTTTTTTTAAAAAGTATCTAATTCTTCCTTTTGCTTTACCACAGTGGTAACAAAAAAATAAATAAACCCCAAAGCAACATGCTAATGCAAAAGTACATTAAAATCATAAATCATAAACCAAAAAACAACAAAATAATACTAATTATTTTGAACAAAAAAAACAATTATGTGATCAATTTTAACTTGAAGAGCTACGATAGTGACTGGAATCGGACCACGATGGCAGCGCTGGAAAATCTGAAGAACCGCCGCCGCTGCTGCTCTGATTCTGATTCCCGGGTGGTCGAGAATAGCCCATGTGCGGATCAGAAAACAGAGGAAATGAAGCAGAGGACGAAGAAACAGAGGGTGCATATAATGAAGATGAAGAAGCTAAAGAAGACGATGACAAAAACGGTGGTTGAAGAGAAGCCAACTGCGACCTATAGAACATCTGCTCCACCAAAGTTGAGGGTTGCTGTCCGATATGAAACTCCCCAGAACTCTGGAGCAACTGGGAGTACTCCATGTAGTCCCTGAGAATGTCAGAGGAGCCTTGATAAGGTTGAGGCTGAAAGAACTGTGGCTGCAATTGCTGCGACGACGGTGTTGAAGGCAACTGGGTTGCCGGAGAATCTGAAATTGATACTGATGCTGAGGCCGCCGCGGAGTAATTTTGTGGAGGCGCTACTAGTCTGACATTTTCAGGGAAATTGAGCTTGGCTCTGTTGCCTCTAAATCTCAAGGCGGCTTCGTCGTAGGCTCTGGCTGCGGCCTCGGCGGTGTCGAATGTGCCGAGCCAGACCCTCGCAGCCTTGTGGGGATCGCGTATCTCGGCTGCCCATTTGCCCCATGGCCTCTGCCTCACTCCTCTGTATCTTCTCCTTCTCTCGCCGGTTTCTTCGTAGGACGCATTTTCGCTTGATGGCGCTGCCGGATCGGTGGGGGTGGTGGTGGTTGCAAAATTATTTGTAGCTTCTTCTGTTACTGTAAAAAGAGAGGGAATATATCTTTCATGGATGTGGAAAACAATGTAATGATTGCAAGACAAATTTTTTCATAACAATAGGGCCAAGTAAGTGGGAGTTTCGATGCCAAATTAAGGTAGTGAAATACTGTAGCATTGCTAATTCTAGAGAAACAAAATTCTGATCATAGTTAATAATAATAATAAGGTGATAATAAACTGTTCAACACATGCAATATTAGATAGTTTCACACTTTTTATTTTAACTGTATTATTAATAATTGTGCAATATCTTCTACCAACACAAAGTTATGAATATAGGGAAAAAAAAAAAAGAAAAAAAAGGAAATCGGTGAAAAAATAAAGTATTATTCTTTTAGATTATTGAAGTTCTATGAAAGAATTTTGATATTAAATGAATAAATTGGAAAAACCACACCTAGTTGTATGGTTAACAATATCGGTAAGAAAGGAATGATACAGAAAATGAATGAAATTCGAATAATTAAGTGGCTTGGATTCAAACTAACCAGTTGCACCAGATGCTGAATCTCCCAGTGATAATCTGAAATCAGCAACGGGCCCTCTATAATTTCTTGGAATGGACTGATCAATCAACTGAGTAACACTAACACCCTCTTCTTCACGCCCTCTTTTTTGCCCAGCCCATGAGCTAGAGCCAGAGCCAGAAGCAGAGGCAAAACCAGAGCCAGAGCTAGAAGAGAGAGCCGACAAAGGCGGAGAAGGAGAAGTATAACTAGAAGAGTAAGCCGGCAAAGGTGGTGGAGAAGGATAATTATAAAGCCCTCCAAAGCCTGACGTGGTTGAACCGCTCATATCAGCGGCCTGCCGCCATACACCACTTTGTCTCTGGCCTGACACCACGTGCCTTAGCGCCGTGACCATCGCCGACATCTCTCTAGCCCTGGTGTTATCCGAAAACATTGGCTCCCGTGCCGTCACATCCACAGGGTGTATTGGCTGGTACATTTCTTGTGTTTGTGAGATTTCTGATGGTCCTTCTTGACCATCTCTCTCCAACTCATCGCCTCCGCCCCCACTGTCTTGAGCCGGAAACCTGACAAACTCGCCTGAGCCCCGCTGGTTCGCCACCTTTAGCAAGCACATGTAAAACTCAGTGATAATAAGAGAAAGTAAGACTGACACAGGTAGTATTTTGACGAATCGTGAAAACCCCTTGAGGATGTAACAAAATCAACGGTTTATAAGGTGATGGGGAATTCAAACTTGAACGGCCGCCATTAAAATAGTATTGCCGTATCTTGGCACTCCCACACGACCGTGACACCACCTTGGGGATAACTATGATTATTATGGGTTTATAGAAGTGCCTTTTGATTTTTGTTTTTCCACCTTTTTTTTGTTTTTTTTTTTTCTGTGATGCCAAAAACAAAAAACATTACGGTGTTATGCGTTCACACCGAGCTTTTGACTGATTATTTTGGGGAATGCTAGATGGAACTAATTATCGGCGGCCCTTGCTGCTTCGAGGAGAATTGTCGGTGTTCTTTTTGATAGAGAAAGAAATCATGTTTGAATTGGTTTCTTGGCCGACATAAAAATTTAATTATGTGGGGGGTGAAGTTTTTAGGTTTTGGATTAATCTAATCTAATCTAATGATTGTTCCATAATTACGAAGTGGGGCTCGGGGAAAAACGTTTTTAATTAGTTTGGGCATAAATGGATTTTTACTGAGAAAACTTGGTTAGAGTGGGGACGTGTAGACACCAAACTTAATTAGTTTAAAAATAAAGAGTTTTAGATTAGGTTGTACACGTACGACAGCTGGGTTACCACGCTGTTTGGGTGCTACTTGTCTAATTTTTAATTGCTTTTATATTCTAACCTTCGTAATTTGTGATTTTAAAATTTACGATTTAAAAATATAATTTTTAAAAACATAGTTCAGTATTTAACAAAATCGCAGTTAAACCTTTAAAATCGTAATTTATAATTTAAAATTATAAAACCGAAATGTTAAACACACTTTAACATTCATGTATGGATTCAAATTTTCTCTTAACAAGTAAATGCCAACACGTATAATATTTAATTAAAATGTGAGGTAAATGAAGAAGTACTTAATATTTGGACTTATGATATTTAACTCTGGTACCATATTAAATTATATTTTATCTCAAAAATTTAAACCGATAAAAATAAATAAATTTATTCATTTAATTTATATTTTAACGTCCTTACGATACCATAAATTTGAAAAAGCATTTTTATAATGAGTAGCATTAATTACTAATTAAAGTTTTTGAACAACACATCTGATTGAAATTTTACAATTAAGTTTTCCATAGATAGCTTAAGATCTTCAAAATGTCACTCGTGGATCTTCAATCAATCTAAAATTCAGCTTGAAACGACTTTATCTATCTGAACCTTTTTTCCTTTTCTACACAACACTAAAGAAGCGGAAAGAGGAAGAAGTAATACTGTTCGGAAATATTCCATTCAAACAACGGTGCTTAAGACTTTTAAGAGCACACTGTTTTTTGCTCTTTAGCCGATGTTGAAAGATCAAATGATTTTTCGCCGATGTTGAAAGATCAAATGATTTTTCTATATATATATCTTTCTTACATTTTTTTTTTTTTAAATAAAAAAATAACTATTAAATATTCTATATAACTTATAATGACCCACATGTTAATTTTACAAATCTAATAATTAATTTATAAAAGAGATGTATATATAAGACGTAACATATAAATTTTCGATGTTGAACCTAAATCTCATAATTTAAAATTTAATTAAGAGTATCATGTCAATATGAACCTTAAAAAACAACATCATCGTCAATGATTGACAACAATTTTATCGCTTGAGCCAAAAGAGTGGCAACAAAATTATCAATGTCTACGAACTGATGTGAGGACTCGAGTACGTAAATTGTTGGATTGTAAAAAAAAAAAACTCCCATTGTGTATTATAGCTCATCGTACATGAGATTCTTATCTTAAAAATAAGATAAAATAGAATAAAAAAAAACTAGGATTATTACTACAATGGTTGGTAGAAGTCAATGCACCCCTAATAGCACTTTTATTATAATTTTATTTTATTTATTTTTTGTGGCTATTTGATTTGTACAGTCAAAACACGTCTCTTTTGTGTCAGAATATATTAGACTCATTGAATCCTTTTCTTTTTCTTTTTTCCTTATATTTTTCTTGGTCATAACTCGTGAATCCATCAATTCGCTGAATTAATTAAGTGCACAAGTTTTTCCTTATATATATATATATATATATATTCAGCCGGGTGAGGCCAGGCGGAGGCCCAAGCTGATTTACTGGAGCCATGCATCCACTCTAATTGTGGTTAACCTAACTAACTAATCCGGGTTAACCTAAGCGGAGTAGGGGTTTGGCAGATCTAACTTATTCATCAAGTATAACAGAAGCTAGTTTGTGCCTTTTTCTAAGAGATGATTCGGTGGGGTTTGTCGTATTGAAGGTTGATACGTACTGATAAGGAAGGTTTTTTTGGCTTGGTTTCGGAAGCACCAAATAGGCGATAATGAGAGTTAATGTCATTTGTCAACGTGGACCCTGGTCAAAAACTCACACGTGGACGGATTACGTACACCTAAAAAGATCGCGATGTAGAGTAGGCCCCAGTTAGTAGGCCTAGATTTCTTTAGAAGCGATCGTATCCGTTCTACCGACTATATTACTTTACAACAAGAATACTGCTACACTTAAAAAACGTGCAAGTCTTTCTCAATACATAATACGTGTTAGTTATATATTATTCAGGATTTACAATCTTAGAATTAGGTTATTTCGGAGTTGTTTGGGTGAGCTGTTTTTTAAAAAAAAAATATTTAAAATTATGAATATGGAAACAATTTATTTTTTGAATTATGTTTAAATAGTTTAAAAAAGTTGAGACAAAATTAAAAAAAAATTGAATAAAATCTGAGTATAATTTAAATTTTAAAAATTATTATTTAAAAAATACTTGTCACCCACCATGCAATTTAAATATAAAAATTTGTATACTTCAAGAGAATAGATTGCAAAATTCATTCGATTCTAACCGTTTAAATATCGAGTTCACATATGTTAAAGTATGATACCACAAAAATTCATTGTTTAACAAACTACTCGAAATGGCCTTAAAACGATGCCAATTTTTAGTGCATGTCGTTTAATTGACGTCATTTGAACGTGATCGCGGGATGCCAATTGAGAAATTAATTTTGCGTTGTTTGGTCTTGTGTCATACGATGTCAATTGTCATCATCGTTACTCTTGTAACAACGACATTTGTTTGACACCGTCGTTTGGTATGCGACATTATTTTAGAATTAATGGACTAAGTTTTCATATCATTTAAACCATTATTCCCTGATTTAGACGGAATACAGTTACAAAATTCTTATTCAAACGAAGAATTATGACTTAGAAAGATTTGGATAAATAATATGTTGCCGTGTACGTTTTGTGCAAAATGAGGTCTACGAGATAAAAGAAGTTGTATTCTTAAATTATCATTATTATGGTTAGAAAGAATTGGATAAACAATAATATGTTGCATGCCGTGTGTTTTGTGCAATATGAGGTATCCGATCGAGAGATAAAAGAAGTTGCAATATTAATCTCAAATATCATTATTATCGCGCGTTATATTATCTTGTTATTACATAATATAGAATTTAAGAAAATTATGGATCCACATATAAATAATATATAAAATATAAACACACAATAAAGAATTAAGTTACGTATGTATTAAGAAAAGTATTAATTATATATATATATTACTGTACCTTTCTTAATTAATTATTTCTCTTGATTATAACATATATTAATTTGTACATAATACCATTTAGTATATTCTAATATTATCTTCTTCTTTTTTTAAGAAAGTATTCTAATATTATCAGTATCGATGTATTGTACTCTATTGTACGTATATCTATCACACAAATAATATTAGTTCATGTAAAATACGTACATACGTTTTAAATGGTCAGTCTTGCTTGAATTAATAATGCTTTCCATTCTGCTCTATTCCACCTTTATGGCATGTGATATGATGTAATATTTCTTTCTCTCTTCTGCTTTAATTCATTGAAGGTTTAAAAAAAAAAACTACATATATAGATGAACAATGTTAAGGTTATTAATATAAATCCATAAAATTTGGTCGATCAACTCTCACAAATTTAAACATTGATCAACATATACCGCTTAGAACTTTCTTACAACTCAATTTCTAGGAAATTCATATCCTTCCCTTATAGGTCTTCCCATTTTAGTCAGCATTTTTTTTGGCGGGGAGTTTAGTCAATATTAAATGGAAATGCGTCTTTAGAGGTTTAATATTGTAACATATCCTCTCAGCATTTTTATTGAGACTAAAACTCATAGGAAATAAAATAAATTTATGAATGAAATCAAAGAATAGGCAAATGCTCATTTCCATTATGCGTGTGTATATATATATATATATATATAACATATGCTTTACAAAATAGACAACTTCCCTAAAAAAATGTACTATATTTTTATGATTTATATTCGGTTCAACAAATTTATTCTCTATTTTAAATTTTTAATAATAATAAAAAAAATCACATTCATCTATTTTAGTTATCAACTTTCACTATACTATTTAAATATTATTTTTTTAAAATGTTTTTTTTTTTCTTTTTTTATTCGTTCCTACAACTTTTTCAACGAATTTAGATAGACAAAATAACCATTTAGATAGCGATGTGAGTGCTAAGGTGAGACCCAAAGTGTTGGTTTAATTCTTACACAAAAAGATACGCGCGTATTAGAATACCGTACTAATAACTGTTATGCCTTAATTCGTCAAAAAGGAGGGGCCCTCTACCTGCTTGCAAATCTTTCCTTTTTGCTTTCTTTGCACACTTTACCGCTTTGTACGACCGTCGAATGTCACAAATAGTTTGAGAGATTCGATGCCACAGTGCCACCAATAGCAGACAAGGAACGAGAAGGGGTGTAACGTTCTTGAGACCCTTCAATTCTATCCGAATTCTCAATACAGACGACACAAACAAAAGCATGACCATCAAAATATTCTTTAACCTTACCCGACCCCCATAAGGTTTTCGACACGATCATCACTAATTATTTATGAAGATGTAATAACCAACCAATTGTATTTGCAATTTGGGCCCTTATGGAGAAGAGATAGTAGAGTCTATTTGTCCGAGATGTTTTAAGGTGCGAGATGGTTTAAGGTGCAATATTTGCACATTCGAGGCATGTAGGTCTCTTAGCCTCTTTGTTCATAGACAATCCAAATTACAATACAATTTGAACACTGGAATTAAAAAAGATCCCAATTCATAACTACAACTATATCGGTCAAAAGTAAGAGAAAAAAAAAAGAATCTCCATAAAATAATGTTTTTAATTTTTTAATTTTTTTTTTATGAAATAAGCATAACTTTCGTTCAACAAACGGAAAACACAAACAATCAGCAAATCAGCTAAAAACAAAACAAGGAGCAAACAAAAACTCTTACATACAAGCCCCAAGCACAAAACCATAAACAATAAACCAAGCCTAACAGAGGACAACATTGTCCCGAAACTTTAGAAACTTCCCCTTTCTCATAATTTTGGATCTAACTTCCTAAAAAATTACATTCAATAGATGTTCCTCTGTTTTGGGATGATCACTATGCTTGATCGCATTCCTAGAATTCCATAGATTATACACCAAGGAGCTCAAAACTTGAGAATTGCCCTTCCAATTCCTACTGCTCAAACTCATTACCTCTTCCCAACAAGAAGGAGGATTATCCACAGCGCAATAGTGCATTCTAGCTTTCAAAATGCAATGACTGAAATTGCACTCAAAGAGTAGATGCTCACGAATTTCCATGCCGTTGGCTTGTAGAATAAACATTGTACATTCCTATTGAAACCCCAACTAGCCAAACGATCCCCTAATAGACAGCCTATTCCGCTTAGCTAATCATAAGACAAAGGCACGTTTGGGGATAGCATATGAAAACAAGACAAGTTGCCACCAATCAACCACCTAATTTTTCTTCCGAAGATATTCCCAAAATCCCAAGTAGCAAAGCATACAAATAGGAACGGTGGAACCCGGCCTTCTTGGAGATAGACCAAATAGGAGTGTTACAAGCACCTATCTTGATTTCAGGGAGCCTACTTTCAACATCTACAAGAACATTAGAACGAGCCGCTCTTTTTTAACACCATACTCGATTCTTTATCACAAAAGAAAATTTAGCTTCCAGTCGACTCTTAGTATCATAAAACCATAAAATAATGTCACTTTTGACTCTTTGGATGGCAATGCCACGTATTACCTTGAAAGTGACTTCAATAAAGAAACTCTTTGAAAAAATTTAAGCATGTTTTTCACAAGGTATTAACCATGCCTTCCCTTCTCCTATTTTCTATAGCAGATGGCCGGTAGGAAAGAAGATACTCCATTGCCCATCTCCAACAGCTACAAGTGGCTCTTTCAGATCGCTTCTCCCGTGGACCATCAGCGTGCTCAGACCAAATCAACCACTGCTTTTTAGCTTTCTGAACGTGATCATTTACTTCTTGAAACGCCATCCCAATAAACTGGAAGTGGCTCAGATAATGACAGCGCGCGCGCAGCTTCGCCTTTCAGACCGACATTTGAAAAAGCGAAAAAGAAGTTTGAACTATATCTCTAAGGACCTTTTACACGTATATATATATTATTCACATGCTATTGCTAAAATTAGGTCATGATTTTCTAATAAATGCATTTTTTATGAGATTAAACACAAAATTTATTCGAAAAACCACATTTACGACTCTTTTTGAACTACCATTATATTCTTTTTTCAATGTCCTCCAATGTTTCAATTTTTGTAATTTTCCCCAAAATCTACCATTAATGAAACAATGCACCCCTTTTTGCGACATATAATGATAAAAATACCCTTTCTAGTAGCACTTTCTTGTTGATTACATCATGTTTTATTTTGAGTGGCAGGAATAAAAAACCAAAGGACTTTGGGGGGTGAGATTGATGACTCTTCAAATTGGTTTAAGTATCTCAAGATGCATTTAATCTCAAGCTTAGGATGCGTTTGATATTGTCATTTCGCAGACAAAAAATGTGATTTTAAACTAAATCGCAAAAAATTGATTGTATTTTCAAAAAATTGCAATTGAAAAACGTAAAAAAATATATGTTTTCAAATCTTAGGTCAATTTTGTCAAACGGTTCCTAAGCTTAAACTGTGATTTTAAATACCAGACTGTAATTTTGTCAAACGCTTTATTACATTTTTAAATCATAAACTTAAATAGACTTTTAATCTTGTTGGCTCTTTTGGTAATTACCCCCAAACATTTGATCCAGGAATTACATGAGACTTTTAGGAGTTAGGAAAATATTTTTTAAAGAGAATCATCAAACAACACGCGTTACAAGTTGATTCACCCTAATGCATATGTCGGTAAATTGTCTCTAATGCTCCGTTTGTTTCGATGTAAAATGATTTCAACGAAATCATTTTAAAAAAAAATGATTTTCTCGAAAATATTTTTCAGTGTTTGGTTCGCACGAAAAAATTACAAAATGCAAAAATCAAAGTTGGGCAAATGTCGTCGGAATCCGGCAACGTCCGTTCGCTGTTGCCGGATTCCGGCGAGAAAGTTTGACCGGATCCAGCCAAAATGGCCGGATCATGTCATATCCGGCCGGATCCCGGCCATTTTTTGCCAGATCCGGCTGGAATATTCTGTATCCGGTCATATCCGGCCGGATCCTAGCCGTTTTGGCTAGATCTGGCTGGATCAATAGCCGGATCCGTCCAGATCTGGCCGGATCCCGGTCGTTTTGGCCAAATTTGGCCTGCTTGACCGGAATCCGGCAATATTCCGGCCAGAATTTGGTCTGTCGGTGGCCGGATTCTGGCAATTGGATGTTGTCGGACTCCGGCGCCGACTGGATTTCGACGACCGACAATTGCTAAATTTTGACGATCGGATATCAAACATGTGTGTAAGGACGAAGAGTTTAATTTTGGAAAACGATTTACGATTTTAAAAACCGTAAATCGTTTTCTAAAAATTAAAGAAGCTTTTATGGTCAAACCGAAAATGATTTTCGTTGATCATTATTTTCGCCCCTACCGAACACCGGAAAATGCCGAAATCATTTTTCAAAAATCTTTTTACGCCGAAACAAACGGAGCATAAATTGTAAAAGACTAATACGAATATATAAATTATTCATAATTTGCGGAGGCTGGAGCAAAATAATAAAAGGGAAAAGCGTGTTTATTAAGTGTTTTTGGATTAAAAATGTTAGGTATGTCATGCCTAATATATTGTCGGCTATATATGTCTCTCTGTGTCTCTTCACCACTAGTAGATGCGTAATTGCATAAATAAAAAAAGAATAAAAGGGTATTTAATATATTTTCAGCAGGAGCTGTACTTTATCGACACGTATTGAATTCTCTATTTTTCTTTTTCCTTTTATGCATATGAATTTCATGCAGAAGGGGCAGCATTTTGTTAAGTTAAACTGTTAAAGATGCTTTATTCTTAGTTTGGGTCATCCATTAAATTTTTATTAATATATTCAAAAATCAATGACCTTTATTTTATTGTGAATAATTCAGACCCACGTGGACAGAACGTTCTTATTCCTTTAGAACTTAATCCATTAACTTTTCATTGCTTTTATCGCTTTACACGTGGACCTAATCCAATAAAAAGGTAGTACTTATTTTCCTAATTTTTCCCTACATTTTTTTTTTTTTCAATGGAAAGTAGGTTCAATCACACATTAATATTCGTGAATGATTACTTCAAAAAAAAAAAAAAAAAAAATCGTGAATGATTTGTAAAATAAACAAATAGGTGAGAATCCAATAATGCATGATAGGGTGAATCCAATAACGCCACCCACACTTTGAAACGTTTTTCAATATCATCATTTATAGTGTCTTCATTCAATCCATCTCATAACAATGATCACCATGTTTAAATGAAAAGAGGGCGATCAAATCATACTCCAGTCAATTTTCATTTCATTGTGAGTACTGTAATATCTGTTCATTTACACGCTCAAATTCATAACTAGTACTTTTGAATTTAGAGATTATGAATTATTTAGATAGAAATCAATCAATTACAAACCGGCTTAAATGAAATCTTAATTATGTATATACATAAGTTCTTTGATAATTTCTTCTTGCAATCCGATTTTTAAGAAAAAGTTTTATTCGAGATTTGTATCGTTTAAAAACATAATCAACCACCATGTCGAGTATAAACACATTTACCATGTAACATATACACGGTTAATGCTACAAAATAAAATTTTGACCATCATTTAAAATGGAAAGGATTAAGAACGGAACCACCCCCTAGCCTTGGGAGGTCTCGGGCCACCCAAAATTTTAAAAAATGTCGTAAAAATTATTTTTTGGTTTTGCCCTCCCTCTTCTAAAATTTCAGTTATGTCCCGAAATGATCATATTCCCGTCAAGTTATTAGAACAATTTTTCTTTAAAAAAGTTCACGTTGCTAATTAATTAAGCAACTCAATCGTTCCATAACGGATCGTGCAAAAAAGTATGACCTGTTTATATAGATAAGGACCAAGTTTTTCTCCAAAATAAATGGATATGTTGGAAAAACTTCCTCCAACCGAGTCTCTATAAAATCATCGTGTATTCCTTAACATAGATGTACATGCTTTTTGAATAGAATTTCCTCCGACTATATCTCACATGCTAAAAGTATAAATTCCTTCAACTCGATCAATTTAGAAAAGAATTCTTTCCAATAAATAATAGAAAAATTAGGTTTCATTCAATGAGACTTTGAAAGTTGAATCTCCAGTCATACCTATCCACAGTTCCTATGGGAATTAGAAGGTTGTATCTGAATAAATTAAAGCACAGGGTTGCTTGTAACTTTCCTTGTTATTTGCAAGAAAAACATCAATTTGAATCCGTCATGTTGTTAATTGAGCAATAATTTTCAAAGGGATGTATGGAATGTATCGATCCTAAACATGGGTTTGATCATTTCCACCTTCACGGAAAGTGGGAAGTGGAGCCTATTGGCAAGAACCAAAATACGCACCTTTTGGGTTTTTTGAAAGGAAGGATCAAAAGAATAATCTGGCCGGGACCCAAGCTCAATTCATATCACTGTATATGAACCAAAGAACTCAGGCTCTTTATTTTTCTAATAATTTTTACTCTTTTTATGTGCCAACTTGACGTGATAGAAAATCAAATAAATGGAGAAAAATACACAAAGAAGGAATTTCTACGCCTAATTTTCAAAATTGATATATTTTTTATATATATATATTCCCAGTCAAAGTATAAATTGTTCGAAAATTAAAAGATAAAATAGAAATCGGATTTCGGCATGGGGGTTGGTGGCGAGGGGCCAGAAGGACTGAAGGAGGTCAGGTTCAAAGTTCAGATTTCAGAAGGGACAAAAATCCATCAAAAAAAGCAGTTCTATATATATATATATATATTCATGACTTTATGCATACGCCCCCAAAAACGTGGCTGCAGGCCAACCCTCTAAGCGATCGAAAATAATGATGAAAGCGTAGAAAATATAATTATAATAATAATAATGATGATGAAAAAAAAAAAAAAAGATAGAGAGAATGCTTAATAATAGTGATAGAATGGTTGAACGTTGAAACCCAACACACCATTACTTTCTACTATTTTCTTCTCTTTTTTTTTTTCTTTTTTTTTTTTTTTTAGAAAAGTTTACAAAGTCTATTGCTTGAAAATAATAATAATAATAATAATAAAAAAAAGATAGAGAGAATGCTTAATAATAGTGATAGAATGGTTGAACGTTGAAACCCAACACACCATTACTTTCTACTATTTTCTTCTCTTTTTTTTTTTCTTTTTTTTTTTTTTTAGAAAAGTTTACTAAGTCTATTGCTTGAAAATAATAATAATAAAAAAAAAAAAAAATTCTTTTGGAAAGCTTTCTTATTTTGGGCTTATATTTTGATAATAAATTAATAATATGGATTTGAACTTGAGGGTAAGTGGGCCAATATAGTTTTGATTTGAGGAGAAAGATCAACTTGGCACGCTCGGTCGACTTAATGAGTTAATGGTCCAGATTCCGTACTTCGTACCTTATCTCTAATTTGCACAGTACTAAAAATAGTAATTAATGACGTCATGTGGGAAGTGGCTTCTTGGTTTAGTCATTTCAGAAAACTCCTCTAGAATGAAAAGAAGGCACAAAAAGATGTCTTGGGTAATAACTATAAGGTCATATCTTTCCCCTTTTTCCCATATTTGAATAGAATAAAAAATTAAAAAAAAAATTAAAAAACTATAAGGTCATATCTATTATATGTTAATCAATTCATTTCGGCGGTCCAAATTGATTCATGGTCCCAAATCATAACCGCTCTTCGCACTTAATAGCCACCTAAATGGGCCATTTTAACACCCTCCAACGGCTAGATCGACTTTGATGCATACATTTGCCTTGCAGTGCTCAAAGCCCGTGCTTGTATCGTCACCTCCAAACAGCTAGCTGGCTTTCTTTTTCATCACTCAAATTATACTTAAAAGTGAAGAGGGTGTTGCCTTCTCTTTTTCTAACTAATGTGGGACAAATTTTACTCCAAAATTTTTGATTGAAACAAATGATGTAAAACTTATGTTTTAACAAAAATAAAATAAGATAAAAGAATATTTCAGAAATACTAAAAAATAAATAATTTTAATTTATTTATTTAAATAAAATCTAACATCCCCCGTGCTAGGCTCAATTTCTTTCTTTCTTTTTCTTTATTATTATTATTATTATTATTATTATTATTATTTTTAACTTTGGTTTGCTTGGTCAATATCAAAGTTAGTACTTATGAGAATATGGACCAATTAATTAATGTTAGGAATTACTTCCTAAAAGTAAGATTCTCATTCTCCTCTTTTACTTCACAGAAATTGCATTCAGATAGTTATTTGAATCGAAAGACAAAGACGGCACTCTTTTTCAAGACTTGATAATTGTCATTGATGCTGTTATAGATTTTTTCTTTTTCTTTTTCTTTTTCTTTTTTTCTTTTTTCCTTTGGGTAATTTTTTTTTTCCTTTGGGTAATTATAAATAAGTTGCATCTCTTCCTACAAAATGAACTGGGTAATAAAGGTTGTGAATGGGTAAATAAATTTTCCGTGCAATAAATTCGAATAAAATTCGGACCAAAATAATAGGATTTAGGAATGCAGGTGAGAATTATTGTTATTGATCATAAATGTATTGAAAGAAGCAGCAATTATAGGCATTATTTGATCAGTTATTAAGCACAACTTAACCTAAATTACATGGGACCTAGCTCCATGCATGAGAATCTTTGAGTAAAGCAACTTGATAAGCCTAAATCAGGACCAAGCCTTTTCGATCTGCTGTACTACTTCATTTTATCATTGATATTATGTCGATGGAAACTAGCACTCATCTTAGATATTCTCAGTAATGATTATGTACGTTGAAGATGAGCTATTTTTAATCTAAATCACATATCGGAGTGATTGACAGCTTGGAGAGACTTTCGGTAAGGGATTTTAGCAAATTTGTTATCTTGATCATAGGTGATTAGCAATTCGAATAGTAAATATAATAAATTTTTTTATGAGGACTTACTTGTTGATTTTGGCCGGTCCACCTACTTGACGGGACAAGTAGGCCCTATTGGGATGCTCTCACATTTTCTACGTGCCAAGATTGCTTTGGATCAATTTTATTCGATTCAAAAGTTTAAGCATATAGGGTTGGTAATAATTATATTATATTTATACAAAAATACACTTTATCCTCTTGGACTATATTACCCCATTTGCATTTAAAAAGTAATATTGGGATCCCTATATTATTATTGTGTGTCAAATCAGACACTACGTGAAGATTTGATGTTGAAATGAACGAAAAAAAAAAGTAGTCATGTACGCTTATAATTATGGGCTTGTTTGGCAAAAATTTGTACAGAACAGAACATAATAGTGGGTTGTTAATTTTGAAATTAGTAAAAAGTGATGATGATATATAAAAGTTTTAAAAAAATGTATAGAAAAGTGAAAAAGTTTTGGATTGTAGTGAATAAAAAATTATTGATGTGATATAAAAAGTAAAAAAGTAGGAATGTTTTGATGTTGATTGATATTAAAAAATATGAAAAAGTGAAAAAAAAATTAATAATTATATGTACAGTACCCCCTATTCAGTATTGTACCGTCCCTTAACAAACAACCCTTATATTTCTATAAATTTTATTGGAGTATAATGGACATTTTGTATTACGTGTGGGTCACGGGATTGCGTTTATCGTCCAAGTTAATAGAATTTCCTAGTAGATGGACCAGGGACACTACAATCTCAATGGTAGGTGTGAAAGAAAAGTTGCACAAATTGAAAGATTTAGAGAGATGTTACAAATTAGTTAGTAGATGAAGGGGATATATAAATATAATTTCTCCTAAATTATTTATGCAACTTCTCGGATTCAGTAATGCTACACACACTTCCACTTCTCCACACTCTTTTATATAATTTTTAAAATCACCATTAAATTAAAAATGTACTAATAAACGTCAAAAAGAAAAAATGTATATAGCATTATTCTCTGCCTTCCACTTCCAGTGGTTTGTATGGCATTGTCATCACCGTCATCATTATTGTTGTTATTATAATGGGGGACTCAACTCAAATGGCCACTCATAAAGAGCCAATTAATTAACTTGTAAATAAGTTTATTTAAAGAGTTGTAGATAGACTCAATCAGCAAAAAGGATAGAATCCAACTACATGATGAGATTTGGAACTCTTATAGAGATAGAATAGAATTAATTATCAGAAAAAGTTCTACCTATGCATGCTAGCTCTACGTACGCTGCATCTATAAAGCTTCTAGTACTCTGAAAACGTTAATGTGGTTTACTCACGTACGTACGTAGTTGGCTACCAACGGTGAATATTCTTGTTTTTCCTCACAAATATATTGTACTTTGCTCACGTAGTAGGCCACCAACTACTTGTCTTTGGGTTTGTAATAACGAAAAGTAAAGTCAAGACAATCGTACATTTTGTTTACAATTATTTCACAAGAGAAATGATATATATAAGTAAATCTCTTATACATTTTATTTTTAAATTTATTATTTAATTTATGAGACTCATGCTAGATCTGTATGAGAACATAATCTCAAAAAAGATGAGAATAAAAAAGAGATCGAGACATACAACTAAGATGGTTCGATGTCAAAGTTTTTTTGTTGACTACATATTTCCTTGATTTATTTGATTGTATATAACCCTCTATTTATAGAGAAAGAGTCTGAATATTACAAGTCTCTTTCTACTTCTACATTAACAACAATAAATCTAATTTATTTTCTTGTAACTCTTGTCTTTTGAATGCTTGTAACTCTTGTTTCTTGAGTTTTCGTAACTCTTGTCTCAATAAGGTACCACAAATTTAATGATAGATTTGAAACTTAGTTGTATGGAGATCGATGTGAAAAGAGTTGTTTATGGAATATATGTGTGTTATTTCTTATTTCTCATTTTACAGTGCTTATGTGATAATTTCAACTAATTTTTGAATTATTATTACTTTTTTTTAAAAAAAAATCTAAGGATTGGATAGTTGTCCATCGTTCACTGCATCACTATTTGATAATTATTATTTGTTTGTTTCATTTAGAGGTGTAAACGAGCTGAGCTACTCGTGAGCTTACTCGAGATCGGCTCGAATAAACTCAACTCGTGCTCGAATCGATTATTAAATGAGCTACTCGTGAGCACGAAAATTAAACTCGATTATTAAACGATACAAACTCGTATAAACTCGGCTCGACTCGATTAAAGCTTGTAAACCCATTCGTATAAGGATCAACTCGTTTATTAAAGCTCGACTATATATATATATATATATATATATATATATATACTATGTGTATTATGTAAGCATAAATTAAGTAACAAATAATAATAGTTATTAGTCAATATGTAGTAATTGGTCATATGTATATAAAATAGTAAAAGTGAATAATATCAATAATTAAATGTTAGTCATATGATATAATGACAATCCAGATACTTAATCAAATAATTCATGCAATATAATTGGATTGTAATTTATAGGACTATATGATCATATAATAATATAAAGGGTAATTATCTTTTCCGCCCATGAACTACCGGCCAGTGTCATTTTGCCCCCACGAACTACCACTTCGACCAAAAGAGAGCATCAAACTACCATTTTTACACACTTTGCCCCATTCTGTCAGTCTAATTCATGCAAAGACGTAAATGCCCTAACTAAATTTTAAAAATGACTGAAATACCCTCATTTAAAAAAAAAAAAAAAAGAAAGACTGAATGAAAGGGGCAGCCTGAGGTGGCCGGGTGGCCTACGAGCCACCCCCAGAGGTGGCTCCGGCCACCTCTGGGGGTGGCTCGCAGGCCACCCGGCCACCTAAAGGCCCGGGCTGTTGTTATGCCCGTGGAGACGTCGTTGCCGCGATCGTGGTGGGAAACTTCGGAGGGAACCAGCTACTAGACGGTTCGCTGAGGACGCTTCTCCAGACTACAATTCGGACGCCGAGTGGCGCCCGATTCTCAAGCTGGGCTTAAATCCCGGTTCGCTCGCCGTTACTAAGGGAATCCTTGTAAGTTTCGCCCAAGCCCGGGCTGTTGTTATGCCCGTGGAGACGTCGTTGCCGCGATCGTGGTGGGCAGCACGCGTCGTTGCCGCGGCACCCACACAGGCTGGCCTTCAGGTTTTTGGTTTTTGGTTTTTTTTTTTTTTTTTTTTTTAAATATATTAATTTTAATATTTTTTATTAATTACTGTAGAGGGTATTTTGGTCTTTAAGTCAAAATTAACGGTAAAAAATGGCATATTCCATCCAAAATTAACGGAATTCCTGACGGAATGGGGCAAAGTGTATAAAAATGGTAGTTTGATGCTCTCTTTTGGTTGAAGTGGTAGTTCGTGGGGGCAAAATGACATTGGCCGGTAGTTCATGGGGGGAAAAGGTAATTACCCCATAATATAACATTGTACCATACTACTATATGACATGTAAATATAAAATATGCAATCACTTTATTAGATGTTATGAGTATTATCATTAAATATTTAATAATCATTACATACGAATTGTTAAATCATGTTAATATGTTAAATATACTATCATATAAATCATATGATAATACTTAGATCATATGATCATATAATATTAGTATTATTAGTAGGTAATTATGAATTATGATAAATTTGATAATTATGATTTATGACTCATAAATTTATAATGATCATACTTAATTACTTATTATAGATTCATAGATAATTTCATAAATCAAATAATATGATATGATTCATAATTCATAATCATAAATATATATACATATTAGTAACATATATAATTATAGCTACATAGTGTCATATATGATATAGAATACAAATTCATACTAATATAATGGTTTAGTATTTAGATACTTAGTTAGATACACTCATATACTTAATAAGTATGATTTATGATTTTAAGTATTTAATAATTATTTGTAATATTTAGATGCAATGACTATGTATATAGATTACATACGTAAGTTATAGTAAGTATGAATTCACATTATTCATATGATATAATGACACTTATGAAACTTAATCATATTGTTTATATATAATAACAATGTGATTCATACAATCCCAAATTAAATTATTAGGATTTGAATTACTTATATATTAATTATAATCACATTTCACAAGTTATGAATTATCATTATAATTTAGATCATATGATTTAACATTGTGCTATATAACCATTAGATATGATCTAATTAGTATTATCAATTGACTTTAAAAAAAAGTATTATCATTATATATATATATATATATATATATATATATATATATATATATATATATATATAGGACCATATGATAATATAATAATTATCATTGTAAGACATTGTTAATGTTTTAACTTAATATAAGTTAGTTAATTTTTATATTGATTATTAATTTATTTTTTTAATGCCAAAAATCAAATTACTTATATTTTTAATTTTTTTTTTATCTTAGGAGGATCAAAATGAAGGGAAAGTGGAGATAACTTTGTCAGAGGCAATTTGATTGTCAGTGTTCTTTGCCTCTTTTTTTTTTTTTGATGTGTTATGATATAAGTTATATAACTATATATTTGGTTTAAGGACTATGTGGGATAGTTGGACTATTATTTTGTTGAAGATCTTGTATAGTATTATTTTCATCAAGACATGAAGACTTTAGGTAATGTATAATTTATTATTTAATGATTTATGCACAATAACTTGTGATATATTTAACCTCTCTTGACATTTTTACCAAGTATATAGAACTTGTGTAAGTAATGCAAGAGAGTTAAATATAATCTAACCTTTTTTAGTGTGTTGCAGTTTACATATTTTATTTGGAAACAGATTTAAGGTAATGTATAATTTATTATTTAATGATTTATGCATATTAATTTGTGTTATTATTTAACCTCCCTTGACATTTTTACCAAGTACATAGAACTTGTGTAACTAATGCAAGGGAGTTAAAATTAACTTTATTTTTTTTGTAAGTGTGTTACAATAGGTTTTATTGAAGAGCATACAAAAGAATTAAACATTATTATTATACATTTTCAATCACACTTGTAATTGTAATTGTAATTTCTTTTATTTTTGTTTGTATTTGTTTAAATGTAATTTTATTTTATTTCTGTAGTTGTAAATTTGTAATTCAGAATTGTAATTTCTTATATTTCTGTTTATATTTGTTTAAATGTAATTTTATTTTATTTCTGTAGTTGTAAATTTGTTATTCAAAATTGTAATTTCTTATATTTCTGTTTGTATTTGTTTAAAAGTAATTTTATTTTATTTCTTTAGTTGTAATTGTATTCAGATTTTAGATTCATTGGCAATTGCTTAATGCAAAATCCTAATACTTGCAATTTGCACATTATTTAAAATTTCGTGATTTAATTTTTTCTTTTATGCTAAAGTCAATAATTTTGAATTGTGAAATGGGACGAGCTCGAGCCGAGTATTCGAACCCGAGATCGACCAAAATGGTCGAGCTTGAGCTCGAGCTCGGACAATATATTTTCCTACACGAGCCGGTCTCGCATAGGATTTTTTAGCTCGTGTCGAGCTCGACCTTTACTGTTACTTAAACGAGCCAATTCTGGACATGTAATACCCGTTCAAGATCGGCTCGTTTACACCCCTAGTTTCATTAATGTAAAAGACATCCATTTATGAAACAATTTGTTTTTTTTTTTTTTTTTTTTTTGCACATGTCCACATAAAAGGATGATGGGAGATTTAAACTAATGACCTTCGCTTCACGAGGCATGATCTTTAACCGATTGAGCTACTCCTTGGAAACATTTATGAAACAATTTGTTTGTTATGGTCTATGTAACTATAATGATATGTAATGGGCTGTTCGATAGTATCAATTTTATTGTCGAAATTTAAAATTTGTTGTACATAGTATTACAATATTTAAATTTAAAAAAAATAAAAATAAAAAAATAAAAAAAAAAAACGTGTTTACATTAACATTGTGTATGCTTTTAAATACAATATCTTTTAAATATAACTATAAAATAGATATTATTCAAATTAAATGGATGGTATTTCCTTAATTATTTATTTGTGAGTACTGAGCTATTTAACGTACAATCTTTAAAGTCGGGGTGTAAGCAGTGTTGATTGAGGCTTTTCAAACTACATAAAAGGCCATAATTAGGTAGAACCCAACTTAACCTACCTAGCCTAGCTAAGATTACGAGTGAAAGGAGAAAGAATAAATGGATTGCGTAAAGAGATGATTAGGTTATGTTTGGCGTATGAAATGACTATTTTATTAAGAACGAGTAATTTTTTATTGAAAATAAAAAAAAAATATGGAATAGCCATTTTTATTGTCTATGAGGGAATGAGAATTAAGGCTGATAATTTTTGATACAACATGTAAATTCAACGCGAACCCAACACAAAATTAAAGGGTTAAGGTTGAGAAGTCTGACCCATTTAAATAAACAGGTCGGATTAAAGTTAATTTATATAGTCTTATATATATATCCAAGCTTCGACATTGTCTGAACTTGACACACAACAACATGGCAGACAATTTTTGACATGACCTGCAAACCCGACACGAATCCAATACAAAATTAAAAGGTTAGAATTAATGGGTTTGACTCGTTTAATTAAATGAGTTGGATTATAGTTGATTATTTCAAGTGTTAAATGTTTATCATGCTAGCAACATAAGTCCTGTCCCCCTTTTTTTTTTCTTCTGCTTTTTCATCCCTTCCGCATATATCTTCAACAAAAACCACCAACCCTAAAAAAACACACAGCAATAAGATGAAATAACTCAACGCCCATAGAATTTTAATTTTATTTCTATAGCATGCATGTGCAAATACTTCCTACCATCTTCCGATAGAATTCTTGAATAATTCTAATCGTTCGAAAAATATCCCCACACCACATGGTCCTTATTTTTCTAGCATATGCATTAAAAAGATCTAGAATTTGAATATTCTTTGGTCACATATATAATTCTTAATTTATAAAGCCAAGAATTAAATATGAGAAGGAAACAATGAATTTAGACCAAAGATGACCAGTTTTATCAATTGACTTTAAAATAAAGTATTATCATTATATATATATATAGGACCATATGATAATATAATAATTATCATTGTAAAACATTGTTAATGTTTTAACTTAATATAAGTTAGTTAATTTTTATATTGACTATTAATTTATTTTTTTAATGCCAAAAATCAAATTACTTATATTTTTAATTTTTTTTATCTTAGGAGGATCAAAATGAAGAGAAAGTGAAGATAACTTTGCCAGAGGCAATTTGATTGTCAGTGTTCTTTGCCTCTTTTTTTTTTTTTTTTGATGTGTTATGATATAAGTTATATAACTATATATTTGGTTTAAGGACTATGTGGAATAGTTGGACTATTATTTTGTTGAAGATCTTGTATAATATTATTTTCATCAAGACATGAAGACTTTAGGTAATGTATGATTTATTATTTAATGATTTATGCACAATAACTTGTGATATATTTAACCTCTCTTGACATTTTTACCAAGTATATAGAACTTGTGTAAGTAATGCAAGGGAGTTAAATATAATCTAACTTTTTTTAGTGTGTTGCAGTTTACATATTTTATTTGGAAACAGATTTAAGGTAATGTATAATTTATTATTTAATAATTTATGCATATTAATTTGTGTTATTATTTAACCTCCCTTGACATTTTTACCAAGTACATAGAACTTGTGTAACTAATGCAAGGGAGTTAAAATTAACTTTATTTTTTTTGTAAGTGTGTTACAACAGGTTTTATTGGGGAGCATACAAAAGAATTAAACATTATTATTATACATTTTCAATCACACTTGTAATTGTAATTGTAATTTCTTTTATTTTTGTTTGTATTTGTTTAAATGTAATTTTATTATATTTCTGTAGTTGTAAATTTGTAATTCAAAATTGTAATTTCTTATATTTCTGTTTATATTTGTTTAAATGTAATTTTATTTTATTTCTGTAGTTGTAAATTTGTTATTCAAAATTATAATTTCTTATATTTCTGTTTGTATTTGTTTAAAAGTAATTTTATTTTATTTTTTTAGTTGTAATTGTATTCAAATTTTAGATTGATTGGCAATTGTTTAATGCAAAATCCTAATACTTGCAATTTGCACATTATTTAAAATTTCGTGATTTAATTTTTTCTTTTATGCTAAAGTCAATAATTTTGAATTGTGAAATGGGACGAGCTCGAGCCGAGTACTCGAGCCCGAGATCGACCAAAATGGTCGAGCTTGAGCTCGAGCTCGGATAATATATTTTCCTACACGAGCCGGTCTCGCATAGGATTTTTCAGCTCGTGTCGAGCTCGAGCTTTACTGTTACTTAAATGAGCCGATCCCGGACATGTAATACCCGTTCAAGATCGGCTCGTTTACACCCCTAGTTTCATTAATGTAAAAGACATCCATTTATGAAACAATTTGTTTTTTTTTTTTTTTTTTTTTGGACATGTCCACATAAAAGGATGATGAGAGATTCAAACTAATGACCTTCGCTTCACGAGGCATGATCTTTAACCAATTGAGTTACTCCTTGAAAACATTTATGAAACAATTTGTTTGTTATGGTCTATGTAACTATAATGATATGTAATGGGCTGTTCGATAGTATCAATTTTATTCTCGAAATTTAAAATTTGTTGTACATAGTATTACAATATTTAAATTTTTTTTTTTTTTTTTTTAAAAAAAACTTGTTGACATTAACATTGTGTATGCTTTTAAATACAATATCTTTAAAATATAACTATAAAATAGATATTATTCAAATTAAATGGATGGTATTTCCTTAATTATTTATTTGTGAGTACTGAGCTATTTAACGTACAATCTTTAAAGCCGGGGTGTAAGCAGTGTTGATTGAGGCTTTTCAAATTACATAAAAGGCCATAATTAGGTAGAACCCAACTTAACCTACCTAGCCTAGCTAAGATTACGAGTGAAAGGAGAAAGAATAAATGGATTGCGTAAAGAGATGATTAGGTTATGTTTGGCGTATGAAATGACTATTTTATTAAGAAAATGAGTAATTTTTTATTGAAAATAAAAAAAAAATATGGAATAGCCATTATTATTGTCTATGAGGGAATGAGAATTAAGGCCGATAATTTTTGACACAATATCTAAATTCAACGCGAATTCAACACAAAATTAAAGGGTTAAGGTTGAAAAGTCTGACCCATTTAAATAAACAGGTCGGGTTAAAGTTAATTTATATAGTCTTATATATATCAAAGCTTCGGTACTGTCCGAACTTGACACACAACATCATGGCAGACAATTTTTGACATGATCTGCAAACCCGACACGAATCCAATACAAAATTAAAAGATTAAAATTAAGGGGTTTGATTCATTTAATTAAATGAGTTGGATTATAGTTGATTATTTCCAGTGTTAAATGTTTATCATGCTAGCAACATAAGTCCTATCCCTATTTTTTTTTTCTTCTGCTTTTTCATCCCTTCCGCATATATCTTCAACAAAAACCACCGACCCTAAAAAAACACACAGCAATAAGATGAGATTATTCAACGCCCATCTTAAATACCCTAGAATTTTAATTTTATTTCTATAGCATGCATGTGCAAATACTTCCTACCATCTTCCGATAGAATTCTTGAATAATTCTAATCGTTCTAAAAATATCCCCACACCACATGGTCCTTATTTTTCTAGCATATGCATTAAAAAGATCTAGAATTTGAATATTCTTTGGTCACATATATAATTCTTAATTTATAAAGCCAAGAATTAAATATGAGAAGGAAACAATGAATTTAGACCAAAGATGACCAGTTTCATACTGTTCATTGAACGTCTAGAAAGAGTACAAACAACAGGCACAAAGGAGATTTCCACGAAATTGATCGAATGTGTCGACTGTGGTTTGTTTACATGACAATTCAAAGTCAGAAGGAATATTAGGATGACATAAAAACAATGAATTGCACACATTTTTATGCTTTCCAAAAGCATAAAAACAATTATACGTACTAATAAAAAAGCAAAAAAAAAATAATATATGATATTAAGAAGAAAGAAGAATCACAAATATAATGATCTCAGATTGCATATAAACAATGACAAGGAGCAACTGAGTGCAGCAGCATGATAAATCCACTAATTGGGCACTTCAAAGCATAGACGAAGCCGGGATTTTGGTCTCTGGAAGCAAAATTAAAGATAGAGTTGAAAATAATGATTAAAAACATTAAAGAATATGTTTAGCTTAAGTTGATTTTAGCATTAATTAGGCCAAGTTCAAACTAAGCATTAGCCCCTCCAAAATTTTAAATTTGCCTCCGAATTTATTTTTATTTTTTTCGTCTCTCATTGGAGGTGTCTTGATAATTATCTTAATTGAATTCATGCTTAAGAGACTTTTAAGACTCCAAGCAGCTTCTCACTTTAGAAGCTATTTAATTAACCTTTTGGGCCCAGTTTTAAACCCAATTGAAAAGCAGGAACCAATTTAAGCAATGATTTAATCCACTTCTATAGCTGCTGATAAGATTATTATCCACATAAATTTTCACATATAACTTGGATAACATGGCTCCGAGCCAGAATCATGAAGAAAAAATGACCAATTTTTCTATCAACATCAACTCATTCTCCACAAGTTGAGCAACAAATCATTCCCCCCCGTTTAATACTCATCCTGCTATCTATCATTGCAGTTTCTAATCATTAACTCAACCTTAATTAAAAACAAATTACATCACATTTTAGTTTAATGAATAGAGTTGTGATATTTGCACACACCCATCTTGTGCACACAATGGGTGTAGAGCTTATGCATGTGGGACTAGAGACGGAGCAAGACATTTTAATGGAATGGGCCATTTTTTTTTATTATTTTTTTTTTTTTAACTAGGGGTTAAAGTATGAAATATATATATACTTCTTTACTTAAATTGAGAAATTTCAGTTGGATAAATTGTGTGCTTCTCGGCGTTTTCGCAAGGTTTTACCTGGATGACATGACTCTAAAAAAATATATATATTTTTAATCCATTGACCCAAGCATGTTCTGCTCGCTTATTGCCCTAATAATGAGTTTCCATAAGATTTGTCATCAGCTTTTCCTTTCTCCTACAAAGTAAAGGCTAATACGGGAACTAAAATAATTAACAATTTAATGCTGAAAATTACTTAGGATTTGGATGGAAATCGAGTGGGATTTAGTTGCCATATATGCGAAACTACTTTCCTTATATGCACATTCAGCTGTAATTAAGCTTAATACTTGAGGTGTATCACTTACCAACTCATAACTAATTTTTTTTTCTTCAAGAAATTGGGGGGGTGGGGGAATGGTCCCCACAGCCCCTCCCCTCCTCCGTCACTGTATGGGATTCATGTAGGTTGAATTTTATATACATGGGTCTCATTTTCATTGTAAATATGCATACAATTCAATGTGTACAAATATTCTTTTCCTAATGGATAACCAAAGACTCTGTAAACCAAGATTTGCAACACACAATTCAGGTCATGTCAAAGTCATTCTTACATATCTAACTCAAGTGACAGGTCCACTGTCATTAACTTTCAAACCAATATGTGTATATATTACACATTCAAATTTGACCTACTTTTGGTAGGTGAGTGACTCAGACCTTCTCATCCTTCAAATTTGCAGTACTTCCCAAGGTTAGATATATTTACTAGGAAAACTAATATAAAGGCCAATAAAAAGAAGCCCTATTCATTGACAATAATACTTAAAAACTGACGTAACTTTGATGTAGGATGTCAAAAGGAGATTCTAGTGTTCAGGAAATTAGGGTTCGGGTTTATAAAAGATCATGGAATTGATGAGAATTAGGTTTTGGGGTTTGTGTCTGTTGATTCCCAACCAGATAAGAATCATCCAATTTAGTAGAACATATTGCAATTTTAGCTCAACCCTTTTTTTTCCTTTTTTTTTTTTTTAAAAAAAAAGAAGTACAAAGGGAGAAAGAGGAAGGGAAAACTACAACATCAAACACAAAAAATGGGTGAACGTACAACATAAAAAACACCCAAAGAAACCATCCAGTACAGTGCAAAAAGATCCTAAAATTACAGGGTATGGATTAAAAATTTGGTCCGGTCCATATAAGTCTCGGCTCTGTGGCCAAGTAGAAGGCCACCCCACTTGGGGGTTTGATGTGGCAAAATAAGGTGGCCCCTTGCACCACTCCACATGCGACCAATCAAATATTTACATTCAAGGCCCAATAGAAGAAAGAGGTCCACGGTAGGCTTGGCAATTCGGGTTGTCGTGTCAACCCATTTAGTTGACGTGTCAACCCGTTTAACTAATTTGGTAAAACATGTGTCATTAACGCGTCATAATTATGTCATAAACGGGTTGACGGGTCATAAGCGTGTCATAAACAAGTTTATTGGTTATAAACGAGTTATTAACGGGTCATAAACGCGTTATAAACAAGTTGATGGGTTATAAACAAGTTGATGGGTCATAAACGAATTATAGCATAAACCCAAACCCTATATATTCGTGTCGGATTCGCGAACCGTGTCAAAATTGTCAAGCCTAGTCCACGGTCTGTCAACAAAAACCATAAGAACCAAGTATTAAACTCCAAAAATAAAGAGTTGGCATTATGGTTTCCCCAAGTCAAGAACACAAGCCTCTGCGTACAAACTATAAATAGCGCATACTGCACAGCCATCCAACTAGGGGTGGCAATTGGTTTTAGAATATCGGTTCAAGTCCTGTCAATCTATAGTTATAAGACTATATAAGTCAACTATAACTCGATCAATTTAATTAAACTGGCCAAACCCCTTAATCCTAACTTTCTAATTTTGTGTTCGATTCGTGTTAAAAATTGTTAGCCTCAAATGTCGCGTGTCGAGATATGAATATAAGATTTGACATTAAAATGGACAAAAAAAAAAAGTCATGTACGCTTATAATTGTATTTCTATAAATTTTATTGGAGTATAATGGACATTTTGTATTACGTGTGAGTCACGTGATTGCGTTTATCGTCCAAGTTAATAGAATTTCCTAATAGATGGACCAGGAATACTACAATCTCAATGGTAAGTTTGAAAGAAAAGTTGAACAAATTGAAAGATTGAGAGAGATGTTACAAATTAGTTAGTAGATGGAGGGGATATATAAATATAATTTCTCGTAAATTATTTATGCAACTTCTCGCCTTCGGTAATACTATACACACTAACACTTCTCCACATTTATTTTTACACTCTCTTATGTGATTTTTAAAACTACCATTAAATTTAAAATGAAATTTTATTAAATTTTAACACGTGAAAAAGTAAAAATGTATATAGCTTTACTCTCTCGCCTTCCACTTCCAGTGGTTTGTATGGCATTGTACGTCATCACCGTCATCATTATTGTTGTTATTATAATGGGGGACTCAACTCAAATGGCCACTCATAAAGAGCAAATTTAATTAACTTGTAAATAAGTTTATTTAAAGAGTTGTAGATAGACTCAATCAGCAAAAAGGATAGAATCCAGTTACATGATGAGATGTGGAACTCTTATAGATAGAGATAGAATAGAATTAATTATCAGAAAAAGTTCTACCTATGCATGCTAGCTCTACGTACGCTGCATCTATAAAGCTTCTAGTACGTACTCTGAAAACGTTAATGTGGTTTACTCACGTACGTACGTAGTTGGCTACCAACGGTGAATATTCTTGTTTTTCCTCACAAATATATTGTACTTTGCTCACGTCAAAGCTTTTTTTTTTTTTTTTTTTTTTTTTTACATATCTCCTTGATTTATTTAATTGTATATAAAATTTTATTTATACAAAAAGAGTCTGAATGTTATAAGTCTCTTTCTACTTTTACATTAATAACAATAAATCTAATTTATTTTCTTATAATTTTTGTTTTTTGAATGCTTGTAACTCTTGTTTCTTAAGTTCTCGTAACTCTTGTCTCAATATAAGATATCACAAATTTAATAGTAGATTTAAAACTTGGTTGTATGGAGATTGATGTAAAAAAAGTTGTTTAGGAAATATATGTGTATTATTTCTCATTTCTCATTTCACAGTGCTTAGGTGATAATTTCAACTAATTTTTGAATTAATTTTTTTAAAAAAAAAGAAAAATCTAAGGATTTGATAGTTGTCCATCGTTCACTGCATCACTATCTGATAATTATTATGTCTGTTTCATTAATGTAAAAGACATCCCATTTATGAAACAATTTGTTTGTTATGGTCTATGTAACTATAATGATATATAACGGACTGTTCGATAGTATCAATTTTATTATCAGAATTTAAAATTTGTTTTACATAATATTACAATATTTAAATTTTTTAAAAAAAAGTGTTGACATTAACATTTTGTATATTGTTAAATACAATATCTTTAAAATATAACTATAAAATAGATATTATTCAAATTAAATGGATGATAATTCCTTAATTATTTATTTGTGAGTACTGAGCTATTTAACGTACAATCTTTAAAGTCGGGGTGTAAGCAGTGTTGATTGAGGCTTTTCAAATTACATAAAAGATGATAATTAGGTAGAACCCAACTTAACCTACCTAGCCTAGCTAAGATTACGAGTACAAGGAATAAGAATAAATAGATTGCGTAAAGAGACGATTAATTAGGTTATGTTTGGTGTATGAAATGATTATTTTATTAAGAAAATGACTTGTTTTTTATTGAAAAAAAAGATATATATGGAATGAAAAAGTTTTGGAATAGCCATTGTCATTGTCTATAAGGAAATGAGAATTAGTCTGTGAGGAAATGAGAATTAAGATTGACAATTTTTAACACGACATGTAAATTCAATACGAACCAAACACAAAATTAAAGGGTTAAGATTAAGAAGTCTGACCCATTTAATTAAACAAGCCGGGTTAATGTTAACTTATATAGTTTTATATATATCCAAACTTCGACACTGTCCGAACCTGATACACAACATCATGGCAGATAATTTTTGATATGACCCGCAAACTCGACACGAACTCAACACAAAATTAAAATATTAGAATTAAAGGGTTTGACTCGTTTAATTAAATGAGCCGAATTATGATTAATTATTTCAAAAGTGTTAAATGTTTATCATGCGTAACATAAGTCCTATCCCTTGTTAATATTTTTCTTCGGCTTTTTCATCCCTTTCGCATCTTCAACAAAAACCATCAAACCTTAAAGTACCCACAGCAATAAGATGAAATAACTCAACGCCCATAGAATTTTAATTTTATTTCTACAGCATGCATGTGCAAATACTTCCTACCATCTTCCAATAGAATTCTTGAATAATTCTAAATCGTACTAAAAATAACCCCACACCACATGGTCCTCATTTTTCTAGCATATGCATTAAACATATCTAGAATTTGAATACTCTTTGGTCACATATATAATTCCCAATTTATAAAGCCAAGAATTAAATATGAGAATGAAACAATGAATTTAGACCAAAGATGATCAGTTCAACTGTTCATTGAACGTCTAGAAAAGAGGACTAAAAATTAAAGAATCATTTCCTTGGACCAACAGGAATAAAGGAGATTTCCACGAAACTGATCGAATGTGTCCATTGTGGTTCGTTTACGTACATGACAATTCAAAGTCAGAAGGAATATTAGGATGACATAAAAACAATGAATTGCACACATTTTTATGCTTTTTCCAAAAGCAACAAATTAAATGAACTTCGGCATGACATTAATCGATCAGATGCTGCGATAATATAATATAATCAAGATTTGAAAAACAATTATACTAATAAAAAAAAGGAAAAAAAAATAATTATATAAGAAGAAAGAAGAATCACGAATATATTGATAAATCCACTAATTGGGCACTTCTAAGCATAGGCGGAGCCGGGATTTTGGTCTCTGGAGGCAAAATTAAAGATATAGAGTTGAAAAATAATGATTAAAAACATTAAGGAATATGTTTAGCTTAAGTTAATTTTAGCATTAATTAGGCCAAGTTCAAACTAAGCATTAGCCCCTCCAAAATTTAAAATTTGCCTCCTAATTTATTTTTATTTATTTTTAATGAAATATCCCCTCTAAAATTAATTTTTTACCCTTTTAATTTTTTATTAGTTTTGTCCCCTACACTTATATGTATAGTTTCTTCTCTCATTGGAGGTGACTTGATAATTATCTTAATTGAAATCATGCTTAAGAGACTTTTAAGAGTCCAAGCAGCTTCTCACTTTAGAAGCTATTTAATTAACCTTTTGGGCCCAGTTTTAAACCCAATTGAAAAGCAGGAACCAATCTAAGCAATGATTTAATCCACTTCTATAGCTGCTGATAAGATTATTATCCACATACGTATTCACATATGACTGACTTGGATAACATGGCTCCGAGCCAGAATCATGAAGAAAAAATGACCAATTTTTCTATCATCAACTCATTCCCCCCCGTTTAATACTCATCTTGTTATCTATCATTGCAGTTTCTAATCATTAACTCAACCTTAATTAAAAACAAATTACATCACATTTTAGTTTAATGAATAGAGTTGTGTTATTTGTTTAATGAATAGAGTTGTGTTATTTGCACACACCCATCTTGTACACACAATGGGTGTGAAGCTCATGCATGTGCGACTAGAGACGGAGCCAGACATTTTAATGGGAGTGGGCCATTTTTTTTTTAACTAGGGGTTAAAGTATGAAATATATATATATATTTCAATACAGAGTTTTTTTTTTTTTTTAAACAAAAAAAGTAAAGAAAATTGTAGTCCAAAGATTTAGAAAAATGAAAAAAAAAAAAAAATCTCAGTTTTTGTACTGAAATTGAGAAATTTCAGTTTGATGAATTAATTGTGTGCTTCTCGGCGTTCTTGCAAGGCTTTACCTAGATGACATGGCTCTGAAAAAAAAAATATATATTTTTAGCCCATTGACCCGAGCATGTTCATGAGTAGTTCTGCTCGCTTATTGCTCTAGTCATGAGTTTCCATGAGATTTGTCATCAGCTTTTCCTTTCTCCTACAAAGTAAAGGATAATATGGGAACTAAAATAATTAACAATTTAGTGCTGAAAATTACTCAGGATTTGGATGGAATATTTTTTTTTCATCAAGAAATTGGGGGTGGGGGAATGGTCCCTACCGCCCTCTTCCTCCGGCACTGTGTAAGATCCATGTAGGATGAAGTTTATATGCATGGATCTCATTCTCATTGTAAATATGCATACAATGTGTACAAATATTCTTTTCCTAATGGATAACCAAAGACTCTGTCGACCAAGATTTGCAACTTGTCACAATTCAGGTCATGTCAAAGTCATTCTTACATATCTAACTCAAGTGACAGGTCCACTGTCATTAACTTTCAAACCAATATGTGTATATATATACACCAGAAATGCTATTAGTACACCACAGGTACAGCAGGGGTACAACACCCCCTCACATGGGGTGGCCCCCAATGTGTGGGGCCCACCCCATGTGAGGGGGTGTTGTACCCATTCAAATTTGACCTCCTTTTGGTAGGTGGGTGACTCAGACCTTCTCATCCTTCAAATTTGCAGCACTTATCAAGGTTAGATATATTTACTAGGAAAACTCTTATAAAGGCCAATAAAAAGAAGCCCTATTCATTGACAATAATACTTAAAAACTGACGTAACTTTGATGTAGGATGTCAAAGGGAGATTCTAGTGTTCAGGAAATTAGGTTTTGGGGTTTGTGTCTGTTGATTCCCAACCAGATAAGGATCATCCAATTTAGTAGAACATATTGCAATTTTAGCACAAGCCTTTTTTTCAACAAAAAAAAAAAGCAAGTACAAAGGGAGAAAGAGGAAGGAAAACTACAACAATATCAAACACAAAAAAATGGGTGAATAACATAACAAACACCCAAAGAAACCAACCAGTACAGTGCAAAAAGATCCTAAAATTACAGGGTATGGACCAAAAATTTGGTCCAGTCCATATGAGTCTCGGCTCTCTGGCCAAGAAGAAGGCCAGAGTTAGATATGTAAGTCAACCATAACTCGATCCATTTAATTAAACGGGCCAAACCCCTTAATCCTAACTTACTAATTTCGTGTTCGATTCGTGTTAAATTTGTGAGTCGTGTTAAAAATTATCAGCCTTAAATGTCGCGTGTCGAGGTATGAGTATAAGATTATATAGGTCAACCCTAACTCAACTCATTTAATTAAACGGGTTAGACACATTCGTCTAACCCGCTAATTTCCTGTTGCGTTCGTGTCAAGTTTACGGATCATGTAAAAAATTGTCAGCCCCACATCCAACAAGAAAAGAGAAATCAATCGTAGTCTCTTGGCAACTATCAGAAATATAGAACATGCCTTTCATATGCACTTTTTGGCAAATGCCTTCCATATACATGCTTTGTTCTTGCAATTCTCAAATTCTAAACCCCTATTAGAAAAGACTAAGTGCTACAAAGAGGTAACTGCAAATTCACAGGAGCCAGTTAAAAGCTCAAAGCAAAAACAGAATCCACTTAGGATGAGGATGGTTCAAGTCTAAACTGCACTCCACTCTTACGCCATTAAAAACTTCTTCATTTCCATTTTGCCCTAAGACGATTCCCGTAAAAGCATTGCCCCCACTTCTCATCAGAAAGAACATTATTCAAATATTTGTTACAAGACAACTTAACTCCCACAAGCCATGCACTCTTCTCGATTCTGCAATGAACACACTACCTGTGCCATCTCAGCCTTACTATCATCGTCCATCATTTTAGGATTCTCCTGTTTCACCACATTAAAAGCAGAAGAGTTAAATAAAAAGGGCACTAATGGAAGTGCCATGAAGAAAAATTCCTTCCCGCTCCCAATATATCTCCATCTCTGGAATGGAACCACCACAATAAATGGAGCCATCACTATAGATTATGAAACTATTTGAGAATATCATGCGACAGTTGTTTCAGTTTATTAATACCAAACTGGTGATAACTTCTCTTCTTGTGATGGCCCCATTTCAGATGATGGATCATCCCAACTTTGATAACCAACATAAGTATAAATTACATTGTTTAAAGCAGAGGTATCAACGGTGAATTTGATAGCATCAGCTGCAGCACGTGTTCTCAGATAATACATTCCCGTTTTCAGACCCTTGTGTGTGCGGAAAAATAAAACAATAGTTAATAGTAATAAATTAAATAATCAATGATTATAAACACTTCCGATCTAAGGATGAACATGGGAAACTAGAATTGCTAAATTAGGGCAGATTCGTAAGACCAAGAGAGATGTATTATATTTGACTTACAAACATTGCATAGGAGTTGATACCTTAGACCAAGCATGAAAATGCAGGGAAGTTAGCTTCCCAGTATCTGGTTGGTCCATGTAAATATTCAGACTCTGACTCTGATCAATGTAGCATCCACGATCAACAGCCATGTTAACCAACGTCTTTTGCTTAATTTCCCACACAGTCCTGATATTATGAAGCGACACTTCCTTAGCACCAGATCAAGATTTTAGCAAAGCAGTTAAAAGCATAAACAAAAAGAAAATATTTAATACTTGTAAATAGCTTTCAGATCCTCAGGAATCTCAGGAATCTTCGAAACTGAGCCATTCTCATATATTATCTTGTTCTTAAGAGCATGAGACCAAAGACCCATTTCTGTTAGATCATGAAGGAGGTGTTTGTTCACTACAATAAATTCACCACTGAGAGGAAAAAAAGGTTTAGCTGGCAGAGACTGGCTGAGTTTAGAGGAAGCTGTAAATTAAGGAAAACCATACCTTAAAACTCTGCGAGTATATATGTTGGAGGTATAAGGCTCAAAACACTCATTGTTACCGAGAATTTGGCTGGTTGTAGCAGTGGGCATAGGTGCTACAAGAAGGGAATTTCTTACTCCATTTTTCGAGATCATTTCCCTAATAGCAGCCCAATCCCATCGATCTGATGGTGTTACACCCCACATGTCTACCTGAAGAATTCCCTAAAGGAAAGGAAAGAAAGGTTGTTATAGCTCGAAATTGTCTCTGCAGGCACACCACATTCGATAAGCTGCAAGCAAGGTTTGCAAAATTCCATGCTGTCGGCAATTTGCTAGAATCTTAAAAGATAAACAGAAATAAGAGAGAGGAAAAAAAAAAAAAAGAGAGGAGAAAGAACCATTTTAATTATCAGTTGAGAGTATGACATAATCCCACCTAACCAACAAAAAGATTGCAATTCTCTAAATGTTTCAATTTATTTATAAGGAAAGAGGGATCATTCAGGTAAAAATGTCCATTTTGGCCCAAAATGAGGATGAATCATGCCAACATATGCACCACAAAAGCATAGCAGCACACATCCTCTTGGTACAACAATCTGGCAACATGACATCTTATGTAAAATGGTTGGGGAGAAGTCAAATACCCTTCCCCCACCCCACCAACCCTCTCTGCTTCCTAGGTTTCCAAGAAATGAGGAAAGATGTTGGGCAGAATTGTACAAATACCTTGCTCAGAGGACTCCCATGGTACGTCTCATAAGGGCCATCTTTTGAAGCCAACTCAGAAGAAGCTTTCAGTGCATGGTAGTATATGGTTTCAAATATGTCTTTGTTCAACTGTAGGGCCTGCAATACAAGCCGCCATACTAAATCTACTGGAACACCTTAAAATGACCAAAAAAAGCATGGCAGATTTGAGCTCATACCTCTGGTGAATCAAATGCCATGCCAAGTAGGATGAAGGTATCAGCAAGACCCTGAGCTCCGATGCCAATTGGCCTGTTTTGTAAATTTGACCTTTTCGCAGTTTCAACAGGGTAGTAATTTATATCAATTATTTTGTTGAGATTTGCAGTAACTACTCTAGTAACCTGTCAGAGAAACACATGGAGAAAAAACAAATTAAAAATTGAATTCCTGAGATACAATATATTGATCGGTTTGTATGAAGACAACAAATACAGTATGGGTAACCACATACAAATTTCCACATATAGCTTTTATACAAGTGTGCTTAAGATAGACACAGGCTTGTGGGTGGATTTGTTTGTTAAAAAACAAACCTCTGCAAGTTTGTCAAAATCAAAATATCGGTTCTTCGAATCTCTACTACCAACCAGCTTAGATGAGTGTGACTCGACAGGAGCCCCCTACGCCAAGCAAGCAAAACGTGTTGATTAACATATTATTGAAAGGGGAACAATGTTACTTGGAATGATGATAAACGAAATTTGAAAGACCCACCTTTTCCCTGACATATCGTGGTAAAGCAATGGATGCTAAATTGCAAACTGCAGTTTCAGTCGGACTTGAGAACTCAATAATCTCAGTGCAGAGATTTGAGGACTTGATGGTGCCCAGATTCTGTTGGTTACTTTTCCTATTACAAGAATCCTGGAGGGGACAAAAAAAAAAGAATCAAGAAACCAAAGCAAAATATTGTCAAATAATGAGATGTTTGTGTTTGTTATGCACCTTGAAAAGCATAAAAGGAGTTCCAGTTTCGATCTGGGAATGTAAAATTTCAAACCAGAGTTTCCTAGCAGATATGACCTTCTTTTCCCTTCCCTGAGTCCACAAAAAAAAATGATCTGGTTGTCGCTTCCAAAGCAAAGGCATCTATATGCTGTATTATTAAGGTAGATGATCAAATTTACCTCCTTTTCGTATAGGGTGTACAACTTTTCAAAATCTTCTCCCCAATAATCAGCCAAACCAGGAGCCTCATTTGGGCAAAACAAAGACCAATGCCCATCACCTAGGACTCTTTCCATAAAAAGATCAGGTATCCAAAGAGCATAAAAAAGATCTCGAGCACGATGCTCTTCCTGCAGACACAGTAAAATTATAATTGTGAGGAAGAAATAAGAAAACATCAATAGTTTAGAGAGAGAGAGGGGGGGGGGGGGGGAGGGGGAGGGGGATTAATTTTGTGTAAACCAACATAAGTCACAGCCTAAATTAGGATGCTTTTGTAAATTTAAGGAAGCACTTTATTTGTTTGAAAATAATAAAGCTCCTGAACCCCTCCAAAAGTACCTTTCCATGATTTTTTCTAAGATCTAGAAACTCAAAGACATCAGCATGCCATGGCTCCAAATATATAGTGACAGCACCTGAAGAAATGGCACAAAATTGATCATATTGAAATTACACGGTGTGGGCCAAGTGTGTCAGTGTCTTTTTGGTAAGGCCTTGCAAAATTACCCTTTCTCTTGCCTCCCCCTTGATCAACATAACGAGCAGTGTCATTAAACACTTGAAGCATAGGAATAATGCCATTGGAAGTCCCATTTGTCCCACGAATGTAGCTACCTGCTGCACGGATATTATGAACAGAGAGACCAATTCCTCCAGCTGATTTGCTGATAACAGCACACTCCTTCAAGGTATCAAATATTCCCTCAATGCTATCATCTTTCATGCACACAAGAAAGCAGCTACTCAACTGCCAAATCATAAAAGGAAAAAAAAAAAAGAGAAGAAGAAGAAGGAAGTAAGTAACAAAGGATATGACACGAGTATGTTGTCAGAAAAAATGAGCATCACAATTAAAACATGGAGGAACAATGAAACTGCACAATAGTACTTGGGGCTGTGGAGTTCCTGCACTAAAAAGGGTAAGGGTGGCATGAGTGAACCAGCGCTGAGACATCAAATGGTATGTCTTCAGAACAGAGTCAATGTCATCTTTGTGGATGCCAACAGCAACCCTCATTAACATGTGCTGCGGCCTTTCCATAACCTTCCCATCAACCTTTAAAAGATACGACCTCTCAAGGGTTTTGAAGCCAAAATAATCATAGTCAAAATCTCTGTGATATATTATCTCACTGTCCAGACGTGCAGCATTCTGAAACAAAAAAATATATATATATATAGAATTCAATAGATACATTCCTCAACGATATGAGATAAGGATCTTAGAAAACAGCATACTTAGAACTTTTCATCCAAACACCTATTGGTTTCACTCTTTTCCTACAATATGAAGAGTATATAAAAGGGCACCCATGCAGTTAGAATATAGTCAAAAAAAAAAAATTATGATACCGAATCTTGTGAAAATAGGTGGGATGTATGCTTAGTTGACTAAGTTGAGTTTCAGAAACTTGTCAAAGTAATAAAATACTAAAATAATTTAAAAAGAAGAAGAAGAAGAAGCGAAACAAAACTAACTTGGTTACAAAGTACATGCCAATAAGTAATATTGATAGTTGACAGGTCATGACTCTATACTTTGAGCATAAAGCCGAGGAATCATTCTGGAGTTTGTATCCGTGTGTAAGTACCTTCATGATTATTTCATAGACATCATCAGCAACAAGAGAAGCCTTCTGCCCAGACCTCTTATCAAAATAATTGTACATGACTTTTATCCTGCATCAACCATGCACACAAAATCACTTCATTTCGCTACATAGCATTGCTCAAATCCAAAACTGTCAGAATCTTCAAAACTGGAATCAGTCATATCAAATTACACAATCTAAACAAAAGTCAGTTGTGTAGGATACTCACGTCTCTGAAAATGACTTCTTTGTATTCTTATGCAGATTCGAAACTGCGATTCTTGCAGCCAACTGTATCACATTTTCAAGGAACCAAACGAAAATATTCAAATTTAAACCAAACCAATTATAGTCCAAGTACCAAACTCAGCCGCAAACAGAAAAATGAGCGTGTAAAATTCATAAACCACATTTATAATTATCAAATTAACCATGATACTCCAATATTCAAGGAATCAAGAAACCCATACAGCTTAACTAATCACAAATACCAACCAAGGCATAATCTGGGTGGTTCGTGGTCATGGCGGCCGCAGTCTCCGTAGCCAATTCATCAACTTGGATGGTGGTGATACCCTTGAAGAGGCCAGCACAGACCTTCTGCGCGACAAGAACGGGGTCGCAATGCTCGACGCTGAGCCCGTAACTCAGCTTCTTTAGCCGGGCCTTGATTTTGTCGAAGCGCACCGGCTCTTGGCGCCCGTCTCTTTTGGCCACGTACATTTTGTAACCGCAAAAAGGGACTTCGAGAATAAAGAAGGATTTAGCAATTTGTTTGATGGGCCAGTAGGGACTTTCGTCGAACACGTAGGAGACATGGGCTGAAGGAATCAAATAGAGAATTTATAGAGAGAAAAAGAGTGGTGTGGAAATTTGGGAAGGAAGAAGATTGCAAGGGAAGATTCAAACAAAACAAAAAAAAAGAAGAGTGCAAGGGAAGGAAGAGCAAGGCTTTGGAACTTTGAATTTGAATCAATCAGAGTAACTTGGTTATCTTTTAAGGTTAATTCTTTTAACTTGGTTTGGTATTTGAAGTTTCCCGCTGAGAGTTGGCTGTGTGCGGTTATATATGAGACAAGGTAGTTGGTGGGTTTGGGCGAGAGTAATCCTTTTAAGTCACTCTTTGTCATTCTTATTTTTTGTGGGGCACAAAAGAGTAATTTCCATAATTACTTTGGTTTGGACACATGAGGGACAAAATATCCGCCCGTTTCCTAATTGCTCATACCAAAATTCATGCAAAAACTATTTTTACTTTTACGTTACATTGCAACTAAAAACTGAAAAACTTCTTTCAAAAAACCATTACCAATTCAGCCCTATACATATATATATATATAAGTTGAATTAATCATCAAAAACAAGAATTGGGCCAAAATTTAGGATTCATTTGTGTTTGGCAAAACATTCTCTTTTTTTTTTTCTTGAATAATAATAAAAATTGATTGATGTGAAGTAAAGGTGCAAAAAATTTTTGAATATTTTTAACAAAAAAGTGAAAGAAAGCTATTTGATAAAGTGAAAAAAGAAGCTTTGATTTTTTTTTTTTTAAGAATTAATTGATGTGATATATAGGTGAAATGTTTGTGAGATAAAAGTGAATAAAATTGTTTAGTAATGTTAAGAAATGAGTTTATATATATATATATATATAGAGAGAGAGAGAGAGAGAGTTACTGTATGTGACTGTGTAGTTGTTGCATATATAGGCAGTTTTTGGGACTTGACTTAGAGCATCCTAAGAGTAATTATTATTTTAGCCCTTCAAAATATATATTTTTTTTATTTTAACTATCGATTTTTTAATACAAATTTCAACAAATTATTTATCATATTTTTTACTTTTTTAAAAATATTATTTTTTATCGTAAAAATTGAGGGAGAGGGAGTAAGAGAGGGGAAAAGAGGAAAAAGAAAAGAATTTATTTATATATATATATATATATATACTACAGTAAATTTTCATATAGTTAACTGTAGTAAAATGGATAAAGATGATCTATTTCGAAGGTATACGAGCCATACGAAGGTATCCTGGAGCAGGATTATCCTAATACGCGTCTATCACATAATTTTCTGTGCGGCCAAACAGAGGCAGTCTTGCACGTTCACTTCCTTTCCACCCAACGAACATCACCGCGTGCAAGTAACCAGGAGAAGACTCAGAAGAGGGAAAGAAGACTTGGTAGTTAATTACAAACTTTTACTCTCTCTCTCTCTCTCTCTCTGATTTCTTCAAGCGCAATCCAAAGCGAAAGAATGGCAGATAAACAAGAATCCACGTCGAGTCCACTGAATCAACTATCCGATCCGGACGACGACGTCGCAAAGTCTCCTCCAAACTCCCCCAATTCCTCCACTCGCAAGGTCAGTTACCCTTTGTAAATTAAGACCCGCCGTCACTTTAGCAAAAACTCCCCCAATTCGAATGGATCTTGTACGCACCTCTCAGCTATTTTTCAAAATTTGCTTACTCTATTCACTGTTCCATTCTGAGCTGGTAGTTATTTCTATTATAAAGCTTTTTAATTTATAGTATTATTCATATTTGGTCAGGCTTGCTATGCTGTTCTCCAGAGTTGGGTCTCAAAGAAGTTCATGACTGGATGGTAATAAGCGTAATAACCGAATGTTTTGTTTACTCTTTTATTTTTTTTTTGGTTCTAATATAGAAATATATACGTATGTTGGTATTCTATCTGAGCAAGATTTGGTGTTTGAATGGTGAAAATGTAGTGTGGTTCTGTTTCCTGTGGCGGTTACGTTCCTCATCACATGGTGGTTTATTCAGTTCTTTGATGGTTTCTTCAGTCCAGTATATGAGAGCCTTGGCATTGACATATTTGGTAAGAGTCTAAAGCCCCCAATTCTCAATTTTTGTTTCTTGATTTTTTAACTTGTTTTCTGTTTTTAGCTAGACATTTCTAGAGGAAACCAAAAAAAAAGGAACGAAGTTTTTGAGTGTGAAATAATAGAAAATGCTACAAGAAGTGTCCTTGCTGTGTTATTTTTTGGAGGTCTCTTAGAGCATTTCTAGTAGCCTCACCAAATTTTACTCACTAAAGTAGCTAAAAACCACTTTTCTCTATTCTGGTGAGCTACTTTTTTAAAAATTTTCCAGCAACCATTTTAACTATTCACTATCACTGTTCCATTTAAATAATACTTTTTTAGATTTCTTTATTCTTTCTCTATTTAATCTTTTTATACAACAAGGTACCATACATCTTCATCTTGAGATTAGATCATTGCTACGAAATTCACAGAAGTTTTCATTTGCTTCTCAACCAAATTCAAAAAAGAACGAAAGAAAAGATAAATTAAAGAACCACAAAGTTTATGTCAGGAACAAAGAAACATTCATGTCCATGAAATAAGGACATCATCGTGTGAGAGAGATGAAAGATGGGAGAAGAAAGGAAAAAAGTGTGCTGTGATCATGTGAGAGAGAAAGGAGAAACAAAATTTGTGAGAGAGTTGGTGAGTGAATATTACTCATCAAAACTAGTGAGTATTTTCACTCACCGAAACTTTTTGGTTAAAGTGGTGAGGCTGCTGGGAGTGGTTTTTTATAGTTTTCATCAAATTAGCTCACATTTTAGCTATTTTTGGGAGGCTACTAAGAATGCTCTTACTAGTTAAAGTTGATATTGAATTTTTGGCACGGGTAAAAAAAGGATGAAGAATGATTTATAGCGGGAAAAAAAAAGAAAGGGAAAAGAGCAAGGTTATATCGACAATATTAAACAACTCTGAAAGCCATATCTAATAATTGATAAACAAAGTGGGCCCGTCTAGTAAAATTTTCGAAAGTGTTTTCAGTTTTGTGTTTTGAATTATAACAAAGTGAAAATTGATAAGTATTGTCTATAAAACCACATTGAAAACTTGTTTCGATAATATAAAAGTGTTTTTGAAATGTAAAAAACTTAAAATTGTTTTGATTTAATTTTTCAAAACATTAAAAATAAAAAAGAAAGAAAGGACCTGCTGGAGGCTAGCCTCCTCGGGTGAGGTCGCCACCCCTTCACCAAGGGGCCCTTCCCCCCTCCAGTGTCTCCCTCCACAAGGGGCACGCAAGGGGGTGGGTCTCCACCTCCACACCCCCCCCCCCCCCCCCTTTTAGACTTCTTATGGAGCCGTTAGTGCGATATGCGATGTGGAATGTCACAATTACTCCTTCTTGGGACCCAGTGTTCCCGCTGGCGACCCTCATGAGATTACCTAATTTTTGGCGTCTCAGCGAATGCCCGTTGGCGACCTTCATGGGCTTGTGCACGCTCCCCCCATCTAAGGCTGAGCAATGGCTCTAATACCATTTGTAACGACCCACATCACCTGAGTATGAGAATTGAGATGTGCTTATATATATATTCGCATCATTCTTGACACAACACGTTTTAAAGCCGTAATAGCCATGAACGTATCAGAACTCACAGTTAAGCGTGCTTCTACGAGAGTAGCACTAAGATGGGTGACTTCCTGAAAAAATCTGGTTCAGGGGACTGGACAATATTGTGTTGTTGTGGGTAAGTCGTTACAGGGTGGAGACCCAATCCTTCCACACCTCCGCAAGAGGCGCAAGGGTTGAGTATTTTCCCTTCCTTCCCGCCCCCCCCTTCTTGAGATAAGCAAGGGGTACCCCCCCCCGCGGGCCCCCTGCCATGTCCACCTGCACAAGGGGGTGGAGCTTTGCCCTTTGTGGGGGTGAAAATCCACACCCTCACCACCCTCTGTGGGGGTGGACACCTCTCGTGAAGGGGCGGCCTCCACCCCGTGTAGGCTAACCTCCATTCTTTTGTAAGTCAATAGGCCAACCTCCATATCTGAAAAATGTATGTATTTTTATAACATTCTTATATGAAGGTGAGGGAAGTTTTCTAAAAAGTGTTTTGTGAAAAGCATATTATTTTTTGTATTGAAAAGAGTATTAGTGGTGGGGGCCAGATCTGAAAACTCGTTTAAATAGCATTGTTTAAAAAGAAAAGATGTAAGCCGGTGTGACATATAAATTGGTGTGAAGGGAAACTTTTTTTGCACTTTGTTCTGCAGTCATGATCTAAGTAATGTTAGTGTCATATGTTCAGTGAGCCAGTTAAAGATTTCATAACAAAGAGGTAGGTTATTGGATATGTTATTTCAAGTAATTGAATCTAGTTATGTGGCAGCGGCAACCCGTTTCATTTTTAGGCAGTTGAAATCATGACCTAATGAGTGAAAATTATATGTGCATTTATAAAATTTTCGCCTTCTTATTTGCTCTACATTGATAAGTGTGTGCTATTACTTGATAAGATATGGCACCTTTCATCAACGTCATAACTAGAACTTTGAATACATGGCGGACAGTTAAGTTCAAGTGTCAATTTTTGCTTCTTGGTGGACCTTTATTTCCAGTGCATCCACATTGTGGTTGTGGAAATCCTAAGTATTTTTCTAAGAAACCCCTAGAGGCCATCATAAGTAGTCGTGAGAGTTACTTTATTTTGCTCTTAATAAGTCAATGCCATTATGGAAATACATACGAGTTAATCTGTAATGTTCTGTGCTCTTCATCTGCTGGGAAGTTTTTATTTTCTTCTTAACTTGGGTGGTAGATATCAGGCCCTGTACTAGGAAAGAGTGCTTTAAATCCCATGATCCTGGTATGGGTCATTTCCTTTCTGCTTCTTTATGTTAGATAATATTCTCTGTTTCATTTACTAGATCGTGATTTGCTTGCTGTAAAATGTAACATCTTGACGTATGGCATCATCATTGAGTACTTCTTGTTCTTGCAGGCCTTGGATTTGTTACATCACTAATTTGCATATTCTTTGTCGGTATATTTGCTTCATCATGGATGGGTGCCACTGTTTTTCTGATTGGAGAATGGTTCATAAAACGAATGCCCTTTGTTAAGCACCTTTACTCAGCCTCCAAACAGATTAGTACTGCTATTTCTCCAGGTAATGCCTGTCATTGGTTTTAAGACCATTATTACCGAAGTTTAATTTATTCTTGGAATTTAGAGACTGTAGTCAATATTATCTCAGGGTAACAACAGCCATATATTGAATAACTTCCACATCCTGAATTGCTATCAAGGGAAGAATTGTTAAATATTACTTTCTTGAGATTGCAGACAAAATATACATTGGCTGTTATTTGCAATGTTTTGTTGTTTACTCCTGGCCAATTCCTGAATAAGGAATTCCAGAGGGGAAAAAAGGTTCTATTGCTTCTGATCGTGCCTTCATCTGTTATAGTGTAGTCTCAAAGATTGCTCAAAATCGAAGAGCTATATATTTTGGATATAGACAAGTATATCAAGAAACATTGTTGGATAGAACCTTTGGGGGGGAGTGTAAGTGTTGTGACTAAAGCCAGTAGTAGAATTATATTGACCCAGACCTTCACCTCTTGCTTGCTGTCAATGAGGAATTTCTGTCAAGAAATAAAGACCTTTTTGAGAAGTCCATTCGATATTAATGAAAGAATAGTGTTTGAAATTTTTATCTTGTTTAGATCAGCAATTACATTACCAGCGGAAGTATGTAGCTGGATTGGTTGTGTCTGTGCAGACTACATGGCCACAAAGTAAAAAAACTATGTCTATCTCAGTATCTCTTTGTATCACTGCCATAAGTGATTATCACTTTTATTTGTCATCACTTGTTTTCACTTGGCAGCAGAACATCTATTTTTCCATAGCTTTGCATATCCTTGTTAGTCTTCTTTTGTGGGCTTTATACTCGAACCTATTCCTGATTAGCATACTTGTTAATCTGAATACTGTCCTCAAACATGTGGTAGGGGAGGAGCCTAATATGGAATTGATTCAGTATTTACTTTGTAGTGTGCTGCTAGAATCAATGATATGTTTCTTTTTTTCACAGATCAAAATACCACAGCTTTTAAAGAGGTTGCAATCATCCGCCATCCACGTGTTGGTGAATATGCATTTGGTTTTATCACATCCTCTGTCATCCTTCAGGTAGAAATGGAGTGTCCAATCTAGTAGAAGCTCTTTAATGTGTTTGCTAGATAGCTTGAAGTTGTTATGAGAACCATCTTAGGAGGACTTTAAAATATCAAATGTAAGTCAGTTTTGATCTATGTTAACACATCCATCTTCTGCCTAACTGGCTGATTTTCTTTGTTCTCATTTAATAATGTACTAAAGAAACCTATTAGGGTTCCAGTGCTACATGCTTTAAGAAATAGTTTCAGTTGGATGCAATTGAAAATGTAGCTAGTGGAACTTCTATTGCCTGATCTCTCTTTGAATGCAGTCATTAGTTCTTTCTCTTCTTGTGGGGTGGGGGCACCTCCTCAAATGTAGAAAAAAATATGTACTTTGAAGTGTAAAAAGAAATCATTTGACAGTCGAGGTAGTAAATTCATTCAAATATGATTATTAAAAAGGTTATTGGTTGGGAAGTCTCCCCCCCGCCCCCCTTCCTCCTCCTTTTTCCTTTGATGAGGAAGTAATGAATATGGAAATGAAAGGTTTTTGAAATTTTCTTAATGACTGGTGATGACGTGCCAAGCAAAGGGTGGGGAAAAATGTAAAGAAGGAAAAACAGGGTAAAAGGATAAAAAAAATGAAAAGAAAAGAAAAGAAAGAAAAGGAAGAGTTGACAAGTTAACCATGAGTAGTATACTATCCATGAGAGTTTGAATCAATAATTTAACAATCTGGTGTCGATGGGTTGCCCACCTCTACAGTTCTAAACAGATTCTTTAATACCAAAGGAGGAACCCAAAGCCACTATTGTTGAACAACTTGGAGTCAGGCCTTCTAAGAAGTTGTTTCTTGTTTGAAATTTTCTTGAATGATTACAGTTTTGGAGAAGTTGCCATGTCTTGAAGGTTTCACGGAAATAATTGATAATTCATTGGCCGTAATTAAATTTGTGCCCATACCACTATTCAGACCTAGCCTGTTAATTGCAACAACCAAGTACTTTTGCATTCAATGGTCATGATTTAATTGTTCTTTTTGGATCTGATTTTTGATGGTTGGTTCTAGAAGGATGATGGAGATGTGGAGCTATGCAGTGTTTATGTCCCAACAAACCATCTATATATTGGTGATATTTTTCTGGTCAATTCTGAAGAGATCATTCGGCCAAATTTGTCTATTCGGGAAGGAATAGGTATGTTTTATCTTTCTGCACATTTACCATGCATTTTGATTTTGTATTCGTGTTAATAGCAATGATGTCCTTGTATATAATGTATTTTGCAAAATAAAAATTTGTGTTCTCGCTATTGTAAATGAGAACATGTCTCAAACTGATAACATGAGGAGTCTTTTGAGAGTCATTATATATTACAGAGATTACGCTTTTATGGCAAAATCCATTCTTCACACATGGAAGTTCAATAGAGATTATGCTTCTATCTTAAAATTCTTACATTCTTTATATTCTGTCAGCCTCTTGTCCTTATGACAAAATCCATTCTTTACAAATGGGTTTTGGGTTTTCCTAATGCTGCTATTTTGACATGGCATCTGATACCAAGGTCACATCGGAATTAATCCTACTATTTTCAACAGCACCATCAGAATTATGAACAAAGTGCTCATTGATCTTTAAAATTGCTTATGTGTTAATAGGCAGAATATTAGCTAATAGCAAATTGGATAGAGTACCTTGCTTCAATATTATCTAAAATGGTTTACATGCATGAACAAATGGTATTATTTATAGTTGCAATAGCAAAAGGAGATTCCCAAGTGGACTAATTATCTTGAGAAACAATATGAATTCACCTTTATATTATCTTCTTTGTCGAAAAATCATACTCTTTACCATGATGTTATTCTTGGTAAATATTGTTAACTCTATTAAAGTTCGACAGTCTGCAATGTTCTTAAAAAGGGTCTTGCTAGAAGATAAATTGTTTAAGGATGTTCTCTGTCACATTTGGATCTATTTGATGTAGTCTGCAATTCATAGAAAACCAACTGATTTAACGTGGATTCTTTTTACATTTTCAGATTTTTTTTTTTTGGCCCAGAAAAAAAAATTGTTTTTTTTTTTGTTGCCAAAATGTGGTGTTTGGTTGAAGAGACTACAGCGAGAGTAATTGCAAAACTATAGTAAAATATTTTCTAATTACAAGGATAAATACAAACCAAAATCCAGGAAAAAAAAAAAGTTATGGAATACAGGAATTTTGAGGGTTTAAGGAAATCTCTTGTGAAGATATGAATTGGCTTAGATAAACCAGTGTAGGTCCCCAGCACCTGCACTTGGCAGCCTGAAATTTTTAACATTACACCAGACAATAGCCTCTGGGGACAAATAGAGTAACTACTAAAAATGGCATTTAATTTCTCTGTGGTCTGAAATGGCTGAGTAGATTTCACACTGACCCCTCTATTTGATATCTGATTAGGTTGATAATGATGCATTATCATATCTTATGTCTATATCTTTTCAGTTGTGCTTATGACAAATTGTTTACATTAATAATAATTCATGATTCTGTGGCTTCATTGGTTTCTTTTTCCCCTATAATGCAGAGATCGTAATTTCGGTCGGAATGACAATGCCACAGGTGATTTCTTCTATAGAAAGGATTCCTCCTCTGGGTAGAGATAATCCTATGGACGCACTAATATAAAGGCATTAAGGACAGGTGATTCTCCAATTACCTTGTCTTTTGTTGGGTTTGGAGTACAAAGTAGTTGATGTGTTATCCTTGGTTTTGTTTGGTCATACATCAAAATATTCTCTTTTGGTAATGTGATGGTTAATGTGGATGTTTGTTCCAGGTTAACATGATAAGGGATTACTTACTTATAGAATAGAATAGAATACCTTAACGGAATACACCCACTCTTCCAAAGAAAACTCATGTTTGGTGATGGACTCATGGGATAGGGTCGTAGGCAATTTTGTGGTCATCTGGCGGCTCTGGCCACCGTCTGTATGTCGCACTCGCTCAATGTTGTATTTCTACCATCTGCTTGTGTAGAATGAAATGCTCAACTGTTCTTTTTTTCTTTTCTTTTTTGGGTATAAAAGCGGTTTAATTCTCCGTGTGTGTGGGTGGGTGAGTGAGCGGATGGGAATGTATCCATCGTATCCATGCTTGCACATGCATGTCTGCACAGTTATATTGTTATCAAATGTCTCAGGGCTGCTGCAACATTCTGACGTAATTGCACCATCCTAACATAATTTTTGGAAAGCTTCCTGTAAATTCGAAGGATTCCTGAACACCACACAACATAAACCCCCCCCCCCCCCCCCCCCCCCCCCCTCCAAATTTGAAGTATAGAGAGAGAGTAGCAGTGCATAGAAAGCTGACACCTAGCATTATCGAGCTTAATATAGGTCTTAATACATTTGAAAAGTGTTTTAAAAAGTACTTTGTGTTTTGATTTGTTTATTAATAGTTTTGAGAAAAATGTGTTTTTTGGTTTTGAAAACATTAGTGTTTTCAAAATCGTTACCAAACAAGCAGCTATCCGACCTCCCCAAAAAAACTTGATTAGGACAGTTGCCTAGATTTAATATGCAGTAATATCAAACTTTTTTTTTTCAGTTATTTATTCCTGATGAGTAACTAAAAGAACTAAAGCCCGTAATGGAAATACGACGAGCACTTCTCCATAGCCAAATTCTCTTCAGAGAAAAATAATATAAATCAATGTGTATATACAACTGAATTAGAATAACGGTGACTCATTCATCACATCTGAAATAGCACAAACATAAATTCACACTTCTCTGAGGTTAAGTTATGTTTTCTCAGCTTCTTTTTAAGTTCTTCCTATCCCAAGTTACGGCTTCCGTCGAGCTGTGGGGGGCAGTTTCTCAGACGGACCACAAGGAAGTTTCTCTCCAGTCTCTCGTTCAATTCTGCTCTTCAGCTCTCTGAGTACTCGAATTTGTCCCAGCTTCTCAGGTGACAACTTGTCCCAGTAAATCCCTACAGCCAAGAAAAGTAAAGTCTATGCAATTCCAGACTAGCTAGATTGTCACATCACAAGTGTTAAAATATCAATTAAATGATTAGATTTACCATATATTATCAGCTTAAACTTTTGAGATAAATGATGATTTAATATAGTATCATAGTAGAGGTTCCTAATTCTATAATTTACCTTCCATTTCAATTAAATATTCCACGTGATGGGGAATGTTAAAATATTAATTAAATGATTAAATTTCACCTCTTTCTATCAGCTTAAGCTTTTGGGATAAGTGATGACTTAACGACGTGCCAAGTGGATTTTTCTAAGAGCATAGAAAAGGTTGTATCATTTCAAGATATATCATTTTTCTAAGCTTTTGGGATAAGTGGTTATTTTGAGAAGTGTGATCAACCCAGTACTCAGAAGAAATTGTGACGGTAAAATGATATGAATAATTGCAGAGTTTTCACCGACCTTGAGGCTTTGGAATGGATGTGCTGGTATAAATAAGCTGGGTGGGAGTGCATATGATGTCCACTGGGACGTCATGGATTAACAGTTTCTCAACTGGAATATCATCTACCAACTGACAATCATGCACTGCAAATATATATGAGTAGAATATCAAAACCCGTGGTTTAAGGTTTTTGATGAAGAGGTCAGGGTGGGAGCAATTGAGCAAGAGAAACCACACCTACCAGATGTCACAACTAGCGTTGAGTCATCAATGGCTCCCATGTATCGCAGCATCCCATACTCAAGTTCTGCAAATCCCTACACATTTACATTACACATATCCTGAGCGCGTTTGGCAACACTTTTTATGACAAAAATAAAAGCATTAATGAGCAACTCAACGCACAAAACGCTTAAAACTGCTTTCGTCTTTATATTACGTCACAACTAAAAAGTAAAAAACACCCTCTAAAATGTTTTACCAAACGAGCCCGAGATTATGCAATGCAGTTACATTTTCAGTGTAAGCAAGTCAAACTTGCAATATCAAAGTATGTCGCCTGTAGGCTTTGTTGACTATGAGGGGGTGACGAAGGCGTATGAGGTGAAAGAGTGTAACGGGTCTAATAGGAAGGATTTTGGGACTAGAGTACTTTAATTAAGTTATCGTTATTGATAGCATTATAATTAAGATTAAGATTTAAATATTATAGCCAAATGCTAATAAGAGAATCAAAGAGTTAAGTTACCAAACGATTTCGTTTGTCTATCGGGAGGTTTTGGGTTCCTTAAACTACCTTAAATTAAGGAGGCTTAAGATTCCTTAAATTATCCTATCAAATCTATCTTTCTTGTTAATTTTTCATCCCAAATAGCAGCAAGTAACAAAGAGTAGTTTGTTTAAAATTACCTCACCCTTGCCAAGTCGAGCGCCTGTGGTTGGGTCAACAGCAACTGAGCCGATGATGATTAGATCCACCTTTATCTTTTCATCTAGCCCAATGGGCCGGCCATACTTGGCAACCCCGACAGAGGTGCAGGCCTCATTGATTGTACTAGGAGTTGGTAACATATGGGATTCAACGACAGAGAAAAACCCTGTCCTCAACCGGGGCTGAGGTGTTAACAACTGTCTCCCACCTGCACACCATAAGCTTTTTTTACTGAGTTATTTTTTAGATACATCACAGGTAAAGAGGTTATTTTTAAAAATTAAATTATAATTTTTTCAAACGTTTAAATACATTTTTAAAAATTTTGTTTTTAAATTGTACATTTTAAAATTATTATTTTTAAATATTACATTTTCAAATTGCAAATCCAAATTTTTAGAGTTATAAGAAAAATATTAAGATTAGATTTAAAATAAAGAAATAAATTGGTTTTTAGGTATTGTAATAACTCTCAAAAGTATTATTTTACCATTAAAATCAACGGCTGCTATTGGCTTACATTACAATCAATCTAAATTTTGTATCAAAAGAGAAAAAGAATAACTAACCAGAAAGTGTGAGAAACCTGACTTGTTTCTGGGGCGAATCCGGGTTAACCTTAACACACTTGGCGACCCGGAACTCTTCCAACCCACCCAACTGCAATGACCGACAGGCGACAACAAAGTAGAAAATGATAACAAAATTATAAATTAAAAAATGTAGAAAAAATAATTATAATTACTTTTTGGGCAGCCGTTGCAGCGCCCACGAAATTGGGGATACGGTGGTGAACGGGTCGGGGATTCTGTGCAATATTTCGGGCCTCCATCAAATCCCAAATCCTCTTTCGGATCACCCATTTCCAAGCTTTCGGGTCGTCTTCATTCTCGCTAGTACTACTAGTCTCTCTCTTCGAAGCCTCGGCCATGGCTTCCCGAGCCTTGGCGTCGAGTCTGAGCCTCTCGGCCTCGAAAGCGGCGTCGTCGAAAGCGGCGTCGTTTCGGGAGCTTCCCGTTCCCAGCCTGAAACTGATTAGCCTCTGAGAGTTCCTTGAGGCAGGGAAATTAGGGAATGAAGGGAGAGAATGGGATTTACGGGATTTGTTCAAAACGGTGTGTTTCAGCGTAAACGGGGCTGATAATCGGATCAGATTCGAATCCATTTGTCTACGACAAAATTCGGATGGAAGTGTTGCTTTGCTGGTGTCATGTCATATTTGATATTCCTGTTTGTGTGTTTGTGAAAATGATGGGGATAAGATGATTGGAATTGGACGGCTTAGATTTGCGTCTACACTAGAATTGTAATAAGTTTCATAGGTTGTACAACTATGAACTATGGAAACATGCCGGAGCTGGACACAGTGGACAGATTCATAGCATGTTTCAATTTTCACTCCTTAACCAGAGATCACGCATACGAGTAATGTTACGTATCAAATTGTCTTTCTTTTGTTTTTAAAATTGTCTTTGCTCTTAAAATTATCGTTGGATCAAAATTTAATAATGATATATCATAAATTTAATGGTGATTTTAAGAGCCACATCAATTTTAAGGGGACACAAGGATGATATGTAACATTACTCCACACTAGCAGTAAGGTTGAGGTCAGACCGAACAAAGCGGACAAAGGATCTACTCCGTTTCTCTTGAAATGGGGCATAGTTATTTTTTGCTCAAAATTTATTGAGAAATGTTTTTTTTTTCATTTCACTTGAAATGAGTGTAATTATAACTTTCTTGCGTCTAATAGTGTAATTAATGTCACAGTATTTAAATTTTCAGAATCGTGACATTATTTACACCGATGGATGCAACAATATTAAATTCTAACCACAAAATAGTTCCTCTTTATTTTACTTAAAATTGAGAAAATTCTATTCCAAACCAAGCTCTAGCGGACCTTACCCTCACTAGCGAATCTAACTAGTACTACGCATTATGGGAACAACTAATAACACATATTTAACATGTTGGGTCGGGCCAGGCGTTTTTGTTTTGTAGTAATACTAAAAATTATATTTTCATCACACAACTATCATACTATTAGGGGTGGGCAAATTATCCGACTACCACCTATTGACTGCTTACTGAACCAAACCGTCATCGACCGCCTACCAACTAATTTTAGTTCAGTAGTCCGTATGAAATTTTGTTCCGAAAGTTGATTCGGTTAAAATTTTAACTGACTTACTGATTAACTGAACCAAACTGCCTTTTAACCGACTGATTAATCGAACCGACATAAACAAAATGACGTCATTTTAGTAAGAACGAAACTTTTGATCCTTTTTTTTTTGTTCCTCTAAAAAAATCAAAACGACGTCATTTTATTACCCATGTTAACCGACTTAACCAACTGCCATTTAACTAACTACCTACCGGCCAATTTAACCAATATTTTCAAAAATATAATTTGTCGAAATAAAGTCAGTGAATTAACCTACTTAACCAACAATCGGTTAATGCTGACGTTCCAATGGTTTATTGAGACTGTCATATCAACATTATAAGATAGTTCTTCAAAAAAATATAATTTCTAACATTACTCTAAAGGAAATGAGGATTGATTATATATATGCCAAGTCCGTCTGATAATTAAATCGTTGACAGCATCCAAGCATCCATTCAATTTTTTTATTTCTTTTTTCACTAAGTTTCAAGAAAGGAGCGTATAAGACTATCTTACCAAGTAATGTTAGAAACTAAGTTTTGATCAAAAATTATCTCACAATGCTTACATGACAATCCAACCAACCCTTAAATCAATCTTTGTTTAAAAAAAAAAAAAAATCCAAATGTTAATTTGAATTGCCACATGAGAGAGAGAGAGAGAAGAGAGGAGGAGGGGACAAAGGAGGAGGAGAAGGTGGAGGAGAATAAAAAGAAAAACCATACACCTACTAGGAGAGAAGGGATGAACATTTATCAATCTTTCAGAGAGGCGTGGGAAGAAAGGAGGGACAAGGAAAGAAGAAGAAGAAGAAGAAGAAGAAGAAGAAGGGGAACACTTCAATATGTTTCTCATCACTCGATTGACAAGAAAAAATTGGGGCATTGATTAAGATACAACAAGCACGACCCGATTAGCCTGAATTACAAGACATGTACAAAGATACATAGATCCCTCTACCTGAAAAGGTTATATTCTTCCCTCTTTCTTCCTACCCTTCAAAACTGTGCTCATCAGCAACCAGAAAATCTAACCACTATTGAAGGAACCTAAACAATGATTGGTAGAAGCACTAGAGATGAGAAACAAAGAAAATTAAATAAATCCAAACAGTAGATCCCACCAGTACAAAAGTAATCAAGAAGAGTGTAGAGGACCATCAGCAGCGCATATAAATCGCCCAATTATAAATCCCCCTATCATGCTTAAGAATCCTTACCCAGGTTATCCTTCTACTACAAGGCCTCTTATATAGCCTGCAACTGGGAAAAGGAAATCCGGATTATTGACCCAGTAAGTGAGGTAGCATGCTTGCACACAAGGGCTTCTGTAGCTTGCTCCTCAGTTTCAAACAGGACCAGTGCCTGCTTCTTCCCGTTCATCTCAAAAAGCTTAGTGTTCACAATGGTGCCATGTTCTTCCAAGTGGCTCACAATCTCCTCTTCAGTGACATCCTGGGGGAGAGTGGACAGGTGGATCATTTTTGTTGGAGAGCAGCAGTAACGGTAATTCTTAGCAGCGTTACGGTTGAAGCGGTTGAGATTTGAGTTTATGTACTCATGAGTTTCAGCACCTTGGGTTATGTTTGGATGCTTTGAAAAGTTGACCTCCAACCGCTTCCCAAATAGCATTGCTCCCTATATCTCAAATTTGAAATGGTATTAGTGTCCAGCTAAAAGAAAAGCTGCTTCTTGGAACAAAAGTAAAAGTAATATGAATAGCCCAATAATTAAGCTGAACAGAACTTCTAAATTAACTTATATCCAATGGTTTCAAGATATTCCTTCAACCAATAATGATATTATTAGAATAATATGGCCCATGATTTAACAATAGAAAGGGAAAATAAGGAGCAAAATTACTTTAGACCTGACAACCAAAAAGTACGATGAGTAGCTCAAACCATAGAACATGGATATTTTACAAATTATGCTGATTTTTCATGAACATATCCTGTTAACTGCAAAAGAAAGGTAACTGCCTTTTACACAAATATTTGTAAACGCTTAAAGAGAGAAAGAGAGAAGCCAGAGAAGAGAAAGAGGGAGAAGGGAGAGAAAGAGAGAAGAAGCTATGTGGAGAAAGAGAGAGGAGAGGGGGGAAAAGGAGAGGAAAAATCAATTCTTCATTTTTTTTATTCAATCAAGTTTGCCTTCATTAGAGTACAGATGACACTTAAATAAACTCACTGACTAAACCCTAACCCTAATCTAGGGCAAAACCAATTTATTGAATTACCAAAAACAATCTAGGGTAACGCCCATTTATTTAACCTACCCAAAATAATTTGGGGCAACACCCATTTATTGAATTACCAAAAATACCCTTGACTTTTGAAAATTAAATAAAACATAAACTAAATATTAATACCCAATCAACTAATAAGACCTATATAAATTAAAATAAAATTCGTGTCTCGTCCTTTTGCATCTGATTCCAATGTTTCTTTCAAAACAAATTTAGTCAATACGTGCCAACAGGCAAGCTTAATGATAGTAACACGGAAATTTTTGCTCTTCATGTTTGTCACAGCCCATGAGCCAATGTGCCTCGTTACCAAGCATAATAAACCAACCATCCATTTATACAAAATTTCAAGTGGGGAAAGTTTTCAACTTAGACTCAGAAGGCAATGGCTTTCTGCAGTCATAATTGACATTGCTTTAGCAAATATGGACACCATATAATTGAAACACAAACAACCCCCTGTATTCTAACTAAATTTTTATTCCAGAATTTGGAGAACCCATTAATTAATGTAAACGAGGAAATTTTCTGACAAAGCACCGTAATTAACACGTTTTATCAGTAAAAAGTGAAAAAGATAAAAAGGAAAGAGTAATCCCATATCCTATAAAATTCCACTTGAACATTTTATGATTTAGACCATTATAAAGATAGAGCTACAACAAACAGTATTCTAAATTTTTTTTTTTTTTTTCTGTACATAGCTTGATTCCCTTGTCAGAAGTAATAAATTCACATGCCATTATATTTCAATGACAAATAGATAATTAAATCTGCATAACCACACAGATTAATGAAATAAATTTTAAGATACATATTGTCAGAAGTTTATATAAACCAAACCTTCAAAAAGTGTACTGCCAGTTCAGCCTGGAAACCATCACCCATCTGAATGAGTGCATGATCTGGTTTATTGCGGAGAAGTTTAATTCTAACAATGTTTCCGTATATGGAGAAGAGGTTGAAGAGCTTATCCTCATCTATTCTCTGAAACAAAGGATTGTACATGGAGAAAGAAGTTGAGCGACAACTTTAAATTATAAGAATAAGAAAAAGATTTTTTTTTTTTTTTTTTTATGAATTAAGAATAAGAAAAAGAATTGCTTACATCGGGATTCAGATTGGAGACAAGGACTGTACACCGGTCATTTGTCCCGCTTATTCCAGGAGGCAAACCTCCTCCAAAGGCAGCCGCAATGGCTGCTGCATTGGCCATCTAGATTTGACAAAGAAACAAAAATGTCCAATCATGTGCATGTTTGGGGCCAAATTAGCACAAATGCTAAAATAATTAACTACTAGTCTACAATGTACACTAAAGATTGGGGGGGGGGGGGGGGGGGGGGTAACGTAAATAGCGAAACAAAGAATCCAACCCCCCCCCCCCCACACACACACACACACACACAAAAAGATTAAATAAAAAGGAAAAGACCTCCCCAACCGCCAGGATTATAGTAGAGTTTATGGTAAGTCTATAAGAATGAACAGTTTTAATGAGAAGACAAGTTGGAATTCTTAGGCAATCATAGTACATTTATAACACATTCACATTCAAACAATGACTAAATAGACAAGGGCTCAGGAAAAAGAAAAAAAAAAAGGAAAAAAGAGTAGACAGACATGTAGAATAGTCAGCCTGCATAAACCACACAACCACCACAAAGATATAAAGGGAGACATCCTCCAACTCGGATAATTATCTCATATCTCATACAAGACTTCATCATGGCCTGCTCAATACCCACCTGTGGAAACCCAACTGGAAGACCCACAAAAAAAAAAAAACACCCATCAGTAAATGATTGAAGAGCACATAAACACAATTAACATATTAAAACAATTTGGAGCTGCCAAATTACGCACCTGCCCGTCCAGTAGCTTGAAGGGCATACATGCCTCCGGTATCACCATACCCCGGCTGTCAAAATAAAGAGTGACTTAAATCAAAAGGCAAAGGAAACAAATTATATATAACATAAACATCAGTGGACAAGTGAACATACTTGTGAGGGTCTGCCTTTCTGTTCTGTGGGCAGATTTGGGTTCGTGAAATCCCTATGCAATGATGGAAATAAATTAAAAAGTAAATCCAACAGCAATTGAAGAGTTAATGTCAAAAATTTGAAAGAGTGACTGAAGTAAGAGTCCATATGCTACCAGCCCACCTTGAACGCTCATTATTGTAGTTTACTTGTAACTCATCAAGGCTGGATTATGAAAAAAGAAAAATAAATTAATCTCCCGAACGGATGAAGGAGGAAAAACAACATACACCCAAAGATACACAAGGGGACACTGCACCCAAATACATATAAGATACAATTAAATTGCTAAAATGTTTAAAACCTACTTTGAGAACTGAATGTCCAGCTGACAGCAACCATCATAAATATTACGTCCCTATAACATAACATCAACAAGAGATAAACCTTTTTGAAATCCAATCAGGATTAAGACATCAAGAAAGCATTTAGTTCAAAGTAGCAAAATAGGGGACTAAATGCTACCTGAAGTGTAGTTCTAGCGGCAACAGCACTTTGACGTGATTGGAACTGAATGAGGGCTTGAAAACCTACATAGTTTGCACACACAAGATGAAAACACTATAAGAAACAAAATAAGATATTCAAAAATACTTCTATTACAGTGACTACCCAATTCTAAATTACAAGGCATACGAATATGCACACAAAAAGCAAACCCAGTATATTATGAAATATTAAAACTACAAGCATTTCTCATCTAAAAAGCAATTTATAGGGAATTCTACTGCCAATCATGAGAAATTAATTGAAATGTATCTTCTCCACAAAACAACATTGACATTTGACCCATCCAGCAAATGTTCAATGGTTGAAGTACGACAAATTTAATATAAACAGAGACAGAGAGAAAAAGACAGAAAACTTGAAGGAGCTGACCAGCTGACTTCTGAAATGTGACCATCTTCTCCACAAATCCATGAGGAGAAAACACTTGATGCAGCACGTCCACTGTTATTGGATATAGCATGTGATGAATTGTAACTAGGAGAATTCGATTTGGCTGAGCATCCAGATATTGCCCGAACATCATAGAGACAGAAGAGAGAAAAGAGAATAAATAGAGGAATATAGATAGAGAAAAAGATCCTGAGAAAATGATAATCTATGACATAAAGGTCATTCAAAAAATGAAGATGAAAAGAAAAACTAAACAAGAGAAAGTAAAAGGTGAGATATAGAAAGAAAAAAAAGGGAAAGAAATAAATTAATTGGTCATTTGATTCAAGCCGTACAATTATCCTAACCAGAAAGGATAATTTTCCTCTTTCTGAGACAAACCCACAGAGAGATCTCACAGAATGGAAACCAATTATGGAAACCCATGTAGCTTATAGAGTGTGCAATACTATCACTAGGTATCTATTCTATATTAAAATCTCCTAAATTACAGACAACAAACAAAAAGCCAAGAAAATGATATTTGAATGACATTCTATCTATGTGCAAAGTTCAATGAGAAGCACAGCAGTAACTATTTTTCTTTTTATCAGTAAAGAATAATTATATTAGAATTGAAGAAGCATAGCAGTAACTGTGTGTGCAAAGCAGATGAATAACATTTTCTTACATAAAAGGTATCACAGCAAGAGTGATTGATTAAGCAAATGCTGCAAATATATAATGCAGTCAACAGAAAAGAAAAAATTATCCTCACTATCATGGTGCTATCAGCAGGCAACCAATTTTTCTTAAAAGTAAAATTTATTTTTATTATTTATGCGGGGAATAATAAAAAGTTATTCTGGCCAAAAAAAGTTTCTTTAGTCATTGCTTTCTCCCATTGACATCTACAAGGTAAATGAATTATATTCCCAAATATCAATTGAGAATGTACCAACCTCATCTCCTCGTCCTTGGGTATTTTGATCCATTGTTGTCAGTTCCTGATGTGATGAGAATTGGATATAAACATTCCTCCCCCTGGGACAAAACAAAAAGAGATACAAATCATATATGACATATAGACTAACTTGGGAACAAATTGTGTATGGATAGCTCAAATTGTGTATGGATAGCTCCGCAGATTAAGGCGATATTAACAAAAAAAAAAAAAAATGTCTTCTCTTCTCACAAGGGTTTGTTAACACACACACACACACCAAAAAATAAATAAATAAATAAAAATAAAAATAAAACGTTTATACCTAATGCTCGGCTGTACGCTTGCATAAAATTGCAGAGCATTGACTGCTGAAGGAATATCTTGCATTTGGATAAGAGCCTGCAGGCATGGCAGACAACAAAATGTATCAGATCTAAGGTTTGGCTTAAGTTTTAAACATAAACAGCTGCTTCTACTGTAGTGGCTAAAGTCACAACCTGATTTTTTGCCCGAAGCATCACAAGCTTAGTTATGGCTCCAAATGGCTGGAATAGCTGAAGCAAATCATTCTGGTGTGAACAACATAAGATGTGTCAAAAGATGTATAAAATAGAAATAGGAGAGAACATCAAAATCAACGTAATATAAAATTGGCAAAAAGTATGACATGTAATATGCTATAAACTTCTATTTATTTGAAGAAGAAAAAAACACTATCTTCCATAGGTCATACTAAAAAAATGACAAAGACTATCCCGTTGATTAACTGTGCTTGGCATTTGATTCTGAATTCAAATTTAAATTAATGGGCCCCTCCAAACTAAAACAATTTCCCACTCTCTCTGCTTTAGTTCCAATAAAACCTGCAAAGTGATGCTGCCATAATTAGGAAATGCATCTTGTCAACCCAAATGAAATGAGAAATTATGACCTATATTAACTATAGCAGAATCAAATTTATATTTTAGAGTGATCTTCAATACGAGATGTTTGAATTGACTCATTCACAACTTTATACTATTTACTCCCAATCCAAATTGTGAGAGCACACGTATATGTAATAAAAATAATGCATTTAGAATGCAGGAAGCTTAAAGAGACAATTCAATAGGGCAACCGTTCAAAAAAAGGTAGATTTTGTATTATCTCAGACTAATGATGTAATGATGTTCAGAATACAAGCAATAACTATTATAAATACAATTTCTCCTTTCAGTTTCATGTCCTCCATTTCAATGAATTCTTCTTGGCTTGTTATTTTTTCTAAGCACACAAAAGATATGATCAACATATGTTGAATAAACCAGAATAGCAGATAAGTAAAAATACTTGTAAAATTCTCAGTTAACAAGCATATCATATTTACCTAATGATACACAATTTCCTTCACTAATTTTCAACTTGATAGATGACGAAATTCTTTTATGTCGTCTTTCATCAGACAGAATTTTTTTTTTTTTGATAAGAGCAAATTTATTAAAAAAACAGAGTAAGGCACCCCTAGTACACACGGAGTATGCAAGAAACAACAGTCTCACCACCGACCCTACAAAAACAGCCCACAAAACAAATCAACCCTAAGCTCCTAAAGCACACACCCCTCAATCTTATCCCACCTCCTATGTTCCTCATCAAGGGCAGATAGGAAAGCCACAGTTTTATCCTCTTCTCCCTTGTCCCCGGACCCTATCAAAGACCAAAACAAGGACCACTCCAAGTAAGGCCCCAGCTTCATTAATTTTTTATTTCTTTCTATTTCTTCAAAATAAATGCAATCAATTTTTTTTTCCACCTGTAGTCTTTTTCTTTAATCTTAATACCAAAAGAGGAGAGAGACTGTAATTCCTTGCATTTTCTCCTAGGGCTCTGAACCAGCACCATTGCTGCCCACTTAACCCAATTCATGCTAGGCTGAGCATTATTTGTGCTCGGGCCAAGTTGATTTTGAACAAAGTTTTTTTTTTTTGATGAATAATAATAAGTTTTATTGAAGAAAGAGGAAAATCCCCGTACACGAAGAGTATACAAGAAAACAAGAACACCAAAGAACTAGCTGCTACACAATGAGCACCAAGAACTAGGTGTTGTTACAATCTAGAAAACAAATCAGATCTACCAAATTCCCTGAAGAGAAGGTAGGAACATGAGAAAGGACCCAATCCAGGAGAGATCTCAGGAAGGAGGATTTAAGAAGTAGTACGTAGGACTCACTATCCTCAAATATTTGACGGTTTCTTTCTCTCCAAATATTCCACATTAAGAGGGCTGGAATAACTTTCCAGATCACCAACACTAAGCTCAGACCAAAGTGCAATCAAAGTACACAATAATACTCGCACATTTTTACAAGTAATGGTATGTTTCAATTGTAGATCTAAATATTGGCATACAGCAATGGTTTGCATCAACAAACAATTGAAAGCTATTGTACAAATTTGCAGCTCAGATAAATTGACTTCATTTTCCTTTTTTTCTTTTGGCACAGAATCTATGTCCCATAAATACAGGGAACTTATTATAGACTCACTCAAGATAATTACCATCCGTAAGTATAAGAAGCATATAGACACCTCAAACGTCTGGGGCACTTTTGAAATCAATTTTGCATTTTCAGGAACCATCGAACCATAGCTTTTCATATACATAATAAACATTTGGAGAATATGAATTTGGACAGTCAACTTAAAAGAAAAATGAACAGAAACCAAAATAGAGTGAAAGAGTATACTTCAGATATTTCATGCCCCACATTGCGAACGTGAATAACCTTAGAAGGTTCTGTCATTGTGAACCAACCTGTAACAAAACCCACAATCACTTCAGCGTTGCTTTGAATTTAGTGGCTGATGGAACCCCATAACTAATAACAGAAATATATTGATAATACTAATTCCTTTCGGGTAGGAGAGACAACAATAAATCCTTTCAGGTATGAGACCACAAGTGAAACCAATTAGGGTTGGAAACAAACCATAGTAATTCTTAATAATTTTCTAATAATCCGTTGTTACATTGGTCCCTAATTTATACTACTGCTTGACTACTAAAGCAATCTGTAAAGGAATTACTAACACGATAAGTAAAGGAAACACTACTAGACTTAGACTATGAAAGCAACATATAAAGCAAAGACTGCTACAACTAGACTTATGACTACTACGTATAAGCTAAAGTTTAAAGAAGATAACTATTTAGATAAATAAGACTTCCACTCTGCTAGGACTTCTACTGCACTGTGGTCCTCTTCTACTTCAGCATCTTGGCTTCTCATATGGACCAAGACTCACATTCCTTGATTGCTTGGACCTATGGTCAAACGTGGAGTGGCGTGGAGCTCTATCAGTGGCAATATCACACCCAACATTTTTCTATTTCAAAATGCAAACAAATAGAATTATCTCTTCTGCTGGTATGCATGCCAATGCAATTTGTGAAGTTCAAATAATAGCACAAAGTGCAAAGCACACTCGACCCAGTATTCACGTGCCTTCAGAAATCCAAACACAACCACTTTAACATTTCTCTGAATTTGTAGCAATATCACACCAAACATTTTTTCTATTCAAAATGAAAACAAGTAGAATTATTTCATCAGCTGGTATGCATACCAGTGCACTTTGTGAAGTTCAAACAATAGCACACAGTGCAAAGCATACTCAACCAAGTATTCAAGTGCCTTCAGAAATCCAAAACGCTTGGAATTAAGATTGAAATGAATCTAGAATCAATGCATAAATCAAGGAAAACTCCAATAGTGTATCTAGCATTAAATTGAAGCCCTAAATCAAAATAACATAAGAGATAATAATTCATTAAAAAAAAAATCAAAGGAAAATTGCTTTATACAAGAATGAAAAGATGAGAAGCTAAAAAACCAAAGAGAGTGTCTGCAGGTCAAAACCCTAGAGTTCTTCTGGCGGAAAAGAAAATCGCAGGAAGAAGGACAAAACTTTGAATCTCACAAGCCAAATCAAGCACAACCAGTTAGAAATTCCAAATTCGAAGTTCTCAGCTTTTCTATATTTTCCCGGAGCGATTTCTCGGCAAAGTAACAGAACGTACATTCGAGATAAAATAAATTTAAAAACAAAAGACAAAAATCGAAGAGAGAAGGCTTGCCTGAGAGAGAGAGAAAGAGAGAGAGAGAGAGCGGGGAGTGAGAGAAACTGGACGAGGGATTACGAGAGATGCAAGGATCCAGTGCTTCGCGTGTTGTACTGCTTGTCTGCTCCTGTTTGCCCTATTATGCTGGGCCTCGACAAATAAAATATTAAACACAAGCTCACCTTTTGTAGCTGACTCCTTTACTACCATTTCTCCAAAAATAATAATAATAATAAATAGAAGAAAAGAGAAAGTAAGAAATGTTCGGATAACTCATGTTTTTTTTATTATATTTTATTATTTTTAAAAAATATGTTTAGGTGGATTTTTTAAATTTAAATTCTACTCAAATTTTATCTAATTATTTTTAATTTTATCTTACATTTTTTAAATAATCCAAACATGATTTCAAAAAACAAATTTTATCGGTATTTATAATTTTAAAAATAGTAAATAATAGTATAATACAATAAAAAAAATGCAATTTTGAATATAGTAACCAATTAAATTTTTCATTTCTATAATTTGGTTTTTTTTCTCACATTTTACCTAAAAATTACTCCATGTTGTCTAAAGAATTAGATGGATGATTTCAAGGGAAAAATAAATATTACTACCCTTAGTTTATCTTTATTTTAAAACCACTCCTCAGTTTTCAATTTTTTTCATTAAGCATCTTGGAATTTTTACTTTTTCCAATCCAATCCTCATAAAAGATTTTCGGTTAATTTTATAATAGAATTCATGTGAAATCTCAATATATCCCTAAAAATTACTCCATGTTGTCTAAAGAATTAGATGGATGATTTCAAGGTGGGAGGATGGTTGACCCTCACATGCTTTCTTTTTTTGAAAAAAAAGGCATACGTGGGTCAAGTGTCGTATTTTTCTATATATTTTAACATCAAATGTCAATGGAGGGTGTCAATTGCAAGGAAAAAATAGTTAGAGGGGATCAAATATCATTAATAGTAGTTTTAAGATAAGTGGGAATAAGGTGTCAATTCGACGAAATAGTGTATTTTTCCTCAATAATATTAATTAATGAATAGATTTAGTAAAATAGATGTGAGTAAGGCTCTATTTATTTTGACTTAAAGAAAAATTTTGTTTTTTTTTTTTTTTGAAAAATATAAAAATAATTATTTGACAATTTTTTTGGCATTTAGGTAGTAAGGAAAAACGAGTAACAGTGAACAACGGTCGACAACTTTCAACGAACTCTAGTGTGCAACACGTCACCTTCCAACGATGGGCCAGTGAATTCTGACAATTTGAGAATAATAAGCTTAAACTTTAAAAAAAATAGTTTAAGTTTTTTAAAAAGATAAACCATTTTTAGGAAATTAAAAAAAGTTTTCCTAATCAACCGAAAAACATTCTCAATTTGACCACAATTTTTTGTGGTACCAAACATTGAAAAAAGGAAGAAGAAAAAAAAATAAAAAAAAAATACTTTCATCAAACATTTTACATGGAAAACAAGTGGATCATAAAATAATCATGGGATTTAAACCCATTTTCGCCAAGATGGATAGGGTCTTATCTAATTAAAAATATGGATTTTTGGTCATTTAGACTTCACAAGGATTGTTCTTAAACTCGATGCATAATCTGAACATTTTTTAAAAAAATAATGTTATATATTACACCAATATTTTACAAGTATTTAACTATCTTATCTAATTAAAAATACAGATTTTTGGTCATTCCGACTTCACAAGGATTGTTCTTGAACTTGACGCGTAATTCAAACATTATTAAAAAAGTAATGCTATATATTACACTAATATTTTACAAGTATTTAACTATTTTGACGTGACAATGTTAACTTATCTTTTATTTTTTTAACAATGACTAATCTAAAAATGGTTTGGCATTACTACGTCAGTATAATGTGATAGTATATGATATTCATGTGTATATAGTTTGTAGGAAATTTTCTACAACCTATATATACGAGCGAAATATATAATTTAAGCACGTAAGAAACAAGTATATATTTTTAAAATAATATTATTTAAAAAAAAACATGTGAGAAGCACATGTTATTAAAACAATATGTACTTTTCACATTACAAGGAACATGTGTTAATCTTAGATATGATTTCTATGAAATTTTATACAGATCAGTTTGTAAAAAAATTTCGTCATAATATGCCTATTATTTACACTTATTTATCACACTAATTAACATAACTTGTTTTAAATGATTGATATAAAAAATCACTTAGAGCACTATATCTACCAATATAACATGATCGAGTATAATAAATAAATACGAAGAGTATGGTAACTCTTTTCAAAAGTTTGGAAAAAAAAAAAAAAAAACCCTCTTTCAAAAGATTTACTAAATAGGGTTGAGAGCTGCTACAGGTACAAAGGGAAGCTTACAAAAAAATTTACAAACTGACGTGGAAGGTGATGTGGCTTATATTTACAACTGACGTGGCTTGGCTTATACGTACAAAGGGAAACTCGACCACCGGCGACGGAGAGAGATGGTCGAAAATCCAGAGATCCGGCCGGATCTTTGACCACCCCATCGGAGAAGACCACCGGGACGGAGGCGCTGTTGGCGATCTCCATTATACTCAATACGATATCCAGTGAGATGGAAACGATGCGTATTGGGTTTCGGCGTTATGGGCACTTGGTCGGAAATCTTAAGGTGCGTGGGTTTCAGATCCGGCCGGATCTCTCAAACCCACGCCGACCGAGCGTGGGTATGCGGCAGGAGATCCGGCCGGATCTCAGATCTGGCCGAGACGCACGCACGGCCAGATTCGAGGTCCAGCCGGATTTCTCAAACCGACGTCGGCCGAGCGTGGTGTTTCTGGCCGAATACGGTCAAAGATCCGGCCGGCCGGTGAGAGGGAGGAGAGGGGGGAGAGAGAGAGTGCCGGAGAAAGAGGGGGTGAGGGAAAAGGGAGAGAAACAGGTGTTTTTTTCTTTTTTTTAATGAGTATAAATGAATTTTTTAATTAATAAAATGCCACCTCAAATGCCAGGTCAGTTTGTAAAATTCTCTATGTAAGAGCTTCTAAGTACCTTTAGCATTTTCCAATAGGGTTTGCCCCCATAGACAAGACTGCAAAGATAAAGGCCAATAACTAACTCCAAACGGCGCCATTTTTCCCGCCACGTCACTGGACCTGCCTTCGTGGGCCCGAAAGAGTTTGAAATTACACAAACGTCTCCATCCACGTCATCAGCCAGTAAGGCAAATCTCTATCTCAAGTCAGATTGATAAGGCGGTCTCCTTGGCGATATGACCGCCCTCGTAAGCCCTATTTTCTCTAGGGCTCATTGGTTTTTATATAAAAGAAAGGAATAGCACAGAGAGCGCCACGCAAGCGCAATACTATTGAGAAAAAGGGTAGAAAGGAGGAGAAAACAAGGGCTTATCTCTCACGTTTCGGTTGAGCGGGTTTTCAGAGTTCAGATACGCTTTATTCGCGAACAATTCAACGGTATCCCAAACCTAACCCTAGATTTCGTGGTCTTGCTATTTCCTTTTTCTTTTCTTCAGATCTGGGTTTTGTTTTGAAAAATCGTGAACAAAATAACGGTGTATTTTTGTGGTTTGTAGAGTATGGATCGGTATCAGAGGGTGGAGAAGCCAAAGCCGGAGACGCCGATTAACGAAAATGAGATTCGCATTACCACTCAGGGGAGAATGAGGAACTACATTACCTATGCCACCACTCTGCTCCAGGTCCAAAATCTCTCTCTCTCTCTCTCTCTCTCTCTCTCTCTCTCTATACCTCTGTGGACGCCTATATTTTCATGTATATGTGAGAACACAGACATTGTTAGCTATTATATTTGTTCAAACCATGCTGTACTTTTAGATGCGTTAGTTTTTGCTATTTTGTTGAAAAAGTGTGTTTATGGATTGAAATTGTGGTCTTGTTGGTATGCATTACTTGGAAACGGTAGTCTGTTTACATTATATTTAGTTGCGTTCATACTTTCACTTCTTTATCTTTACGATTTTGATGAGTTCTAAAATTATTATCTTGTCAAAAAAGAAGAAGAAGTTATAATTAGTTATATTCGTATTATTGCTTTCACGTCTTTATCTTTCCATTTGACAAGTTCTATCTTTGAATCAGGAGAAAGGATCTAATGAAATTGCTCTTAAAGCCATGGGCAGAGCTATAAACAAGACGGTGATGATTGCTGAATTGATTAAGGTACTTCACTATCATAACTTTTTTTCTTCCTATATTCCCAGTTCCCTCTCTTTCTCTGTTCAATTTGTGCAAGCTCATTGTTTAATAGTTTTATTGATATTCATGTTTCGGTTTGTGCCTCCTTGCAAATTGTGTTTTAACCCTCAGAGTTTGTTTTCTTTCTCAGAGAAGGATTGCTGGTCTTCATCAGAACACGGCAATTGGTTCTACCAACATAACTGACACTTGGGAGCCGCTAGAAGAGGGACTTCTTCCGTAAGAATCCTATAGTTGTACTATTTTTGTGTTGTTGCTGTTCTGCTTATTGAAAAAATAAAAATCCTAAATGTATAAAAAAATATATATATATTCTGATGGCTGTTGGGCTGATGTTTTCCTCAAATGTTGCAGCCTGGAGACTACTCGCCATGTATCAATTATAACAATTACTTTGTCCAAGAAGGAACTAGATACATCTTCCACGGGGTATGCTAGTACTATATTGCATATGAAGCTTGTTGGTCTAATTATTATTATTCTTATGCTTTTTCAATAAGTTGCATTATTACTTATCAAAAAATAATAATAATTTTTTAAAATCACCAATGAACTTTGATTTGTTCACATTTACCATAAATTTGTATCTCTCCTCTCTCTGTATGGTGGATGTATAGACATTTCCTTGTTAATACTCTTAAAATAATGATTAATTGAGACTATTTCCAGGTTATGGAATGAAATACAAACTCCCATCCATTTTCAGGGTTGTTATGATTATGATCCATCGATGTTTCTATCATATGTATTTTGGTGGATATTACGTATCAAGAAACATTTAATTTTGGAAATTTACTTGAACTTCTTGATGAACAAAACTTACTGCTCTTCTCTCCTGTTTTTTTAGTAGATATTGGTTATGAGACTTCTTTTTTTAATAGCATCCTCAATAGATGCTCTAAATGGCCCGTAATAGCTAATTTCTCCTCCAGCAGATGCTTCAAAGTAAAAATTTTGCTACAGTGAACTTTCACATGAAAGTTCACTGTAGCACACTAAAGGAATTTTTTTTTTTTTAATCTTTCCTCTCTCTCTCTCTCTCTCTCCCTCAACGAAGCTTCTCGTCCTCTCATAGAAAGAAGAAAGCAATGGTGCCAAATCTCTGTGAGCATATGTGAACCGTAAATAGAGTGCCAAATCTCAATCTTTCCACAAAACAAAAACCCACTGCTGCTCTGCCTCTTAAGTTTAGTCTCTTCAAATACCAAAATTAGTAACCCTAGAAGCCCAATACTTCAAATGTCTCTCTGTGTGATCCTCTCTTAACCGAAAACACACCAAAAGAGTCTCCTCTAATCCAACAAAACCTTGCAATCCCACATAAAAAAACTTAGACCCACAATTGCCCATTTGATCAGATCCAAGAATAGAGAAATGGGTCACCTGAATTTGCCCACATCAAAGCAAAGCCCTTGGCAATGGCAGCTCTTGGACCTCGTCTCCGCGGCGTTCTTCGGCTTGGTCTTCCTCTTCTTCTTGTTCGTTTCACGGCCCTCGGCAACTCACTCACCGCCTCGGGTCGCCAAGCGCTCCTTGTCTCCACCGTCGATCCACACAGGGCCTCGTGGCGTTGCTTGAGCTCGAGACCTAGTCCACCACCTTGGAGGTCTTCTCCACCGAGTCCGCGGACCCTAGACAGAACAATCAGGTGAGTAGGGAAATGAACTTCTACTGAGAGCGTCATTGCCCCCTACCTCTCTCAAAAAGAAGAAAGAGTAGGGCGACAAGTGTTGCAAAAAAACTTAAAAAAAATTAAAAAAGAAAAAAAAAAAGATTGAAAAACAATATTGAAATAAAGTCCCTCCAAGGGGGGATGACCCATTCACTCTATATGCTACCCGGGCTGGATGCCCCTAGAGAATCTATTGGTGTGTATAGAAGAAACAATAGCTAAAGTATAAATTTGTACTTTTTCAGTAGCTATTTTAGCTACTATTGCTGGAGATGCTCTAACAAACCTTTAGACTGCAGCATTTGTGTCCCCTCTGACGATTAGTTATAATGATTTTCTTGTTCGCTTTTCTCTCTCTAGTTAGGTGTCTCCTATTGTATACTACCGGTGTACTTAGGGGTGCTTTACGCTTTTAATAAGATAGGTTTATTACTTATCAAAAAATTTAAAGGTTTTGTAACACTAAATTTGTTTGAAATTGAAATTGTAGCATTATAAATGGATCTATAGATATATTATGGAGGATAGAAAATTATGGGCGCAGTTGCATTGATTAATCACCAGATCATAATTTGGGCTTTCATGGGCTTTTCAAAATGTATGAAGTATGAACATATGTGAGTTTAAAGAAAGTTGATGATATGAACCTGGTGTAGTATGCTCTTCTATTTTTCTTTTTCAAAACCCTGTTCCACTATATAATGTGTATGTAATGATTTTCACACTCCACGTATTTTTATATAGGAAGGTAACAAATAACCATGTAGGGTTGGTGTTTTTTCCACCCCTTTGTGCATATTCATCTCTGTGCCCTTTTTTTTTTTAATCATGGATTACTTGTATTATACTGCAGGTACATGCCACCTATTCCAGCTGATCAAGTGAAGCCCTTGACTGAATATGATGATGAAGGAGGTAAAGCAATAACTTTTTTTTTTTTTTAATATATTGATCTATTCAAAGCATATTAATGAATGTTACTTTATTCTTGTGAAATTAGATGGCTCCCCTAGCATGCGTGGTAGAGGACGTGGTGGTCGACGAAGGGGCAGAGGAAGAGGTAAGTCATACTGCTTTGCAATAATAACACTTCAAAACAATATTTAATTTTTATTTTATTTTTTGGTTTTCTTTTTCTGTCTTTATTTTGTTTTGTTGCTAATATTTCTTGAACTTGAATATTTCCAAATTGTGGGGGAATTTCTGGTTTGAGTACCGAGTCTTAAGCACCACGTATCTTATGGACCTTGTATGCTAGTGGATGATTGGGAATGCTCATAGTCAATAATGGCGCAAGGGTTTGGTAGGGACTGCTGAATATTGATTTGATAATGGGCACTACTTTGTGGTTGTGTGTTTTTTTTTTTTTGTTGGCAATGGTGTGCGATTAAGGTTCTCATGCATGTTTTTCTTTTGCTCATGATGCTTGTGATTTTTAGCTGCTTGGAAGAGTTTTTAGTTATCGTTATGTATGTTCATACACACTCAAGTGTGTTTTTGTGCTTGTACACGTGAACATATTTAATAAATGTTCCTTTAAGACTTTCTTGCTTGAGATTGCCATGAAGTCAAAATAGTCTCTGTCAGCATATGAATTTGCATTGGCTGTGGTACTTCTGTAAATGTTTTATTGGCTAGCTTATATTTGAAAGTGGATCATAAGCTTGAAAAACAAACGGCTGATGGCCATTTGCTCTTTTCTTCACATTGGAACCTTTTCCACTTACCCATCTGCATAGTTTGCATTGTACTTTCTCATCTCTTTTGATAGTGTGGAGCAATGATGTTGTGATTTATTGCGTACAGGGAGTTTTAACAATGGAGTTGTGGAATACAATGGGGATGGTGGCTTGGATGGTGAGCGAGGATATGGAGGCAGGGGACGAGGTCGTGGACGAAACCATGGCTATCGTGGGCGTGGAAGGGGGTATGGTGGTGGGAATATGCAACATGACTTTAGTGGTGGAAGGGGGTATGGTGGTGGGAATATGCAACAAGACTTTAGTGGTGGAAGGGGGTATGGTGGTGGGAATATGCAACAGGACTTTAATGGTTATAATAACTATCGGAATGACTATGTGGGAGGGGGGCCTCCAGCACATGGCCGTGGTAAGTTTTTTAAAATTTTACTTTATAATGTTTTTTATTTTTTATTTTGAAAGCATTTAAGATGGAAAAATATCAAATCTCTAAAGCTTAATCTTTATCAAAACAAATCTTTAAAGCGTTAATAAAGCTTAATTTTTTTTTAAAAGTAAATTTTTTTTTGATAAGTAATAAGCCAAACTCAGTAAAAGCATGAGGCGCCCCTTAGTAGACTGGGAGTATACAAAAGGAAACGCCTAACTAGAGAAACGAGTAAGAAAATCAAGAAAACTAATAAGGGGGACACATAAGCCGTAGTCCAAAGATACGAAGTTTGATAAAAAGATGATAAAATATCCCCAAAGGTCTTCTCCACTTTCTCAAAGCTCTAATTATTTATTTCCCTCCATGAGCACCAAAAAAAAGGCAAGTAGGCGCCATTTTTCACACCATAGCACTTCTCAGCCGACCCGATGACCACCAACAAGCAAGCAGATTGATAACCCGTCGTGGCAGAACCCAAGACATCCCAAAGTAACTGAAAAGAGAATACTACAAAGCAGAAGTCACATCACAATGGAGAAGAAGATGCTCCATGGAGTCCTCCGTCTTCTTACACATGTAGTATCTGTTTATCATGATAACATGACGCTTCCTTAGATTGTCCAAGGTGAGGATCTTTCCAAGATTTGCCGACCACAAAAAAAGGCCGCCCTTGAGAGAGCTTGGGTCCGCCACACACTTGCAGGGAAAGCAAGTACTTATAGAATGAGCCAATGAGTGGAAGAAAGACTTGACCTTGAATAAGCCTTTTTTAAAAGGGACCCACCAAAGCTTGTCTTCACCACCTCTTCTAACTATAATTGAATGCAGCACCTGGAAGAAAGAAGCAAAAGCATCTACCTTCCAATCATGCGCCTCTCTAGCAAAGTTCACGTTCCACTTGTTGGAACCGCCCAAATACTCCAAATTATTTTCAACAGAGGCGTCCTTCGCAAAGGCTATGCCAATAGAGCTGGAAAAGCTACCTTGAGAGTCATATACCCACACCAGTCGTGCCAAAAGCTAATCCTAGTCCCATCCCCCACTTCAAATCTGGTGTAGCCTGAGAAAGTCTCCCAACCATTTCTAACATTCTTCCGCAATCCCACCCCAAAGGCTTCTGCGGGTACAAGGGAGAACCACCCGTCCCGTAAACTGTTATATTTGGAATCCACCACAGTTCTCCACCAAGTATCTCTCTCAATACCAAAGCACCATAACCATTTACCTAGAAGAGCTCGGTTGAACATCCTCAAGTTACAGATACGCACCCTTTCCTCAGATTGGAGAGCAAATCTTAGCCCCACTAACTAGATGATTTTTAACTTCACCAATCCCTCTCCATAAGGGGAAGGGAAATGGGTGATTCGAATTAGTAACTTTCGCTTCATGAGGCGTGGTCCCCAGCCAATTGAGCTATCCGTTGGGGTTGAATCTTTAAAGTTTAATTCCATCTGACAAGTCACATGTAATCATTTGCTTGGAAAGTTTCTTTAGTTACATATGCTTCTTCCTTGTTTTGAGGCTTTCATGAGATTGTTGCATAATATTTATAGGGTTTAGCTGCAATACCTTGTGTTGGTTGACATGATTAGCTTTTACAGTATGAGCAAAACAATTATGGTGCTCTTTTGCAAATTTCCTTTTTGCTTGCCAGGCTAAATTACTATTTATGGGGATTGTTGTAGAACCTTCTGTTGGATGCATGGTTTTACATATTACTAGTTTTTAAGGGGGAAAAAGAAAACGGTTTTTGGAATTTTACACTATATATATATATATATCATCAATGGATCTGTTGCTGCAATAATATGTTGCTCAAAATATGTCTAGATGGAATTTTATTTTATTTGATATTATTTCCTGTTTATAATAGGTTGTCATTATTTTGCTCTTGCAATTTGTATTTCAAATGAAAAACAGGTGATTATCTTTTTTTAAATCAAACCATTTTGAGTCTTATAGGGCGAGGGCGAGGGCGTGGACGAGGCAGGGGCAGAGGTCGTGGCCGTGGTTGGGGTACCAGATCAGATGGTCCAGTCCAGGCATCTGATTGAGCCCTAGACAAGGTTTAAAATCTGGTTTATGTTGCTGAAAGTTTGGGATGGCTGCTCTGTTGATTATGTCTTATTCCGGGGGGGGGGGGGGGGGGGGGGGGGAAGAAAGAAAAAGAGGGGAAAAAGAAAGGGATTTAACTAATGATTTTCTAGGCATGTTAGTTATAGTGAGCTGCTGCATATTGTGCGGTGGCCATGTTTTTGTAGTTGGAAGGTAGGCTAACTTTTATTTTATTGCTGACAAAACTTGAAAGATTTACATCTTTCTGTTTTAGATAATAATAGGGCAGTACATTCTTTCATTTTTGATACTTGCAATTCTCTGTTTTCTCAAAAGGGCATCAGAAGGTTTTAGTATGTTGTCATTATTGGGCTATGGCGTTTTGAGCCGTGAGCTAAGTTTTCATTTATTTGGATTTGGAGTTTTCATGGTCGGTCGTAAGGGCAATTTAAAAATAAAAAATTTGGTCGTGAATTGTTATAACTCATCAGTTGGTCATTACTCCATTTGATTTTCTGATTGGGGCCTTCTTGGGTTGGGCCAACAAAATTTCTCCCCTATGTGAGTAGGGGTTGAGCCGTTGGTATTTATTTATTTTTAATTGTTCACCATAATTTTGTCAAACGTGTTTGATTGCATTCTCGATAGCCTTACCAAATTTTACTAATCAAAATATTCAAAAACTATTTCTTTCTATTTTAGCCATCAACTTTTTTAAAATGCCCCCAACAATCTCACCATTTTACTATTCCATTTAAATGATTTGAAATAATTTTTTTCAAAAGGAAGGTTGCGAGTGCTGCAGGAGAGTAATAAAAAATAAAATAATAAAGAAGAGAAAATTTTAATAATCTTTTATTGTTTGAGTAAGTGAACATTGTTCATTATTGTTAGTAAGTATTGTTCATTCATTAAATTTTTTTACTAAATTGGTGAGACTGCTGAAAACTCATTATAGACAATTTTAACAAATTGGCTCACAAAAAAAAAAAAGAAAAAATTATTTTACCAAGCCTACTAAGAATGCTATGATAGGAACAATGGTCTTAGCCCGACATCTGCTATGTGCGTGTGAACAGGGAGATGTGTAGCCCAATGAACAAAGAATTAGAAAAAAAAAAAAAAAAGAGTAATGTTTATGTTACGTGTTTATTCTTTTGAATTTAATGAACCACTAATGCATAGATTAGTGAATCTCAAATACCCCTACATTGGATCCATGCTTAAAAAACGTGGTCAAAACCCTGACAGAACATTTGTGTATTTCATTTTGGGCGTGGGATGATCGGAAATGGGGTTGGGCAATTTCCTTTCCATTCGAAGTCCCACATCCAGCCGTTCCTAACCCATTTAGCTGTTACGAGACCAAACCTACATAGGAATTGGAATATAAGGCACAGCTAGTCAATTTAAATGGATTGGAAGCTGTAATTGTTACGATTAGATTCTAATTTTGTAGTTTCTGGGTGTTTGAGCTTCACTTACCTATGCATTGCAGCATTTCTAGTTCATTAAATTCAAGAAATAAGCATGTAACATAAACATTACTCGTCTTTTCTTTTTTATGTTTCATTGGGCTACGCAACATCTCTCACTGTTTACACGCCCAGAGCAGATGTTGGGCTAAGACCATTGATCCTATCAGCCACGTTCGAAAACAATTTGGTGCCCATCTAACAAGTATGTGACTGGATGTACATGGAATTTGATAGGTAAAGTATTACAGATAACATATCAATTAAAGTTTGATCGGACTCCAATTACAAGAGCTAGGGTTTCAACAAGAACTAAGGCTAAAGTGCTAAACTACCAATACTACAGAACTAATATATTTTTCATCAAGGTTTTAGATGAATGAAAATATAAAAGAGTGAGCCTTTTATTCTATAGTTGCATAACAACTCAGCCCAATTCAGTTATAACCGATTCGTAACTCACCTGTCAAAAACCCATGTGCTTGAAATCCTATTATACTAAGCCACTCGCTACATAATCCACCTTACATATAGACATGTGATAATACTCAAGCCTTCAAAAGCACCTTGCCCACCCCAAGGTAAAGGGAAAACTTCCCAAAGCCTCAATTCACATTGTCCTTGCAATTTCAGTTTTTTTTTTTTCTTTTTCTTTTTGCCAACTAGACATCCTTGAGATCTTATAGTACAACTGTGAAGCCAATACACCCCCAAGTCAAACTGTTAAGCAACACGTAATACTTATTGAAGAACCAATGTGGCACCTTCATATGTGGCAATAGCAAGATGTAAAGTGCAGCTATCTATATACTCAAAGCAAAACAAAAATAGAAACCACAACCAAAATTTCAAAGCAGTAGTAATCATTTGAAATCTCAATATCCTTCTCAATACAAAACTTAGACAAAATACCGTTCAAAACCTCAACATGACAAACCAAAGACATGAATCCCTCAGCATGTCAAACCACAGAAATAAATTACGACACAAAATTGTCCAGATAGAGAATTGCATGGCATCAAAACCTGATGACCAAAAACAACTGACAAGGGGAGATTATTATGCCTTGACCCGTCCAAAGAACTTTTGTTTCTCTTGTGTTGTCTGGAAGCGACCGTGCCCAAACTTGGAGGAGGTGTCAATGAACTTGAGTTTGATCTCCTCAAGAGCAACACGTGATGTCTGCTTGAGCAGAGACTGGCGCAACGTAACAACCCTCTTCTTAGGTCCAACACAGCATCCCTTGATCATAAGATAATCATCCTTCACTATACCATAGTGAGGGAAGCCACCCATTGGAGTAATGTCCTTCTCAGTCCTAATCCATCAGCGAAGTCATAAATAAATGTCAGTCAACACTATCATGTATTACCAAAAGCAGCCTGTAAGAGAACAATCAAATTGGACACACCTAGTATATAGACTACTACTAGAGGATCAATTTTTTTTTGATAAGTTACTAGAGGATCAAATTTCACCACAGGAGTCCCAAGGCCAAAGAGTTCTTAGGCAAACACCAGAGCATGGGACACATTTTTTTACCATGTGAAGAATTTCAATGTTTATTCAAGCAACTAACCTGTCAAACTCTGTGCAAGCATCATGTGACTCCTGCCCACCCTTGCCAAGCTTGTAGATCTTCTTGTTCATCTCAGTCCGGTGGTGGTATCCATTCTGACCAGCCCTGGCAACCGTGAACGAGACTCTGGCAGGATGCCAGGCACCAATACATGCCACCTTCCTTAGACCCCTGTGAGTCTTACGGGGAAGGCGGGTGACACCCCAACGTGTGACAACACCTTCATAACCCTTACCCTTTGTCACACCAATAATGTCAATCATCTCATCTTTCTGGAAAACAGCATCCACGGGAACTTGCTTTTCAAAGAAGCCGTAGGCATAGTCCACCTTTTGAGCCACAGTTCCACCATTGACCTGGATCTCCATCAGGTGTGCTTTCTTCTGCTTCAATCCCTTCATTTTCCTAATCTGTGTTATATCAACCAGAAGAACTCATGTATTAGGATAGGGGCATTTGAGGTCAACGAAGCAGGTAAAAAACAATTAATCATGCCATGTCAAATGAAGCTATGCGGCTATCTTCATGAATATAAAAATAGTATCAATAAGTTACCTATCATAAAAGGATGATGAGCAAAAAGAATGACTCGAAGGTTTTTCCTATCTTACTTTTAAAAAATCAAATTCCAATTCCAATTGGGATATGTTAGTTTATAAACAATCTACTTGTGTTACCAAAGAAAAGCCAGGTCTGTCGAGACAAAAATCGAAGTGCTAGTATAAGCACTTTATTTGGGTTTATGGCAATCATTTAAAAATATATAAAGCTCTGAAATATGTCACTTAATTCTCAAATTTTGGTACTGGGACCTCATAATCCAGCACCAAATATATGATGTTCTCTAAAAAATCATAATATTTAGAGAGCATTTTGGGTTCCAATCACATGTTACAACATAAAATCAAATTATGGATTTCGGGAACCATGACATAGAAAAATATATTTAATGTGAATTGAAGTTTAAAAGCATGTGAAATGTGATACAAATTTGATATATGAAATGTTCATACCTGAGTGTGAGCCAAAACTCGAATAACAGTTGCGTATTTTTTCATTTTCTCCAGCTGTGATTGGATATTCTTCTTTCCATCTTCAGATTCATATTGCTTCGAATATTTTGTGAAAGCCTTCTTCTTGGACTTGCACCAATTCTTGTAGAATCTCCGCTTCACCTCCTCACTCAGATGCTGAGCCCACACAGTGTTCAATGAGCGAAGGCCACGTGGTGTCTTCACATAGCCCACAACTCCAACAATAACCATTGGAGGAGTCTCAACGACGGTAACAGCCTCACACGTCTCCTTCTTGTGAAGCTCTAAAAAAAAAAAAAAAGCCAAATGAAAATTGCAAGTACGAGAAATTCTAATAGCAAAAGGGTGGACCATATAAGAAATTCACCTATAAATTAAGAAAATCCATTTTTTAGAGACTTCTGTCTAACAACTATCACCAAAATTTAGAGACTTTTGGCTAAATAAAATATCACAAACTTTCCAAACCACTCCTGTAGAGATGTAGTCTATTCTGCATTTCTAATAAATATAAACCAACTTTTATACATTCAATATATCTTTAAAACCAATAAGTAAATAAAAATCCAAACATTACTTCAGTCTATGATACACTTAAGGAATAAGCAATTAAGAAATTAACTCACTTGATCCGGGTTTTTCGACCTCCCTGACGATGTGAGTCATACCAGCCTTGTAGCCCAAAAAGGCAGTAAGCCTGCAAGGCTTGGTTTGGTCATCCTTGGGAAAAGCCTTCACTGAATAAGTCCAAGACATCAATAATCATTAGATTCACAAATGCATAAATTGCAAATATGAAATCTTTCCTAGAAAGATCAACCAAGAAAACACTGCATATCAGATAACGAATAACCTAATTACATACCCTTTCCCCTGTGACGAGCAGCTCGCTTCCTTGGAAGAAATCCAAGGGATCCATGTCGGGGATGCTCAAACTTCCTGTGAGACATTTTCTCCCTGCTTCACCTACAGAAAACATCAACAGCTTTAATATTAAGCATAAGTGTTAAAGGCTCTTGCGTTGTTACACAGACGAATAATTTCAAACTAATACAATTATAAAAAGCATTTTAACAAAAAAATAAAATGAGAGACGATTTTCAAACAATATTTTTCGCTTGAAATTCATTGTTTTAGTTGGAGAGTAATTTAACGACAAAACTAACACTTTAAAATTAACATGTTTTCCAAATAGAAAAATATAAACTCAATAGATTATGCAGAAAACATTATAAAGTAAACCCAAATCTAAAATAGAAAACAACAACAATGATCAATACGGCCACCTAAGAAGTAGCAGCACGCACAAATAAATATATAAAGTATCAGATTCATGCGAATGAACAAAGAACCAGATATTTTGTTAACCAAGGGCCAAAATCCTAACAGTAGTAAGGAATCTAAATATCTAATACAAGGTGCAAGATTATAATAAAACTACAATGCAGCGTTTGCTTGCTGCGGAAATGAACGTGTGAATCTAATGAGAATCATTTTCTTTGTTCCAGTTTCACGGCAACGAACAAACAGAGACAGAGAGAGCGAAAGAACCTGAGTTTCGGCTACACGGCCACAGCACCCGCAATAGAGTTTGGAATAAACCCTAGCGGCTGTTTATATAATAATTGGATTCACAAAACCAACCCCCATGTTTTTGTATAATTATAAAAGTGCCCCTGTCTTAAATTTATATCATCTAAAAGTGGGCCAACGAGGCAACCAGTATACAAATTTAAAATCTTTTTATTATCTACGATATCAAAATTACAAACATAACCTTAATTTCATTTGAGAGGGAAAGAAATCATATTATGGTTAAAATTTTATTTTGTTGTACTTAAAAGTTCATACAATGTGATGGCAATTTTTTTTATTTTCATGACAATATTTTCAACACATAGCAGAATGTATAGCAATAAATGCAATAAAATAAAATATTAACCAAAAAATGAAAATAAAATTGAAAGGATCATTTCCACTTTTCACAACAAATGAAAGGAAGTTAATTCCTTCTCTTTATATTTTTTTTTAATTATTAAATTGATTATGTTATTTGACCTTTTAACAAATAAATCCATGTATTTTCAAATAAAATTTAAAATTATTTACGGTATGTCTATGTAATAAAATGATCCTGCTATACATTTTTTTTTTTTTACATAAATCTACTGATATTATAAAATTACTCTCAAATAAAACAGTATTTAAGAAAAACAAAAAGAAAAAAAAATTGAGGTCGGGTGGCCGACCACCCTAGAATTGACCTTTGGTGGTGGCTGAACCACCCCTAACGGTCGGTTCTAGGATGGTAAACCACCTCAAACCTTTTTTTCACAAAATTTTATTTAAGAATAAATTTGTAATTTTTTAAAGGACTGTAAAAAAAAAGGGCCAAAAATTTTTCGAGATAATTTTGTTATCAAGTGATACCATATGGATTTATAAATTCATTTTGAAATCACAAGTATTTATTTGTTACAAGGGTTAACTAACTTTTTTTTTTAGTTAAAAAAAAATTAACTTTTATTTCTACGGGCAGTGGTTTTTGCATTCGGGCATGTATGAGCTTCTCTTGTATTTGTATTGGCTTTTGGTCAAGTATAATCCCATATAGAGCTCATATTCAGTAATGAATTCTTCTGTTTCATTTCAAAAAAACTAACTTTTTTTAGTTAAAATGCCTACCTTGTTTTTAAAAAAAATTCAAAAGTGATAGTTGCAATTTTCTTATTTTCTTTTTTAGTCCTTTCACCAATAATTTAAATGGTTTGTCATGTTAAAGTCTTTTGTAAGTTGGCTGGGCATAGGGGGTCGCTCGAGCCCAATTTTTGCATCTAATTTTTTCTTTTTAAGTTTATGTAATTTTTTATTATTTGGCATATGATGTGGTATGAATACCATAGGTACCACTTGCGATACACGGCATGTCATATGATATTTTGATTTGGCTAAAATATGTAACACAAGGAACATGTGTTATGATTTTAATTAAGGCGATGTGGATCGCCGTACAAAAAATGATGGAACATGAACAAAAGTACTAAGTGAATATTTCTATTAACGACATATATTACTTGTGATACTTTTTGAAATTAAGCGCGCTATTACATAAGAATTCTTATCCCAAGTATCAAAATTGCAATAAGAATGGTCACAAAATCTAGTGAGAGACGCTCTCCCATCTCTCTAGAAATATCTTGGTCTTCTTTTGCTACTGGTGATCCCTCCATGGGAGGGGAGCTTCTAGCTCCCCTCCCGTTCGTTCCCTCCTCCCCATACGCTAATCCCCATTCCAAAACACCCTAACACCCACACCCATACCCAAATAAATCTGAGATTTCTTTCTCAAAACACCGAACTGGCTTTGCACCGGAGTTATCCTTTACCTTTTCCTGCTTTTCCTCGTTTTTCTTTCAACCAACAGATTCTTTTGGCTTTTCTCCTCTTCATCTACCATGTCTATGGGTTTTCAAGGTTTGGAGTTTGGAATCATTTTTTGGGTTTTAGATCTACTCACCTCCATCCTCTCTCTCAAGACATGCTCCTCAGCAATGGGTTTGTCGGAGCTTCAGGAGTCCGCCGGTGGTCTTCTCCACCTCCTCTGTCGCCTGGACGATGGCGCGTGCTTCCCACGCGCCAGAAACCTCGTGGATTCAACCGGCGCGTGGAGCCTCCGCACGCACCCTCCTCCACTTTCCACTCCAACCCCTAGTGGTTTCGGAAGTTTCCGCCGCTAGCTATTGCAGAGAGGCCTTCACTAGGTGGCGCGTGGTTCTCACGCGCCTCCTGGGAGGGCTCCCACACCGCCAGTTCTGCCAATATTGCTGCTGCTGTTTTTGTGTTTTTTTGTATATTATATTGGGCTTATTTGTTGTACCATCTTCCCCCTGTTTACCCCTGTTTTGGTGTTTGGGTCCTTGTGACTCAATACACCTTTGAAATTACCTTCAATGGTGACCCTGGCTTTGTGGCATCCGTGCCTCGAGCTAATGGGCCCGCATCTTTGGAAGCATTGTCCCCGCGTACTTTCATTCTTAGATTATATTTTGGGTTGCCCAAGCCCTGTTGTATTTGTGTTTTTATTTTTTAGTTTGTAATGGTTTCTGTTGTACTTATAAAAAAAATAAAAAATAAAAAGTATCAAAATTGCATCTAACCTTTAAAAATGAGTTGAAAAATAGAAAATGGGGTCTTTTTTGAGTAGCCAAGTTGCAAGATGCTCAAAGATAAAGAAAAAATAATAAAATAATAATAATAAAAAAAATCCAAATTAGGGCTACCTCACCCATCAGGACCTGTGTTATAAATATTGATGTACCCACGCTCGCTGTTAGCATCAACTCAAGGGATTGAGATCCGGTCCAATTCCTTTGAAGAGAATGATGAAAATCTCTGTTCTGTGCAAACGCAGCACCGTCGCCTCGGTGCAATGAGCGGCACTTTCCACACGAGATTTCTGACTCTCCTTCTCTACCTCTTGTTTGGCTTCCGAGAAAACGCTTGAAAACGATTATCAGACCCAGAAAATATACGACTTATTTTCCCTTTATTATGCTTATGTTTCCCGATTTTTCGGCCATTGATAACGCATTTGCGTGTGTATATTGTTGATTTTGTCTGTGCATAGCTTGGCTGAGAATTGGTGCTTGCAGTTTGGTTGCTGACAACAAAACGTTGCAAACAAAAGAAATTAAATTAGTTTCAAAATACTAGTAAAGATGTGTGAATCAAATTTTGCAAGTCTAAAGGTCTTGTCTTTAAGGTGTGGGCTTCATGAGGAGAAACAAAGCTGTAGATCTTTAATTGTATACTGCTGTTTGTTTACCTCATATGAAAGCAACTGCCATTTCTGTGGGTTAATTTCCTCATTCTCATAGTCTTGTTTTTCAGCACAATTTGTGCCCTTTTACATCCTCCTTCTAAATGTTTGTTCTTTTTGTTTTCTGATTATAATATATGGAGCTCTCATTCTTGTCACATTTGTTTTGGCTTAAGAAGTGAAGTTCTTGTGATGATGGACAATATTAGGATACCTGCCTTGGGATTGATTATGTGGTGGCCTTTGGGGTTTAAAAATTTAAACTGAAATATAAGGGTGGATGGTTAAGTCACCTTCCCATTTTAAATGACATACCTCCACAAAACAAAGAAGGGGAAGTTCAGGTCTACAAATCCAGAGACCAGAGTTGCTGCATCAATAACAGTTCTTTAAATTAACCCATTGGTGTTACATATTTTAGTTTTGTTATCTAAGTTAAATTTGTTGTTGAAGGTACTTGGTGCTATTGAGCACCATCATGGGGTGTTATATATGGATGACACTTTCAAGATTTGATTTTGTTCCATTTAACTATGGACATGACGATACACACTATATTATACCATTAGATGTAACAAAATAAAATTTTGACTATGAAATAAATAGAATTGTATTTTGATTTTTGAGTCCTCCAAATTTAAAATTTCTAGTGTTTGATTCCTAAAAATGAAAAGGATTGGAATATGGAGATGAAAGGATAGAAAATATTTTGCACTTTTTTCTCAGTGTATCCGTGACTCGTGAGTGCTTTTGCATGTGTATGTGATAGGAGCTGTTAAATTTATCTTGTATATTATATAATTTTAGAATAATTGTATAGCTTGGCTAGAATTGATATCAGTTAGGGCTGGTTTGACAAATTGGTTTATGTTTTTGTTTCAAAAATAGAAAATCAAATTTTGTTGTTTTTTTGGTTAAAAAAGTGTTTGCCAAACTGTTTTTGACAACAATTTATGAAAGAAAACAATAGTTAAAGCGTTTGGACAATTGTTATTAAAACAACTTCAGTTTTCACTTGAGTGTCATGGACACATTCATTCGCAAATTTAGTGTGACACAAAAATGACAAGGTTACACCTATCCAACAAAACTGTAGATTAATATCAAACAAAACGACACTTGCAATGTCAACAAAAAAATCCTCAAAATTAATTTTTATAAGAGTAAAGGCACAAATGTAATAATCCAGTTGAAGCACCATCCATGCTCTATACAAAAGTCGCATAGATCACTACCATGAAAATCGTCATCATATGGTTGAAACTTAATATCCTTCACTGCATGCTTTTAGTGAAGTTCTGAAGAGCCATAGACCATCCAAAATATAAGATAGATTTGCATCTTGGTCATTAAGAATAACCAGGTAGCGTAGGCCTTCATGTAGCACCTTCATTCATTTCTTTGATACAGCATCAACAAAAGAAGATGAGAGATATACTTCAAATCATCCATAGCTAGACAAAGAAATCACATCTGAGGATTACAATGACTCAACTGTTATAATGTTGACTTGCTTTTAATAAGTCTTGTGATAGGCCTCTCTCTCTTCTTTGATTGGTGGAGATGATTCAACTTTACTTTTGTTAGTTCGTTGTTTTTCTTATTATGCTCCGTTTGTTTCGATGTAAAATAATTTCGGTATTTTACGGTATTTGGTAGGGACGAAAATAATGGTCAACGAAAATCATTTTCGATTTGACCGTAAAAGCTTTTTTAATTTTTTGAAAACAATTTACGGTTTTTAAAACCGTAAATCATTTTTGGAAATTAAATTCTTCGTCATTGCACGCACGTTTGATATCCGACTGTCGGAATTCGGCAATGGTCGATGGTCGGAATCTGGCAACATCTGGCTACCTGAATATTGCCGGCTCCGGAATCCGACGACATCTAGCCACCGTCGCTTGATGCTGGCGACCAGATTCTGGCCGAAACTGGCCAGAATTCGGCCATGGTCAGAAGCCGGCTGGATCTGACCGAATCCGAAGGAGTCCGGTCATAACCAAGCCATTTTGGCCGGATCCTAGTCAAACATGCTCGCCAGAATTCGGCAACGGCGACCGGACTTTGCCAGATTCCGGCGACAATTGTATTTTCGCCTTTCATAATTTTTTCGTGCGAACCAAACGCTGAAAAATATTTTCTAGAAAATCATTTTTTTTAGAAATGATTTCGTCGAAAATATTTTACGACATAAACCATTTACGTTGAAATAAATGGAGCATTAGCCACATTTTTTGTTGTAACTTTATTTATGGAGAAGTAATCACTTTACTTTTTAGAGAAATAATCACTTTACTTCATTGAAAAATATCTTTTACTTTAATTTTTATAAAATAGTAACACTACGACGTGAATATGCGATTAGAGAGATGAGAAAAAAGGGAGTTATATCTCACTTAGCATAGAGCCTTTTTGGGTGTATTTGGGGCTTTGAGTGATTTTTCCCTGTAATCGTTTTGATAGTGTTGCTCGTCTCCTACAGTGGATGTACCTCACATTGAAGGAATTATTTAAATTTTGGTGTCATGTGTGATTGATTTGATTTTTTTGTTTTCTTATTTTTTGCATCTCACGGGCATCGAGAAATATAACATATTTCCTAACATCAACAAGATTGTAAGCATGAAGCTTATGGTTTCAACATGAATAACACTTACTTTCAAGGTAATGTCATTTAACATGGATTCTCCTCTAGCCAGAGATATGAACTTTGGCTTGCCATTGGAATGATCTATATCAACGCATTAATAAGACATTCTTAACTATGAGTAATACAACATTATTAGAGAAATATCCCCAAAAAGGTAATATAACCAAAACATACCAAATATTTCACACAACTCTTTCAAATGCTTTACCTGTGGATTATAGCAACTAATACCATATCAAAGACAAGTCCATTCATCGAAAGGCAGCACTGCATCTTAGCAACACCAAGCTTAAAAACAAACATGAAGCTCTCTTGTGAGTGACTGTGACTCTTCCTTAAAAGGTTTGCTCCCTCTCTAGCTTTAGTTATAATTATCTTAACGTTGAGATTTAGATTCAAGCTGAAGTGAGCAAGAAAGGAAATAATCCAGCTTGATCTAGCTCCAAAGAGGACTAGTAACACCCAATCCAATGGTACAAAAATAATCACAAACACTTCCTATCTTGGAATTTGATCCTTGAACCTTCTACTCACTAAACTATTAAGAGTTAGCACAAATACCACTAAACCATCACTTTCTATGGTAGTATACCTTTTGATATTGAATACTTGCATGTATGGATGGAACCAAGTATAGAGATGGCCCCCTTGTTTTTCAATTTTTTTTTTATTAAGTTAAATATGTTAGATTTATTTAAACAAAATAAATAAAATTATTTTGGCTATTTCAAATATTATGAAATAAAGATTTTCATCTTTCAAGTCAATAAATCCAAAATTTTAAAGTGTCAAGAGAAAAGTTTGTCCCACATCGACTAATACAAAAATGTCAATTTTGTACCTATTTCATGTATTTCAAATCGCTGGAACTCAAAATGAATAACAAGACCAAAAACATAAGAGATTTTAATATTATAACTATTTCACCATGACAATTATAATTAAATTTTAAATTAGTTTTTGTGAAAAAATAATTAAAATGTTGATTGAGATTGGCATGCAGCCATTATATGATAATCATATTATAAAAATATAGTTTAATTAGAAAAGCCAAAAAAAAAAAAAAAGGGGACGAAGAGGAGGAAAGCAAAAGGACGAACCACGGTCCCCTCTCGAAGGTTTAGACGACTTTTCATCGCACATTTACACGTGGCAAGTATCTGTTGGCAAAACAGGTATCATCGAAAGCACGAACCATATTTAACCACGTGGTGCCATTGCTATACATTATCCACTTTTCATACTCAAGTCACACTCGCAGTTTCACCTACGACATATACTCGCGTAGTGTTTCTGACACCTGCCCTCGCAATCCCACACTATTTTAAACCTCTGGTGGTCCTGTCCACTCTGACTCTCCAGTCTCCACCGCGAGTCGTCACGTTTTGACTACGCGAGCGCGTGAGGAGACTGCAACGCCCCGACTTTCAGAGAGCGGGAAAACGGTCTGATTTGAATTTGAGAACGCGAAAGAAAGAGAGACGCAGCGCAAAAGGCAGATCTAATTTTCTGTAATGTTTCGGTGGAATGTTTTCAGAGATGGAAGGATTGCATGGAATGAAGAGGAAGCAACTGCAAGCGCTGTGCAAGAAGCATGGCGTGCCGGCGAATTTGACGAATCGTCAAATGGCCGATAGGCTTAGTTTGCTTCTGAAGGTACCCCCTTAATCATAATTTTTTTACCCGTTTAGTTCATTTGTCTTTCAGTTATTGTTTGGTTACTAAGAAAATGGAGGCTAAGTATAGGAAAATTGAAATTACGGGTCTGTATGTTTTGGTTTGGTTCTCGGAAATAGGAAAAAGTTAGTTCCATTTAGGCTAAATGGTTTGTGTTGGCATCATTTAGCTGTTTCGATTTTCAAAATTGATAAATTTGATGAGCATTCAAAACTTCATTTCCTTATTTTCCTGAAATTTGTTGTCTGCTTTTCCAATTCTAATATTGTGAGCAATTTTGCCCTAAATATGGTATTGTACACAGGAAGAAGGAAATCCCATAATCCAAGGTCAGTCATGCTCGAATGATTTGGGGGAAATAAGCTGTGAAAATGAATCTAAGGTTGTGAATAAGAATGCGAAGAAAGTTACGTTTAGTCCTGAGAATGAAACATTTATATTTGCGGGTTCGGGCTCGGATTCTGATTCGGATAAAGACTACACTCCGGTGAAGAAACGGGCGGGAAGGACAAGGTCTACAGTGAATCATGTGCCGAAAAAGCAGGTTCAAGTTGTTGAAAATGCAGGGGAAATGGGAGTCTCCGGGAAACTTACGGATGGACCGGTTAGAATTACAAGGTCTAGAGCGCAAGACGTGGTTCAAGAAGATGCGATGCCATTTGTTCCGAAGAAGAGACCGAGAAGATGTGGAAAGGTTGAAGGTATGGAGGTGACAGACGTCGGGGTTAGTGATAAACCTCCTCCGGATGTAGTTTTGGGTGATAATGTTGCTGGTGTCATAAATGCTCATGATATGGTAACGAGAGGTTCGAGGAAGACGAGGAATGCTAGAGGTAATGATGGGGTTGTTTTGTTGAATGAAGACAATGGTAATGTGGGAGAAGGTGCTGAACATGAGAAAATGGCGAGCCGATCAAGACGGAATGTGACGAAGGAGAAAGGATCTGCTGCACTGAGTAGGGAAATGGAGAAAGTTGAAATTGTTGGTAAGATGACAAGGTCCCGGACTCAGCTTGACGGAAAAGCTTCTGCAGTTGCTGGTGGAACTAAAACTGTTGAGGTTCAGGAAGAATGTGAAATGGTTCTTCAACTTGAAGAACCTTTGAAGGGTTTAAGAAGAGAAGGTTCGAAGCGGAAATCTGTTGCACCACAGAAGGGAAGGGTGAAAAGCAAAATTCTTGCTGGGGAAGGTGCCGAACCAGGAAAAGTTCTGAGGCGCTCAAAACGAAATGCGACAATTGACAAAGACTCTGAACTGTTGACTGGGGATTTAAGGAAAATTAAGGCTTTTGATAGTGAGAGTGAAACCCTTGTAGATCAGGAAGAATGTGAAGAGGTTCCTCAACTTGAAGAACCTCTGAAAGGTCCAGGTGCTATTGCATCTAGGCAGGACTCTGTTGTGTCCCAGAAGGCTGAAAAGGTAAGGAAGAGACCGCTGCCTAAAAAGGAGACCAGAAAACGATCAAGGAATGCAGATGTGGAAAGAGCTTCTGAAGTTGAACCAAGTGTAGAACCTACGAAAGAAAATGAGAAGGAACATTTACTGAATGGTCGTCCGAGGAGGTCCAAACGCAACACATTCAACTCTGGTGCTCCCGCGGTTGGAGACTTGGGGAGTCATGAAACTGTTGGAATTAAGCAGTCAAGAGAATCACTTCAAGAAGGAAAGTTTTGTGCAGCTGAAGAACGCCTGAGGAGGTCCAGTCGGAATGCTTGTAGAAACAATTCAGTTTTTATCTCTGATGAAGTGGATGGAGTTGCTGATGGAGCAAGAAAGGATGGGCAAATGAAGCGAAAACGCAAGCCAAACCGGAAAGAAGAATGTTCAGTTATTGAGAGTGAACATTTAATTGAAAGATCTTCAAGACGATCCACGCATAATGCGTTGGAAAGTGAATTGGTTGCACCTGCAGCACTGACTTGTAAAGCTGTTGAAATAGAGCAACAGAACAGCCCACAATCGATGATATTAGAGGACGCTCCATCTTCCAAAAGCACTTTGGCCCTTGAAGGTCCTCCAATTGTAGCTACTGGGTTGTTGGGGATTCTGGACACGGTAGGACACCAAATTGATACAGACTCATGCTGCATTGAAGAAATTCCAGGAAAATCTATAGAGAAGCAGAAGGGGCTTCATTTCTTGGAGGTCTCTGCTGTAAATTCTGACTTGAAGGAAGTCATGGATAGAACTATTACCATGGAGGAAACTTTGCTTCCAGCACCGGTGAAGTTACATGGTGTTACCACAGACCAAAGTACTAAAAATGCTGCTACTGAATCTGTGGTTGTCAATGAGAAGGACGGCATTTTACTAGATGTCAAAGGGAAATTACCCTTGGATGATATTACTGACGGTGACATGGATGATCGGTCATGCCCGCTGAACAGCAGAGGAGAGATTCCTGATGACGATTTGGTTAAACCAGAGCCAGCGGACTTCCAAAATATAGTTAGGAACGTGGTTTCCTCTAGAAATGCCTCTCCTGCTGATTGTATGTTACCTCTCTCTCTCTCGCTTTGCTTTTGTTTTGTTTGTTTGTTTTTTTTAGATCACTTGCTTTTGGTTAAGACATAAATGTATTTCATGTGTGCTTACCTTGTTCTTAATAATTCACAGGTGAAGCTTCCAACCTCTCGGATTTGAAAAGAAGATTGGAAATAGAAGAACCATTGATAGGTGAAAACACGAACCTCAGAAATGATAAGGAAGATAACCAAACATCAGTTCAGGAGGATCACAACCTAGAAGATGCTAATGAAATTGCTAAACCAACTATTCAAGAGTTAGTTGCTGAAGATCATCAGAGTGAACTTAGGGAAAGTATAGGTTCAATCAGAAATATTAAACATACCTCAGAGAAAGCTGACAAAATTAGTGCACTTGATTTATTTGAAGGAGAGGAAATTGCCCCAGCAGAAATATTTGTAGGGGCCGCTGAAATGGAGCAAGCTATTCCAGACTCCAATCTACTTACTGCTGAAACTGATGAAGGAACAAGTGGCCACAGTGCTACAGTTGCAACTCCATTTAGACCTGGACCAGAACCTCAGGGTGAGGATTTTTTTTTTTCTTGGGTCTATGTTGTGTTCTTACAATTCAAAAAGTTGATGTTTTGAAGTAGTTTCAAAATTTATGTAATTTCTTTGACCATTTCTCCATTGTAGCAGTGTCAGGTATTAGCAACGAAGTGATTGATCACTCTCTCCATACTTCCTCACCAGAGAAAGATGCCCTAGAAGAAGGTTAGTTCCTCGGTTTCTCTTTTGTAGGTATGTGACCTGGTTCATCTCTTTGATTTTTTTTTTCTTTAATTTTATGTGCAGAAGAGAATCAGCCTGGAGCCCAAAGCGTTGGACAATCCACCACAATGATTGAAAGAAGCAACAAAAATCATGTTGGAGTAGAAAAATATTCTGGTGTGATGGAAATTCCTAATGAAACAATTTGCACAGATGAAACTTCAATAAGAGCCGAAATGGAGAAAAGGACTGTGCTGAACATGACAAATGAAAACGAGAATGAAGAGGCATTACTTAGTGGAGGCGGCTCACCAGCTTCTGATGAAGATCTTATTAACAGTAGTTTTGAACAAAATTTAAGGATGGATGGTGGTTTCCTTTCTGATTTAGACAATAGAGATTGTCAGGCTGCTGAGGAGAAAGAAAATGAAGTCTCAGATGGAAACTTTGATAAATTTTCTGATGCAACTAGAGTGAGCTGTATGCATCAACTTTCTTCTGGCGGAAGAATTAGTCCTATTATCCCAGAAGAGAGGGATACTGGGAGAATTGAAAATATTTCCACCACTATTCTTGGATTACAATGTGAGGGCATGTGACAAGCTCATATTATCTCTACATTTTTATTTTAAATAAGTTCTTCAAAATTTACTGTTTTGCTTCTATGTCCTCCAATAATAATACCTCACTAGTATGAACTTTTTTGTTGCAGCTCCTGGTTCTGCCAAAAAGGGCATCTCCTCTTGCGAGCCCAGTTGTCTGAAAGACAATGTTGAACAGGAAGAAGGTTAGTTTCATGGTACTCTTTCAAGGGACACAGTTTTAAAATACTTTCTGTTCAATTTGATTTGAGTAAGAACCTTTCCTTAATTTTTAATTTACTGTGCTATTTAATGACACTACTTGTGTTAAAAAAAGAAGGAAACACCAGCCATGAATCTGAAATGGTGGCCGGGACAATTCCCAAAGGAAAGGACGTCTTTCTGTGTGCATGCATGTTTTTCTATGTGAATCCCTGCTTAGTGTTTTTCTTACCTGTTTTGTAAAAACCATATAATTGTTTAAGCAAAATGTTTTTCATGTGGCAGTCGCTTATTTCGGTGATAAAAAAATGTCCTCTTCTATGCAAAATTTCTCAGTAGACAACGAAATGCAAGAAAAAGGTTCCCCACCCCCAACCCCCTCTTTCTCTCACTTATAATTTTTTAATGCATATTTTTTGTAACACACAATAAGTCATTTTATATTTTTCTTTTTTCAATTTGCAGAAGGTATTCATCTTAAAGATCAATTTGTATTATCAGTAAATAACAGAAATGCTATTGGGAGAGGTGTTGCTTTGTTGCATGAAGCTGAAAACTCAGTTTTATCCACTGTTAAGGTTGTTGACACTGCAGAGGAGAAAAGAGAGACAAGAAGTGCACAAACTGATTCGAAGTATGAAAAACCAAAGGATGCTGCCAAAAAAGGGGTAAAATCAGTACCTTTGACTCATTTTGCACTCGAGTTGCAAGGTGGAAACAAGAATGAAACTGCATACGTGCAAAATATTTTGGATGACGCCTTAAGCCCAGAAAGTGTTGAAGCATGCAGTGATGAGAGAAGTGCAGAAGAGAAAGCTACTTCTGATTTTCATGGTGGTAAGGCATTTTCATTGGTGGCATCAACTGCAATGACTTGTCCAGAACTATTTTTGGAGAACCTTTTTGATTATGAAGAGGGGGTTACATCAAAAAACAGCTGTGTGGAGCCTCTTGATGATATGTCTTCACGTAAAAACTGTATGGCCAATGCTGAAGAACTGAAAGGAGAATCATTTATTGAGCAGCATGATCATGTGGGAATGGAGGAAAATACGGAGTGTTCTCAGCAAGTTGAACTTGGTGACCATGGTGGTTGGGAGGTGAATCAGAGTGCTGATTCAAATGCAGTTGAGAATATTTTTAGAGAAAGCGATGTTTTTGAGAACACTGTTGAAATGGTGAAAGTCATTGGAGGAATTGACAAATTGAAGGAGGAAGGAAAAAGTCCGGCAGTTTTAGAAAGAGGGTCTGATGCTGTGTTCATAGATGATGCTTTCCAACAAGTTACTTCAGGGGAGTTTGGTGATCATTTTGTTGAAGGGGAAGTTGCTGAATTCAGTGAAAGTACTGATCATGATAACAACTGTCCAAGTAGTGCGGTTGTACCGAAAGAAATAGCTTATACAGTGACCTTGGAAAAAATGGGAAGGACTCAGCCACCTGCTACTCCAGCTAAGCACGAGAAGCCATTCGATGGTTGTGGGAATGAATTTCCAAAGATTGATGCCACAACTGTGTCTCCTTCAAATGAAGTCCTATTTAAAGATCATGAGGTTCTAGAGGAGACATCAAATGAAGTTGTACATACTGTTTTGCAAGTGGACGAGGTGAGGTTTGGAAATCTTGACAATCAAAAAGTAGAAGATTCTCCAGAGTTGGATAAAAGTGCTTCCATTGGCTCAGATGGTCCTGTGTCCATTGATAACAAGCCTGCAGATAGAAGTGATAATTTTGGAACTGTAGATGAAGATCAAGAACTGAATGATGATGACAGTTTTGAAGCTCAGAAGGAAGACCGTGATGATAATATACAGTTTATTCCAGAAGATAATGGTGATGGCTTGGTTGAGAAAGAACGTGGTGAGAATGACAGTGATTATGATGTTTTGTCAGATAATTTCCATGAAATCACAATGGTTGCCGCAGATGAAGCTAGTGAAGGAAGTATTGGAAGAAAAAAGGATTCTGAGAAAGTCGAGGATGGTGCTAAGTGGGTGGAGAACACACCTGTTTCTCTGCATTTATTTGATTGTTCCAGTAAATGGGGTGAGAAAGACACTGAAAAAACCAATTCCTTTGCTGATACCTCTTGTGGCAAACCCGAAACACATTCAAGTAGCATAATTGTCTCATTGCCGAGAGTTTCTTCATCACATGGTATCTACAAAAATACAAAGCAATGTTTTATTTATTTTAGCAACTACTCTACTTATATTCTTCAATTATACATATCAATCACTGGGTTTCTGTTTGATGATATGACATAATGATTTAGAAATGGTAAATTATATTCTCTATTAATTGTTAAATGCAGGAGATGAAAATAGGTTCGACATTTTTATTGAGTCAAACAGCTATGATGCAAAAGGAAAGGAGATGACTGATGATGGTAGAGGTATGGTTGTAATTTAGGTTGCGACTTATCAGATTTATCAGTTTTACACATAAACAGTGTCAAAACACATTTTCATCCTTTATATGCAAAGTTTTACACATAAATAGTGTCGACATATTTTCATCAGTTATATGCAACAATCTTATAGAAACATGTTCATATTTCCCAGCAGATACTGAAATTTCAGTGGAGGAAAGTGTAGAGGTCCAGCAAAATGAAGGTCTAGTGGATGCTACAGTGGAAGTTAGTGCGACATTTTCTAGAAAATTTACTGAAGAGGAACTTGATGGCCAAAATGGTGCAGTAATACATGCTGTTCATAATGACATTGATTATTTGACTTTAAATGAACCTTTATGTGGCAATAAAAGGAGTAATGTTGATGAGACTGAGGAAGCATTTAGTTTCAATACGCTTGATGTCATGATCGTTAGCGGTGATGACTCTGGCGGATGTGCAGGTTCTGAAAAGTTGCATGTTATTACTTCAGAGAAATTTGAAGTGGGTGCTAATCACATTGCCCTTTCACCAGTTATTGCTTTGCCGAGTTTTGGTAAGTGCTCAATTCCTTGATCAACATAAGCTAGAGACATTTTTTTTAATGAGTGAGTTTTTGGCCCCAAGGGAAGGGGGAGAGGGAAATTTGAACCAATGACCTCTGCATCATTAGGTGTGAGTTTCAGCCAATTATACTTCCCCTTGGGTAATAAGCTATAGATATCACAGATTCTTACATGATGTTCCAGTACTTGATTGAATATTAGAACATATTTTTTACTCAACTTTGTATTTCTAGGAACCGAAGAGAACAGATCCTTGGAGTTCCATCTTGATTCTCACATTTTTACCAGTTGGGAGATGAATTTGATTTCAGGGGATGGAGAACAGGGTAATGCAGAAATATCAAATGGAACACTGGAAGCCAATCTGATAAGTAAGCACGATGAGAATTCTGTGAAAATGAACGAAAATGCAATGATTAGTGAAAAAGATAAACAAGATTCTGAAAAGCTTCTTGGGGAGCTTGAGCACCAAGCTCATTTTGCCGATTCAGATGAGCCAATTTTTAGAGATGGTGATAGATCAAATGTGCAAGATGATATCTCTGCCATTGTTCAAGAGCATATTGATTGTAAGAATTATGAAAGTTCTTGTGTTTCCATGCATTTGATAGGAGCTGCTGAAATCAATTGCTTCAATAACGCTTCAGGCAGGCCCATGGCAGAAAGCACTCCTGACGAAGCTGACATTGGTTGTCACTCTGTTGAGGAGAAACTTGTTTGTGTGAATTACTCTGAACATGATGTTATACTGGATCATACTCATGAAAACTTTGGAGTTGTAACAGATCAAGCTAGTGAAACAAGCATGGATGCAACTACTGATTCTGAGAATATTCAGGATGTCAATGAGTGTGTTGAAAAAGCACAGATTTCTCCAAACAGAACTAACAGTGGCACTGAAAAGGATGAAAAAAATCCTTCAGATGTCAAAATATCTGTTGAAAGCTCTTGTGGCAGGCCTCAAGTGGGTCGAAGTTGTGATACTACTCTGTTGGGTGTTTCATCACTTCATGGTGAGCACATTTGTTTATATATGAGTTTTATAGTCTGAATTGTTTGCTTTTTTGTTGAACCTTATCTACTTAAGTTCTTGACTCATTGTATCATATTTTTCTTATGTAAGGGAATATACTGATCAAAATTTGTTTAAAATTCAACAAATGTAGTAAATGGAGATAATTCGTACACTGGTTTGAGTGCAGGAGAGGAATATGAATCCGGCGTATACTGCAAGTTTTTTAGCAATGATTCAGAAGGGAAGGAGATGGCCAATGAAGACGGAGGTATGATTTATATAGGTTTGAACTTATTTATCAGATTCGGCTAATAAGAACAGAGGTATGATATATTTAAGTTTGAACTTATTTATCAGGTTAGGAAATGCAATCAATTTTTGAATTTTTCTTGTGTACAATACTCCAACCTCCCTAGGTTTTAGGTGATAATCATTGTTAACTCATCACTTATCCCAAAAGCTTATGCTAATAAAAAATGATATGTTTAATCATTTAAGTAATATTCTATCACTTCCCTTCTCATGTGGGCTTAAACTCACTCTTAATAAGTGATGCTCAACACATGAAATATTTAATTGAAATGAGAGAGAAATAAAAGATACAAAGTTCGAACTTAGAACATTTGCTTTGATACCATGTTAAATCACCACTATTCTAAAAGGCCTGAGTTGATAGAAAATTATTGATTTAATCATTTAAGTAATATTCTAACAAGCACAGCCTGCACAGACCTCCCATCTCTCCCTTCTTTTCTTTTTTTCTTTTTTCCTGAAATAAGAATTTTATTTCTGTTGGTGCAATAATTTTTTATAAAAACTTAAGATTATGCTTTATTTGAGAATACATACCCATATATATATAACACGTGGATTGAAGGTACAAGTAAACACCATTACTAAATCTTATTTCTTTTACCCTCAGCAAGTTCTGGAGCATGGCTTCTTTCAGTTACTAACAATTTATGTCTTTGGAATAACAGAAACTAAAGCTTTGGAGTTGAATAATGACTCTCATGCATTCACCAGTTGGGAGATAAATTTGTTTTTGGGTGACAGTGAACAAGATGAAGTTGAGAAATCAGATGGAGGGGCCTCAGTTGCCAATCCGATGAGTAAGAATAGTGAGGATGCCAAGGAAGTGGCACAGAATGTGGTTATTACTGAACAAATTGCTGAAGAGAAACATGGTGATCACGAACATCACATGGCAGAGGATGTTTCACAGATGGAGGGCACTCACCTTGCTGTCTCAGATGAGCCCAACTGTCAAAATCATGATGGATCAAATCAGCAAGGTGAAGTTGCTGCCATCACCCAAGGGAATGTTGGTGGTTGTGAGAAAAATTACGGGCTTATTAAGGTTGAGAGTTTAAGTAATTTAAAATATTCTGAAATACTGATGGATGCTGCTGAGATCAATGGCAGTAATCGTGTTACTGCAGATGAAGCCATGGTAGAATGTGGTCACAATGAATTGAAACAAGTAGAAAATATTGCCAACCCTGGCGCTGAAGACATTAATTTTTCAGCTGAAATGGATGATTATGAGCATATAATAGCAGTGGAGTTGGGCCAAGATCTGCCAAAAATACATGTAACAATGGAAGAAATATCTCCTGCTTCCACAAATATGGTTGTTGATAGAGGTATATCCATGTTTTGGTTATTATCAAAATGCCTCCTTTATGTGTAATTTGTGCCTAGATGATTGATATTTGCTCAAATTGTTTTGCAGACATTGCTGCTGAAGTTGCCCAGACTCCACAACTGAAGTCGGGGTCACCAAAAAAGATGAGTCCAGATAGACCGTTGAATTCTTCAATGGTGAAAGGAAGCAAGTGTAAAACTAGTCTGATACCAAGAGCACCCAAGAATCTGCTCAAAACTTACAATACGAAAGAGAACACGCCAAGCACCAAGAATGATCAAATCGGTAACATTACAGCAGTGAAACCATTGCCAAAAAGGCGCCCATTGGATGATCTCCAAAATAATTAGATTCAATTGGTCCGGCTTGTGAATTAATTTTTTGCGAGTAATGGAGTTTGTATTATTTAGTGCATGGCATACCTTATGCAGTGTAGTGTGTAGTGTGTAGCATTTCATTAACATTTAACAGTACATTTTTATTTTTATTTTTATTTTTTATTTTTGGTATTTTTTTGGGTCTATTGTACAACATTTTTCAATGTGCACATATTGGGCTTGCGTGATTCAATTTGCTTGGCAAAGTTACTTTCGAAAGCTTAAAGATAGTAGTGTTTTTAAAGACAGAATTTCTGGAGAACGAAGGCAGTAATTATGCAGAGTCAGACTCTCAACTTTTGCAGAATTCACATTGACAGAATCTTGACTGTCCATTTCTTTACTGCTTTTAATCAATATATTACATAAGGATAGATGTAGTCTGAAGATTTACATCAAATCGTATTCAGTTCCGTGCCTTGCAGTGAGTTAAGACCAACATATCATAAACGTTTTTTCTTTTTCTTTTTCTTTTCAAGGAGGATACAAAAGAAGTGCCTATTTTTCAAAATTAGGAACATTTTACTAATATTATTAAGAATTTTTTAAAAATATATCTATATAAAAATAAAATAAAATAACCCAACTAAGCTGTAACCTCTAAAAGTGGGCTAAGATGGGTTTCCATCGCTTCCGCTCAATTTTCGTACAAATCAGAACAATGAAATGAACACCAAACTTTACTAAGAAAAACATTTACAATTCACTGGTAATCCCACAGTTTAAATAAGGAAGCATTTTGGATTATTTCAAAAGTACTAGAATGCTGGGATTTTTATTAACAATTAAAAATTACACCAATAAATCTAATCATAGTTCTGCGTGGTGAATTGAAGGACAAACATTTTACTGACGATGACACTTTTATACGAAGTCCCTTGTTGAGGAGGGAATACAAATCATGAATCAAACTCACCTTTTCTTTTTATCTTCTCTTGGGATTACAATCTGATCATCTGAACACAATCAACCCTTCCGACCTATAAAATCCCACGTATAAAAAAAAGAATCTATGCTGAACAAATATCAGAGTCAGATCCTGTCCTCTGTATCTACATGCACATGAACAGGATTTGCCCACTGCAGCTTTGCTTTACCACAAGATAATCCTCGTTAACAAACCACAGCTGCCCAAGCGATCTATTCACTTTTGACCAAAAAACTCAGCCCACTTATGCTACATAATAGAACTCAACTTCAACCTTCTGTGCTGTGTATCTTAGTCACAATCCAAACCACAAAGTTCTAATACAAGACCGCCTTTTGCCACAAACGGGTTGATTCGGACCCATAGAAGAGAGAAAATTGATGCTAGAAGGATTGACCAGACAACAACAATAGTGGGAACCTTGTCCTGTTTCCCCATCATTCCCTTAAGGAATGGGTAAAGATGAACAATGACCCAGAGGGCGAAAAACAGCCTACCGAAGAGCGGACCCCATGAATCATAACCGTTATTGATGGCGTCTGAGACCCCGACTATAACTCCAATTATGTTTATGATCAGCAAGGACAAGGGGGGGATCAACAAAGATGTCCATTTGAAGAGGTAGAGCTCAGAAAAACCCCCGTCATCAGCAGCTTTGGATGTAACAGTGAAGTTTGTATCAACCCCTGCCAAAACCTTAAGCAGACCCTGGAAGAGAGCAAACAGGTGTGATGAGACGCCGCCAATTACCCAGAATTGTTCATTCCTCCACCAGTCATGTATGCCAACATGTCCCCACTGCATCTCAAGGATACTAGTTGCAGCTATGGATATGAAGAGGGCAATGAATATGAGACTCGCATAGTTGCTGATCTGTTCCAAAAGAGAGAAAAGAAAATTCCTAGCATGAGCTGAATGCCTTGTAGATTGTAGATTTTAAACTTGGAATTTACAAAGTATGTCTAAACAAAAGTGGGACCTAGGAGAACAATTTTAAGTTTGAATATATCCCATATATTTGGGAATCAAAAGCACTTATGATTACCTCGGGGACGATGAACTTCCCAGTAAGGAGACAGATAGCCGGCAAGGTACAGTAAGCAAGCAAAGGAATTGATGTCAAAGGATAAACAACCGAATTTATATAAGAAAAACGCTCCAGTGGTTTCAAGCCACACCCATATCCATACCATATTGGACAATGCTTACTGAAGAAAATCTCAACAGATCCCAAGGCCCATCGCAGGACCTGGTGTAGACGATCTGAGAGGTTTATAGGAGCTGAGCCCTTAAATGCCGGCATTTTCGGTATGCAATACACTGATCGCCAGCCATGACAGTGCATTTTGAATCCTGTTAGTATATCCTCTGTAACTGAGCCATATATCCACCCAACCTGAAAGATAAATGTAATTTAGCCACATGACAATATAAATTGTCATACCTTGCTAAAGAAAGAGATTGCAGAAAACAACTTTGTTAATTATGAAACAGTTGCACCATACCTCTTTCCCCCATTCTGTTTTATCTTCATAACCACAGCTAATGACATGGATTGCTTCCTTCAAGAGTGATGCAGAACTTGCTCCTTTTGGAACTCCACCATCTTCCATAAGTGTTGAAGCCATGAAAACTGGAGACTGGCCAAATTTTTTCTCAAATTTTATTTGGGGCATTAGGGAAGATTTTTCATTATCTATTCCTGCAATGGAAGTTCCAGGAGAAACATAAATGATCTAAGTTTAATCCAATCTATGATGATTGACAAGAGACAAATCCTGAAACATTTCAAACTTGGGTCAAGTTAAAAGTTTTAAGTATAAATTTTCAGGATAAAAAAAGTAAGTTCTTTTTTGGGGTTATAAGGTGAATTACAAATTTTGCACCTCATTCGGGAATTTTTTATTTTTATTTTTTTAAAAAAATTAGAATGTTAAAAAAATAACTGCAAATGCATGCACACTAATTGAAGCCACTCCATACCTTCGATTCCCTCCTCAATATTTTCTAGTGCATGTATCTGACTTGAAGCCTCCTTGTTTTTAATCTTTTTTTCATTTGACTTCTTTTTCTTGTTCTTCTTTCTAGATCCAAAACAGCAGCAGCACCATTTTGGCCAACAATTACATGTTTTCCCAGGGGGTTTCTTCTTGATGGGGGCATCATATCCATAGAGTGCCTGCCTCCTGAAGACACATCCAGTCCCGACATATATTGGTCCTTGGATCCCATCTAATCCTTTCATATTGATCTATATTGTATGAAAAGAATTAGTACTTGCATAAAATAAACAATTGTAAATGGATAAATCCGTATGTCTTTGTTTGTGTAATATAACAACACAACCAAGATCCTTTACTTACATCAAAAAATACAACATTGCGATTCGAGTATCTATCATGACGGTCAATCCCATCAAATCTTTGAGGAAATTGTACATAACAGATTTTCTTTCCAGATGTGGGGTCCATCATGAAGCACATGGCTTCACGAAGCGCCTTACTGTTGTTTATATAGTGATCACAATCGACATTCAGGAGGTAAGGAGCATTTGAGATGATTGCTGAGACTCGCATCTTGATTAATCAGCCAGAACATTTACAAACCGTTAGAGAAATAGCGCGACGCAAGAAAATTGCTGAGAACACTAGTTGATAGAACAAAGAGAGAGAGAGACCTACCAGAGCATTCATGGCCCCAGCCTTCTTGTGGTGATCAAATCCTGGTCTCTTCTCACGGGATACATAAATCAGGCGAGGTAGTTCATTTCCTTCAACATCACGAACACCATTTTGACCAAGGAAGACCTGGATAAGACCATTAAGATTAAAATCATCATATTTTAACTGCCCAGATTCATATGGACCAGGAGATGCATGACCGCATTCAGAAAACCTCACCTGGATCATTCCAGGATGATCCCTGACAATATTCCCAGGCCATGGAGTCCCATCCTGCATTGTCCAACCCTCCTCAGGAACTTTTTGTGACATGGCTACCAACCCATTAATCCGGACTTTGAACTCTTCATAGTCCCTCTGTACCAACAAGTGACAATGGCCATGTTCTCAGTAAAGGTAATCATTCCTTATTAAACATGAGATGAATCATTACAGAAAAAAATTATCATTTTTCACTGAAGGCCAAAAATGGCTCTCTGCCTGCCATATTTTATTCAAAATTGGCACCACTATTTTCTTACAGGCATGACTATCGATTCATGAGAAACTGAAATGCCAGACACTATCAAGAAAAGGAAGCAAAGAAAAAAGGGAGAAGAGAATACCTTCATTGCACGCCGTTCTCTTACAAATGCTGGATCTACTTTGTCTTTCAAATAGTCAATCTTCTTGGCAAAATACCATTCGGGGGCCCGTGGCTCAATGTTGAACTTCTTGCTGAATGGGACCCACTTTCTTGCAAACTCAGATGTCTCAGAGAGGGCTTCAAAGGTAAGCATGGCTGCACCATCATCCGAGACATAGCATGCAACTTTGTCAACTGGATAATCTACAGCGAGGATGGACAAAACCGTATTTGCAGTGATAAGTGGAGGTTCTTTCATCGGATCTACCGTACTCACAAATATGTCTATATCAGCTAATTCAGACGGCTTCCCTTCCTTCTCATATCTGAGAGAAATATTACAGCATGTTAGCTAAAACTGAGAATCGCAAACACATATGCAACACACAAAAAATTACCTCAGTGACAAACGATCGAGGTATGTTTCTCGTACAATTGGGCACCATTTGGGGAACTGATCAAATATCCAAGACACAGCAAACCATATTTCACAAATCACTGATGTTAACCACAATCCATATGCATCATTGACTGGATGGGTAATTCTATACTGGAAAAATAAGCCAAGAATCACAATTCGGAGAAGAATTATCATTCTGTATGGATTTATCTTGCTTGAAGGAATTGCTAACTTCCTCCAAAGTGGCTGCCTGCCTTCATCCATCCTGTAAAAGAGTATTAACGATAGTAAGCCTAAATCTTGTTATGGAAGAAAGGAAATTGTTGATATAGCTAATAAGCTTAACTATTTATTCCTAATTAGCTTAACATAATGATTGCTGATTACTGTACTTTGACAAGAAAAACAGATCCCTCCTGACAGCAAACTCTAGGATACCGTAACTGTTAATAATCAGCATACTAGGCAAATAAACTTGAAACATAAGTCAGGACACTTACTCTTATATTTAATTATATATGTGAGGATGGTATCTACTATGTACGTTAAGCAGATATATGTAAAGCCAACTACAATTTTTGTTATGCATCCAAGCCAGAGATATTTTCCTTCATTGATAACATGGTAGATATATTTCCGCAAAATTAATGAAGAACTTCACATGATCCCTCACCCCCACCTCCCCAAAACAACGAAAAACAATGGTTAGGCATTCATATACGAGGAATATGCACAAAGACACATTGAGTTGAGCCCCAATGCCATACATGTAAATAATTGTCTTGTGCAATCCCAATCCATGTCAGAATTTAGTACATCATGTGCCCAAAGATCATTGGCAACTACACATTAAGATAGGTACAACTGCTAGCAATACCAAGCTTGTTGAACATAGTTTTAACAAAAACTAAAGGATATAAAATCTTGTTGAACGTGAAATTAAAACAAATGGGTTCTTTCTTCAGTGTTTATTCCATTTTTAAAAATGCATAATCATATAACAGGATCAAACATTATTAGACTTGTTAAATAAGAAAATAAAAGAAAAATTGTGGTATTGAGTAATGATGCCTTAAAAGAAAGAATCACAACGCAAGTGTAACATGTGGCAATGGTCCACCATGGATATATTTGTGGACACCAACAATAATGTTCAAGCCCTTAAAACCACAATTATTAACGTGCAAAATAGCATATTTTGTGCAAAGGTAAACTCCCTTCTTAGTTTATCGATTTTGTAACTCATGACCAGGTTTAAGATATCAGATATCGAGTCAAGGGGCAACTTCTCAAACTCGGCAATGGCCCATGCATTATTAAAAAAAAATTTCTGAGTTGCAGACATGAAAATAGCATTGGTCCCAAACTACCACCAAACTGGGTCTCATTTTTGTTTACATACTTTGTCAACATGCATGGCTGGTTGCCATCGCCTATTTGTGATTTTGTACAGCCGGTCCAGAGCATTACTTAATGAATGCAATGGTCATAATAAGTCTAATAAATCATTTTAGCTTTTTATTCTTACTATGGCGATGATATCATCATATTACACCAGCAAATTACATCTGTCATTTACATTTTCAATCTTTTAAGCTGAAAACTTTCTTGATGTATTGAATGGTTTAACCAGATCTCTATGTTTTCTCAAATAGCTCTTGAACTTTGCAGTTGAAGAGAAACAAGGATAAGTTGAGAGATTGATTATCATTCTTATTTGCCTTTATTCTTGAACGCAAGCTCCCATCTCTTTTAACCATAAATGAAAATCTTAAACAACTAAAAATCAGCGTTCTCAAGCAACTAGTGATTGTTCTAGTTGTAAAGATATTGCTCTTTAAACATGAATACTGTTCTTCAATATGTATATCATTTGAGTGCTTGGCATGAGTATTTATTTTAGTTAAACGCAGATTTGAGGCCAGTTGCTTTCCAATACAGCTGCCTTCAAACACCCAAGTAAAGATGATAGTTAGAAAGAAACAGATTATACAAAATATATCCGATGGATAGTAATTAGAAATTTTATTTCTTAAATTTGGATGTTGCACGCTGACCCAATGAGTCTTAAACCTATGACCTCACCTTCACCAACTCTTAGGAGGGGAGGAAGTGTCATTTGAACTACAATTAACAATCAAACTCTTGGCCTGGGTTTTGCAATTCTATGAACAGTTCAACTAATGAAACAAATCAAGAACTACAGTTTAAAATGCCAATTTCATTATTTAAGAATAAAATAAAAAAGTCAAGACCCAGCAATACAATTACTTTTTATAAAGGAGGATGAAAAATGCACCTACATGGGCAAATCAGGATCATCTGGTTCATCTCCATCATGGTTTCTACCGCTGTCTCCGCCTTGGTGCTTAACCACCTGAAGTTTTTCATTTTGCTTCTTTTTCCACTCCTCCATTCGCTCCTTCCATGCAACAGTTCCATACCCATACACAGCTAAGTCTTTCTTAGGATCCAATGGTCTGGGTTGACCTGCATCATCAACAGCTATAAACATCAGCAAACCGTTCACAATTATCACAGCTGTTCAAATTTACCAAACTTACTGGACACAGAAGAGTCAGAAATCGGCATCGGATGGACCCGGTTTCCACGACTCATAAATGGGGGAATAATAAGAGCGTGCTTGTCAGAAGATATTCCAGCATCCTTAACCATAAACAATCAGTATCAAACGCAAGAATCATAAAAATGATAAGAACAAAAAGAGAACAATCAGATTGCTATATCAAAATTTCACCTCATGGCCGCCATAGGTCAGGAGAGGGATATCTGGAGCAACAGAGGCAGAATCCAGCTCCGAGGGTGTGGCAATCGTGGCTTGGAAACCACGGCCGACATTAAGGCGAGCAGAGAGCATGGCCTCAGCAAGGTGGTGAGAGTTGCTCCCAATATCAAACTCGTTCTCCAAATCATCGGTATCATCCTCTTCTTCATCGCCTTCAACTCTAGGACACCCTGGAATTGCTTGCATTGTTAGTCGAAATTATTACTGGAAAAACCGATCGAGGTCAACCAAAAATGGGAAAGTCTCACCTTTGATGCGCTTGAATCTGGTTTTGCACTGAGGGCAGGCCTGATTGCCTTCTCTTCTTTCATACTCATAGCAAGGTCTGCACATCGGAAAGGCACATTCGTTGCAGGCAATAAATGGCTCGCCATTGACTGTAATCTCTATCTCATCCCCACAGATCTGGCAAATCTGCCCGCTCAGTTCTTTAACGGAGGTCACCTGAGACTCGCCATAGCCATAGCAATGTTAACTGTTAATCTCCACGAGATCATGAGTCAGAAATTCAAAAGTACCCAACAGAAATTTAAGCTGCTTCAACAAAAAAATAAAAAATAAAAAGAAAGAAAGAAAGAGAGAGACTAATAATAACACTAAAAAGTTAGTGAAAACAATATTAATACACTGGGGGAAAACAAAATTGAAAACTTTCATGCAATGTTTTCATTGACCGGCTCTGAAGTCTAGAAACTAAGAGAAAGAACAAGAATCAATAAGTGAACGCTTTTTTTCACTCCGGGCATTACATGAACATGTTCCTCCCGGAAAAATTGAAAAAGAAAGTAAACATTTTCCAGTATTGCCTCTCTCTCCAAACCAAAGAAATACAGAGATAGGTTTTACGAGGCTGAAAAATACTCCAAAACATACACGAAAATACGAAAAAGAAACCTACCCAGATCAGTAATTGTAGCTTAAAGAGAAGATCAGAGAGGGGGAAAAAAATATCACAACGAAAAGAACAAAGAAAAAAGAAACGCCTACCCAGAAGAAAACGGCCAAAAATAGAGGGGAAGAAGTTCAGAAATTAGAAAGAAAAAGCCAATGTATGTTATTTCAGGAACAGACCCATGCAAGTCCCAAAACGAGCACTTGGCTTCAAATTCCACAGAAGGGTGTGGACAAATAGCTAATAGACCGGTAAAAGAAGTAAAAATAGCACACTTTTCTTCAGAGAAGTTGAGAGACGCAATGAGAAAATCATGAACAAAAGGACTTACTCGGGCAATTTCATCAGCATTGATCAGAATAAACTCATTCCTGTTGTGAGAACCAGCAATAAGTCGTCCTTTGGTATCCATCAGAGCCTTAGAGCCTTCAAAATCAGAGACAACCACTTTACCAAACCTCCCTCTCAGCCTCTCTCATCACTCAAAAGCCCACAAATAACACAGTTTCGCCTTCTTGTTTTCCTTTTCCCGTAGCTTCTTCCTCTGCCCTTTTGCCCACTCTCTCAGGCACCCATTACAAGAAACACCCACCCCCACATTATAGAATGAACATACAACGAGAGATATAAGAGAGAGAGAGAGAGAGAGAGGCGAATCAGAAATAATTATGTAAACAAAAGGAAAGCAAATAAAATATTCCACTGGCGCGGAATTAAAAATATAAAAAAGAAAGTAATCGGTTGGGTGTGGTACTAAATGATTCTTTTCTTGCAAGACGACCCCGGCTTCGCTAACAGATGGGTTGCGAACCTGTGGTGGTCTCGATCTGTGAAGTGCATGAAAAAAATATATAGGAGAGAGAGAGAGAGAGAGAGAGAGAATCTAAGAGTAGGAAATGGTTGAAAATTCAACGCATGAGAAAGAAGGGACGAGATACGGACAGAGACATGACAAAGTGGACAAGAAGGGATCAGGTGGTGTGTGTTATCTGATGCATATATGATGATGGATGTATCTATGTCATCTATACCATCAACGACATATGGTTATACATCCATGTCCATTAAACCGTATCTACCATCACTCTTAATCACATTGGACTTGGTGGGTGGCGCTGTGGTGGTCATGGTGAAGGCTATTTTGGTACTTTTGACATGCACTTCTCTCACACTTGTACTGTGTCAAATGTGAGAGAGAGAGAGAGAGTGTGTGTGAAAGTACCAAAAGAGAAAGGAGTGTCACGCGTGGGCGAGAGCGAGAGAGTTGCGCATAATCTCGGCCATTTGTCCAAATTAGGCTCAAGAGGGAACGCTTTTTTCTGAGGTTTTTAGTTGTACGAGAGAGAGGTGCACCGGAAAGAGATAGTCGATCTTGAATGCCGCTGCCCAGTGACTTGCAGATAGTACTACTGCTATGGGCCTGCTACCCACACCCGGAATAAATGCCTGCCTTCACAGAGGAGGAAAAATGGCTTTACCTTTACAGTTTACAGTTTACAAGCCGCCAAAATGGCTCGGCAGGGGTAGACAGTATTAGACCTGATAATTTTTGTAAATTAGATATGAATTAAAATTATAAAAAAAAAAAAAAAATTAAGGTCGAAAAATTAGACCCGTTTAATTAATTGAGTTAGGTTAAGGTTGATTTATATAGTTTTATACTCATATCTCGACACGAATTGAATCCAATACGCGAACACGAATTGCCACCCCTAAACGGCATACATGTTAGGAAAAAAAAAATTAAAATTTGTCTTAAATTTTTTTTTTTATTAATTTTATTTTAATGAATTCAACCCCTCAAAATTAATTTTTTGCCCTTAAAGATCTTCATTTTTTAGTTTTGTCCCCCTTATCTCAAATTCTAATTCACCCCGCATGTTGTGATATTAGCATTAGTTCGAGTAATTATAAAAATTATGTTTTTATTTTCTAATTATTTTACATTGTTAAAAATTTTTTTTTATCAATTTCAATTAAAGGAACAAAAAAAAGGATCGAAGAGACGTGATAAAAATGTGATTTTTTCTAGCATAAATAATGTTATTTAATAGACCGATATACAATTGAAATGACATTTGAGTAAAAATTAACCATTTTTTTCGAGTGTTAATTTAATAATTAATTTTCATTATCACATCATTCATCTGCCAAATAACACTACTCTTCTAGCATTACATTACTCTAGCAATTCTCTTTTTTGAAAATATAAATAGGAGAGTATAAATAGGGGTGGAACAAAGTTGGTTGATTACAGTATCTCCTCCGAGAGAAAAAAAAAAAAAATAATAATGAGGTTGTTACCTAAAGCTTTTTTTTCATGTTTTAAAATAAAAAAATATTAACAAATAACTTAAATTTATTTATTTTATTATTATTTTTTTAAAAAAAGCCCTTTGTAATGAATGGTGCAATGCAGCGAAATGAAAGGGTGAAGCGTAGAAAATTAAAGTTTGAAGGGTCAAATACAATTTTTTATTTTTATTTTTTATATATATATCATAAGATATATTTATACATATTTATATAAAGTTTCGTATTTACGAACTTATTTATGAATATAATATTATATTTAATTAAACTTGACTTTTTCTTCTTTTTTTAAATATAATAAAAAAATTACATCTATATTCTTTTGGATGACATGAATGTAACTTTTTAATTTTTTGCTGAAACAAAAATTATCCTTCAAAGTATCTACTCGCCAACATTGCAATTGAACCGCATAAATAATTAAACCTATAAAATGCTTTTGGTTCAACCCAAAAGGTTACATTTATTAAAAAAAAAAAATTTAAAAAGAAAAAAAGAAGAAGAAGGATGATCGAGTTTAAATTGTAAAAAATTACACCAAAAACCTCTTGAGAAACAGGTACGGTGCAGGTCCATTAGTGCTAATAGGCAGTAGTTGGGTTTTGACAGATTAACAAACCAGCATCAACATATATATATAGGGTGTTTTTTTTTTAGGCATTGACCTGGTTATGTGAGCATTTTTTTTAATGAACCTATTAGGTAAGGTTAGGTACATGACTTGTTTATCTTTTACTCTTATTTTCTTGTCACGTTTAGTTAATTTAGTTTCCCTCATTGCATGTGTATTAGCTCTGGCAGGTCAATTATTTTCATATTAAAAGTTTAGTTCCCATGAGTCAAACATGTATTTGCATAATTTTCTCCTGGCGTACGCTTCGTTTTTTCTTCTTTCTCGAAAACAAACTGGATTTTTCTCAATACTTATGATTCATGAATATTCTTAGCCACCTAACCCTCTGATAGCGATTGCCTAACCCACGCTTCGACAAATTGAGAGGAAATTTTTTTGTTTTTTGTTTTTTGTTTTATACTTATGATTTGAAATTTGGTGATGTGACAATTACACTAGGTGCTGACATTTACACGATAAATAAACTAATTTGAAAATCAATAATTAAATCTAATTCAAATACAACTACTTTTCATTTAGTTTTATATTTTTTTAGGTTATTTTCATCATTTATGTAAAAAAAAAAAAAAAAAAAAGAAGCATATTTCGTTTGATTTAATGATTTTGACTAACATTAGGATTTTTTTTTGTAAGAAAATAGTGGTTGAAGACGGTTGAGTACATCATTTCATAAGCACAATATATAAATGAGGTAGTTTAGGGACACATGAGCGAACAATTAAAGGCAAAAAGCCTATGAATTACTATAGGATTGCCATCTGTTTTTATGTTAAAATAAATGGCAACAGCTTGTTGGGCGGGTCATATGATTGTTGTCAATTCAGTGACGTGATGTGCCTTAATGCCTTATGGATACGTCAAATGACAAATGCATATGTGGAATTATTGCGGATTGGCAGAAAAAAAAGCAGGTTTATTGGGTAAATATGTTGTCCTCTTTCACATACATGCGTATGGTTTTTCCTTTGGCAATGATTGTGACAGCTCTAAAAGATTTGGGCAAAGTGGACCGTCTGATGCTTCTCCTACAGGTACTCTGTCCATTTATTTTTGTATATTTATTGTGACCAAATTAATAATAAGTTAAACAAAATTGGCAAATTTTAAGAGATATATTTGATAATGTATTTTGGAAGGTTTTTTTTTTTTTTTTTTTTGTTTGAAAAAGTGTTTTATTGTTTATTAATATATTTGATAATGTAAATTGTTATACGGTCATATAAAAATTAGATGATATGACTGTGAAAATTAAGTACTGATCACTAGCCCATCATATAAGTTACATAACAATTATATTGTCGTTTACTAAATAACTTTATTTTATAATTTTGGTCAATGAATTTGTTAAAGTATATGTAAACTAGACGGGCCAAGTACTTTGCACTTAGGTAAGGGGAGCATATTTTAAGCACAGACTATACTTATTATATCGATTAAGTAAGGACATACTAATATTTTTTTGGCAGAAAATAATTTAGATAAGCTAAACTGAGGGATAAACAAAGATTTAATCATAATACTGCTTGCTTTGGTGGAATAAATTAAGTTGGGGGGAGGGGGGAGGGGGGAGTGTCGGCGAGCAACATTGATGAAGGCATCCTTGTCTAAATGGGTTGTCTTGGCATTGGGGCATTGAATTGTCAGGCAACGAGACATCATATCAAACAAGGACATGATTTGTGAAGATGACCACCTATTTTCTTCAAAATTATTGGACTGTCACATTCTCTAAAGGTAGCCCCTAGCCCCCCCCCCACCCTCCTTTGTCCTTAATGGCTAAGGCCATCTCCAACAGAAGCTCTATTTTAACCAAAAAGTCATATTTAACTTTTTTTGCTTTTTTTTCTTCTCCAACAGAATGGTTACTTTAACCATTTTTCTAAACACATGAACAGTAAATAGCCAACATTGGCTATTCACTGTTCATGTGTTTAGACATTTTTTATTAATTTTTTCTCTCTCCCTCTCCCTCCCTCTCCCTCTCCCTCTCTCTTTCTCCAATCCCTCTTCTGTTGCAACCTACCCTCCTTCACCGACTGTTTCCCCAAATCACAGTCTTGGAACCCGTCTCCCTCTCCATCCTCTTCACCGACCCTTTCCTCCAAATCACAATCTTGGAACCAGTCTCCCTCTCCATCCTCTTCACCGACCCTTTCCCCCAAATCACAATCCTGGAACCGGTCTCCCTCTCCATCCGACTAATCTCTAAAAGCCTACTATTCAGATCTTGGATTTCGGGATCGAATTCAATACCTCCGGTGAGTTCCTTCATGAAATCGGGGAGCTGAAGTGGCAGAGACGTTGTAATGGCGAGCGAGGTCGGCGACTTGGCGAACCCTAGCCACCGATCCGACGGCCATGGAAGAGAGATCAACGGTCCCATCGGGCTTCGGAAACCCTAGATTGAACGATTCCGAAGACGCGGAGTAGAGGTGAGGGATAGGGATCGGCGTCCGAACGACGCCGCATGAGGTGGAAACGAGAGGGTTGCAAGGGTTTGAGTGGAGGAGTTTGGAAGAGAGACTCAGTGAGCTCCTCCTCCACATGGTGGTGAAGGGAATTGGCAGCGTGGAAAATTTCCAGCGATTTCGATTGTGTCGCGGTGGTCTCTAAGAACCATCGACAACGACCGTTCAGACTTCGGATTGATCAAAACATAGGCTGAAGTGGCAGAGACGCTGCCCGAATCGTCACCGTTTTGAGTATTGTTGGCGTTGTCTGTGTTGGAGTCCAGTTGGGGGTCCCATCGGCTGCGGCGGCGGGTTGGGGTTGGGGTTGGGGAGATGGGTCGGGGTTGGGGGTTGGGGGAGACCGGAGAGTGAGAGGGAGAGGGAGAAGTGAAAAAAAAATGAAAAATAAAGAAAAAGATTAAAAAATAATATTTAAAAAAAATGAAGAGTGGAATAAAGATTATTGTTGGAGTGTTTTTAAGATAGTCAGTGGTTAAAGTAGAGATTTGTACTTTTTGACTAGCTATTTTAACTCCAACTGCTGGAGATGGCCTAATGCACCGACTAATTCTGGTGTAACTTTCGCACAGCGAACAAATGGTGGCATGGGAAAGTAAAGGTAAAGTTCAACCCCCACCTAATTCTTCTTTTTTAAAGATTTAGGTACAGGGAGATGGCAAAAGGTTATGCAATAGGGGATAACCATTTTCAACACCCTTATCCATAATGTTGATGAGGACAGAGTTCAATGGAGTGTGTACTAAAATGAAGTATTTGTTTATATAGATTAATTTGAGGTTGATAGATGATAATGATATCATTAACTGTTAATTATATAGTCGGATACATAATATTATATATTAACTACAGGTTCTGAAGTGATATAAAAGTAATACCAGGTTTTTATGTTTTAAAAAGTATTTTGTTGCTTTAATGTCTTGTACGTAAAAATAAAAAAGAAAACAAAATTGTTAACAAACAAGTCAAACATGGATTCTTCTACAATTATTTTTTGAATTTTATAATATTTGAGGAGATGATTTTGATGGTCGATTTATGGAATTTAATTGATTAAATAAAAAATTAATTGTTTAATTATTTATCGAATCAGATGGGTCCATAAATGATATTTCATAATTATCTACATAAATTTTTTTAAATTTAGACAAATAATTATACTTGTGGAATAATAATAGTACAAACATGGCTTAAGATCGTAGGATTGTCATTGGAACCATCATTTATCAATATTATCTTAAAGATAGCTTTCTAAAGTACTGATTTTCCTCATCATTTATTTTCACTTGATTTATTAATATCTATGGCGTCGGTGTTGCTATTATTTGACTCTTTCAATTTCATGAAATTCAGCACAATTCTACCTGCCCTAGGCTGCTAGGCTGCTAGCTCTACTGGGGTTTTTTCTAAGTTAACTCAAAAAAGCAAGCAAAGAAGCCGCCGGCCGAGATGGAAGGATTCCTTATTCTATTTGCTTATTCTTTTGACCGCCAGTCGGACGTTGGTTTAAATATGGCTGGAAAGTGGAAAGTCCGAGGCTTCAATGGTGTCCGCCTTTACCCCACGAATTACCAACCTTAGTTCAACAATGCATGTTATGCAAACTTTGTCGGTTAGAGGCTACAGTGCATCCCCATGGAAATCTCATTGCTTACACTTTTAACATGCATTTACAATAATATGCCGTGTTCATTAGATAACACTTTCTAAATTATTATTTTTACTGTTTTTTTTTTGAAAACTGCTTTGACTTTGCATAAACGCCAAAATAATTTTCAATATTTTGTCTTTTAACCTGTCAGTTAATGCTTTTGCTTTTTAGTAAGAGTAATTTTATAGGGTTAAATATATTTTAACCCCTCAAACTACCACCATTTTTTTTAATAGTCTCTTAAACTATCAATGCTTAGATTCCGGCCCCTCAAACTACCACTTTCTGATTTTTTTGCCCTATCCGTCTATTTATGCCGTCAATTCTAACAGAAATTGGTCAAAAACTCAAAAATACCACTATTTTAACCGTGGAAATTTCAAAGTGTATGAGGGGTATTTTCGAATTTCTGTTTAAAATTGACGACAGAAATGGACGGATGTGGCCAAAAAATAAGAAAGTGGTAGTTTGGGGGGCCATTCGAAAAAAAATAGTGGTAGTTTGAGAGGCTAAAATATATTTATCCCAATTTTATATAATATACCACCATTCTACCTATATTCTACTCAACTGATGAGCACGTCTTTACAAACCCCTAAAATTTTTAAAAATCTCTTTAATTTTAATTTTCTTTTTTATGAGTTTGTCTCCTTCAATTTTATTTTTTTTATCCTAAAAGAAAATATTTTTTAAATTATGTTGGTTTCGTCTCAAATCCTGGTTCCGCCGTGGACCCGGTTATTGTGTTGATTAGTTGTTCATGTTTTAAAGCATGCCAACGTATCAAGTTTAGTGGTATTGCCCATCATTAGCCAAAGTATATGTGCTGCTTTTGATTGATATAATTATTTGCAAAAGAAGCACTTGGTATATATAAAAGAAAAGGTAAAAAGTAGAAGGGAGAAAAAGGAGAAGGAATCAATAATTGTGAAGAATGTGGAATGGTGAATGGCATGGGGGACGAGACAGTGGACTGGCTTTTACACACGTCTTTTCTGCAACTCAACCCTACTTGTACAATTGTCCCGCACGCTCTAGCTACTTCGATCTCTTGAGATAGAGAACTGGTCCACTGGAGAAAGAGCAAAGCCTTACATATATATGATGGGTTAGCTTACACTCCAAGGGAAACATTCCCTTCATTTGGTTGGCAAGGCTTTTGATGCCCTGTAAAAGAGAATAATGAAATTGCACAATTTTTCCTTCTCATTGCCATGAGCCATCAACTGGCCCTTGTACTGAACTCTATGTTGCATTCGCAAGTCATTCCATTTTGGGCAGTGCATTGATTGATCTCAATTAAAACACTCTTTATGAGCTAATATAGAATAAGCTTCTATAAAATAACCTAAGAAAAATATTTGACTTGTAGTATTTGTAGCTTATGGAGAGATTGAGCTGTTAATTCTCATATCCCCTATAATCGGGCAAGAGACCCGTCGAGAACTAATCAAAACCCTTACAATCATCCACATTTTGAACAAGAGATTGTAGGGAATTCTAATTACATTTGAACACTACTTGCTAGTTGCAAGCAACCTATACAAATATGAAGCTTCACATCACAATATTATTCCTATATCACATGATTCACACCCAATATGACTGATTATACGGGCAATAGACAATTTGCCCGCAAAATTTGTGTATCAATTGAGTGAAGACTCATACGTACATGCAATCGATCTCATGGTACTAACTAGATGAGTCAATTATTTGAGTAGATCCTCGCTAGCCATATATGGGGAGGTATATCGCCTTTGGATTTAACTTAAGTGTTGTAAAAAACTATAGGATGTATGTTGTAATTTTATCAATAATCTACATTTAATTTCAAATTTTTTCATTAGAAAAAATAAAATAAAATATATATATATAAACTATTAAATAAACTATTAAATAAAATTACATATACTTATTATAATTTTGTTACTGCACCTTACTATCAATAACATAGCCTTGCAAATTTGCAATGTGAGGTAGATGACCTTTTGCTCGCTGGCATTGGATACTTAATTCCTTGTCGGCTGTCATGATCGGCCAATTAGAAAGTCATAATCCATGAGCCCAGTGTTCCCGACCGATGTGCACGTGGCGAATTTCGAATGTGTGCCCTACTGCAGATTGTGGGCACTACTAATCTCCACGAGTAGTCCCACAAATCGTTCAAAGCAACCTTAAAAAATTACGACATTGGTCGACACTCAAAACTGTACATATAGCAGACCCCCGTTTTAAAGCCACAATTTATTGTCGGTTTGGTTTAATGATTTCAAAACCTACACTATTAGAAATTAGTCATAAAACGCAGTTACTATATTTAAAACGCAGTTTCTTGGACCACGATTTTTCACATGTCGGAAATATTTACAATTTTGTTTTAAAACAAGCATTTTAATTTTCATACTGTTCTTATAATTTTAATACGTGGGATTAAGAACAATATTTATTATCTGGCGTCCAAATATGTGAAAGACCATAAAGTAGTTTTTTTTTCCTTTTTAATAATTATTTTGTGTTATCCACGTTTATATGGTGGACAAGGTGCCACCCTGTCAGTTACATCACTAATAATGAGTTTGATCCTGTTGCTTAATACAAGTAATTAACAAATCATTCAACTTAATGACACTTCTATCATTGCAGATTCTTCAGTTCGAGCGTGCTACGTGTGTAGAAGCTTCAAACACGTAAGCAGCTGAGCCCCAGAACCAATAAGGTGGAGCCCTTTTCGTGGGATCCACCTCCGGAGCTACCCGATAGGAAGCCGCCAGCTGGCCCTCCACTATTTTCGTCGGTGGAAAGCGAAACAAAATATTAAATTTAATGTGGGAAAGAAAAGCGTATCTTGTACTTTGTACATGCAGATTATGATTACGACTTAATCCGACGGTGGAAGGTGGATCCACGTATTGTTGTGGTGACCCACAGACAGCTAAGCCAATAGTGACTGTTTGTCTGTAACGTTCAGTAGCTGTCACCTAAAAAGCATTCATTTGACGTCATCAAAGAATAGTGTGACTGGCCGCGTCTACCTTTACATTTTGTCGGTGGGATTTAAATGTAATTTGAATATTTTAGGAAAACTTCCCGCGAGGTTTTCGTGGGAAAAGAGGGCGGGAGAACAGTGTCGGTGTTCTTAAATATAGGGACTCTTATTAAATAATGTAAACTTGTGGCTTTATTTTAAATATTCTCATAAACCTACCTGTTATTGTGAACGTTAATAATTGATTATGTTTTAAATTGTTCGTTAATTATTTTAAGAAAAAGTTTTTCTTTGAACATCAATGGCAATAAAAACCACTCAATTTCATGATTAAATAGGCTTGTTTTTCTTTAGTTTTGCAAATTAAAATTTAAAGCTTGAGTTGAGATTCTATTTTTTAATTGAATTTGTCACGTTGCCATAGAGGATAATGGATATGACACCATTGTCAGTTTTGTCAAAGATCGAGCAAATATGAAGAAAGAATTAAGGGACCTGGATCGCCACAAAAAGTCAAGATCAACAATCGATCCATATCGAATCACATGTCATTCCTTTGAAGATGAGTACAAAATACAAAATCTGTTTGAGATTTGAAAAGACGAGGGTACATTTATTGTATCTTTTGGAACTTATGACCTGTTTGTCAAGTAACAATACAGAACATTATAATTACTTTTTATTTTTATTCTTCACTACTAATCAACATTAAAACGTTCTTATTTTTTTCGCTTTTTATATCATATCAATAATTTTTTATTATTATTCAAATAAAAAAATTCGTTACAATATAATTTTTTTTTACTTTTTTATATAATTTTTTTTTTATTTTATATCACATCATCACTTTTTACTAATTTCAAAACTAACAACCCACTACTCTGTTATGTTATGTTTTGTACATGTCTTTGCCAAACAAACCCTATATTGGTGTTGTTTTCTTGTAAGCATACTCGGAGTTAGTGTTCATCCATGCATGCATGCGCATGTGAGGAACTTTAGTAAAATTGTAGATCTTGGTCTGTGTTGTTTGATACAAACCTTAACCAACGTGAGACAATTAAGGTTATCAAAGGCAGTATAGTAGACGGTTCATTCTATTGACATTTATATCATAGTAGTCCCTTTTTTGTTTTTTTTTAACGGCTCAACTCATATATTAGTATTCATTCGATCTCATATTCATTTAACGACTCAATCCATTCGATCTCATATTTGACACGGTGGCTATCATAAATGGAAAAAAAAAAAAAAAAAAAAAATTAGGTAAAAAAAAAAGTTATAAGGTTTTTTTTTTTTTTTTTCAACCCTGTCCTTAGTAACAAATTTTTTTGATACCTGACCATAATAGTTTTTGGCTCCGTTCATGATGACTGTTTTGATGCCAAATGATACAAATTTTGAGTAAAAATTACTCTTAAAAATCAGCTTAGAAGAGAATGATGCTCAAGAATTTATATATACATTATTAAAATTATGCTTAAACCATATTAATATATTGATATGGTAATTAAGTTAAGATGGTAACAGCATCCTCTTTGACAGGGAGGTGGTGGGTTGAAGAACTTAGGTTTGTGTACATGATCGAGTTTCTGAGTTGCTGGTACAGCAATATATTAAGCTCATTTTCTAGCTTTTGGTTTGGTCTTAAGGGTAGCTGTTTGATTTGATCGATAAGGTTGGGGCTTTTAGGTGTAGGATCGACCCACTAAAGTCCTCGGCTTTACCATTTAGCCAAAGGTCGAATTCGAAAAGCTGGAGTTAATTAAGCTAATAATTAATCACATGGTTAAGCAAATAATCGTAAACGGACGATTGTGTCAGAAAAATACAAACTGCAGAATGATTCAATCCCATGCCAATCTCCTCTGTGCATTAGAATTGACTGATCACCGAAACCCACAAGTTCGAGATCAGCCAGCAACCGGCCGGAAAGGCCTTTTCCACTACTTTCCACTCAAATGTTTTTTTGTTACAAGTTATGTTTTTGTTGAAATTGAGGTAACTAACCATAATTATTTCAGGGATGACTCTATAAAAAGAATTGGATTAGTGCGAGTCATTGCTATTTCCATTATCCACGTTGCTTACTTTCATGGAAAACTTTGAGTACTTGGAAGTTTCAATATAACTCATCATAGTTTTACGTGAAATATATGCTATTTCATATTCATGAACTGCAACAAAAGTTGCATAAATTAATTGCAATGGTTTTTTTTTTCAAGATCTAAATCTTAGCTATATCTTATTTAAGGCGGGTGGAATTATGTTATGCCTCGGGGACTTTGGGCCACTGAAAATGTAAAAATTAGTTTTCAATTTGGCCTTTATAAATGAGGATTAATTTTTATTTTTTATTTTTAAAAAAAAACCATTATGGAGTGTCGTCGATCTTACCCATGGGTGTACCACCTTGACAGCGCATTGGGGGTGGTCGAATCAAAAGGGCTAAGGTAGTGTGACCACCCCAGATGGTTGGTTATGGTGATCAACGAATGCGAATGCAAACTTTTTTTCTTTTTATTTTGAGATTTTATTTTTCAAGTATGAGTATTTTAGAAAATTTGGTTGAAATCTAATTCAATTTCAGTCAGAAAATTTAGTCATTCATTTGTTGTCACCAAACGAATGTCTATGAATGGTCAATATTCCATTTCAACCTTTTGTATTATTTGTAATACTCATTTATATTCTTAGGTAATAATCATTTTAGTGTACTAAACTTACCCTATATTTGGTATGCGAAATAAACCCTTGGAGACCATTCTTATTGAATAACCATTTATTTGTTTGGTTGTAGTAGACTATTCATGATGATACCCATTTCTATGGAAATGTTTTTTCTCCTAAAAAAAAAAGAATAGCTATTCTTCTTAAAAAAAAGAAAAAAAGAAAAAAAAAGAGGAATAGTAGACCATTCAAATGTTTTTTGTTACAACTTGAGTTTTTGTTGAAATTAAGGTAACTAACTATAATTATTTCAGGGATGACTCTATAAAAAGAAGGATTAGTGTCAGTCGTTGCTAGCTATATCCATTATCCACGTTGCTTGCTTTCATGGAAAACTTTGAGTACGTACTTAGAAGTTTCAATATAATGCATCATAGTTTTACGTGAAATATATGCTATTTCATATTCATGAACTGCAAAAAGAGTTGCATAAATTGTAATGGTTTTTTTTTCAAGATCTAAATCTGAGCTATATCTTAATTAAGGCGGGGTGGAATTATGTCATGCCTCGGGGACTTTGGCCAACTTAAAAAAATGTAAAAATTAGTTTTTAATTTGGCCTTTATAAATGAGGATATACATTTTATTTTTTTATTTTAAAAAAAAAAAATCTTATGGTGACCTATAACATTATATGCATATAAAATATGGCCCCAACTCTAAATTTAGATTCATTTATAACCCCCTTACTTTGGCCTAACTTTAATTATGGTTTCCGCTGATATTCAGTAATGAAACACTACTAATCTCTCAGCTGGCCCTAGAGAAAAAACTCTAAGAAGACAGATATAATTTTCCTTTCTACTTTTCGCTCCTACCCTCTATATCTCATTTTGGTGTTTTATTTTTATTTGCAGATGTTCTCTAACTAGATTAGTAATTTTGGCCAATCTGCTATGCATTCATCCATCTACCTTCATATTGTGCCGTTCATCTCCTCCATGGCTGTTTTTGCTGTTTGCTGGTTGTGTTTTTGCTTCAAATAAAAGTTTTTTTCTCCATAAATCTGCCCTCATGGACAATCTATGTGATGAAGGTTAGTCAGGTGTATGGAGTTATTCCTCACAGCTTTGATAGTTCGGTGCGAGGGGTTAATTCTTACGGCCGGATTAAATAATTTTTTCTTTGATAGTAGGCTACTATTGTCTTAGATCTAGTTTGCTCGGAACAGATCTGCTCTTTAATTATTTTTGCATATGGGTTAACGGAAGATGAAAGTTATAGATAACACTCTATTGTAAAAAATTTATTTGTATATATAACTTTATAACATCAAAGTATGTGGCTACGATTTTGCAGGGCTTTATATTTTGTGATGTAAAAGCTTTATGTTCATGATCTTTATTGAATGAAATATTCATATTTTTTGTTAAAAAAAAAATTATGGTTTTCACTCCTATATATATATATATATATATATATATTTCATGGGCACCCAAAAAATAACCATAATAGGGTGTCGTCTTACTCATGGGTGTACTACCCTGATGGCGCATTGGGGGTGGTCGAATCAAAATGGTCAAGGTGGTGTGACCACCCCCAGAGGTTTGGTTATGGTGGTCGACGAATGCGAATGTTTTTTTTTTTTTTTTTCGCAAAATAAAAAAAGGTTCTTTTGAGAATATTATTTTTATAAGTATTGGCATTTTAGAAAATTTGGTTGAAATGTAATTCAATTCTAGTTAATAAATTTAGTCATTCATTTGTTATCACCAGACGAATGTCTATGAATGATCAATATTCCATTTCAACCTTTTGTATTATTTGTAATACTCATTTATATTCTTAGGTAATATTCATTTTAGTGTACTAAACTTATCCAATATTTGGTATGCGGAATAAAACCATGGAATGAAATAACTATTTTTATTGAATAACCATTTATTTGTTTGGTTGTAGTAGGCCATTCCTGAGGATACTCATTTGCATGAGAATGTTTTTTCTCCTAAAAAAAAAAAAAAAATAGCTATTCTTCTAAAAAAAACAAAAGAAATAGTTATTCCTATAAGAACACAATTTTTTTTTTCTTCAATTCCAAAATTTATAAAAAAATAATATACTTATTAATATTATATGGGTGGCGACCCAAATCAATAAAGGCCATAACCAGAATTGCCTAGACATTGTTGGCCCACTTTTCCTTTTTATAACTCTCTGTCTCTCCTATTGTTTTTACCCTCATGCATTAACATTTCACAAGAGGGTAAGTAGTAATCTGTTCTCACATCACATGGTCCAAGTGTTATTATTGCGAGTTCCAAACTTACCCAAAAAACAGAGCCAGAAACAATGAAACGTCAACATGTTATATTTAGTATTTAGTACTCCTGTCCGGTCTATAAGTGGGGCATACTTCTTCACATGCCAACATGCCAATACATACTTGTCCCTAGGGCTAGGGTTTTTCTTATCCAAAATCCTGCACCTAAAGTGAGAGCTCAAATTCCAAGATGATAAATTTTATTTTCTTTGGTTCAACCTCAAATTTCAAATCATATGTACCCTTTGGATGATTTTTTTTTAAATTTTTTTTATTAGGGTATCTTAGAATGCCTATTTTGGTGGACGATACCATATGTCCATACCCTCATTTGATGGGGCTCATTCTGCGTACAGAGATTTATAGACAGCCCCAGATTAATCTCCGGCCCCAATCCTATGACAACTTAGAATCACGGGTTTTGTCTGAATGACTTTTCTCAAGGAGGTAGTACTAAAGGTTTCAAACTAAAAATCTCATGGAAATTATCTCTTAGAAGCCCCAGCCCTGGCTACTTGGCCAACCCCTTAAGGATACCTTTTTGGATGAAATTACTGCAAAAATTTAGGAAATATTCAATGAATTTATTTATTCTCTTACCAATTTATTCTTAATTATTATAAATTTATCATTTGTCGTGTATCCAACCATTTTCCTAGAAAGAACGAGCTTAGAAGAATGAGAAAAACAAAACAGAATGATAAAGAAAAGCTGACCAACTAGGTGGGCCAGGTCTCAATGCACATGGGCACAAAGTGGCCCCACATGTTCTTCATCAACTGTCTTCAGGAGGCCCATTATTCCAATGATGATCGTGGATGATGATATATTCAATAATCCAATGAAAAAAACAAATGAAGTTCAATAATTTTTGGTATTACAAAGCACATGCATGACACAATTATATCATGGATTAATAAATCGTTTTGAAACTGCTTCTCGTCTAGAATTAAACCATGCATTTATATATATTCAAAATTAATGTTAATTATGATGGGGACACATATAAACTAGTAAACCCTAGATTTCATAGTAATTAAAATGGAAATTAATGTGGTAGGGTGTATATATCTACATTAATTAGTAACGTTAGGAATCCAATTGGACTGCCGCCCCTTGATGGCCGGCGCCAATCTAATGGTGATGAAGGCAGATGAAGGGCCGAAGGAAAGAGACTCTTGGGGCAAATTCCTTTTCTTGGGCTCTAAGCATTATATGGCCTGTAAGAACGGAGGCCCAAATAAAAGAAGAAGTAGAAGAAGAATCGAGACAAGGATCGATCAGACAGTATGAGCAGCATAGGAACAGGACTGTTAGTATTTTTTTTTTTTTGGATAATTACTGGTGAGTAAATTTTACGCCCAACGTATATATTAATACATACCCGATGCCATTCCTTTTTAGTTCGCTATTGAGAATATCTACCGATTAACGTTAATTGAACTTTAATTGCCACTTTCTACGTGGAAATTAAAAGCTGATGATAAGCTTATAATCGACTTCTATCATCTCCCCATGCACGTAACGCATATTTCCTTCGCTCTATATAACGACTTATAGCCTCTCAAACCCTTCACTCATCTCTCCCTCTGTCGTTTCTGATCTCAAAATGGCTTCTACTTCCAAGCTTTTCTTTCTCACTACTGTTGTTTTAGCTTTGAGCATGGCATCTATGGCCGTTTCTCGACCAATGGTTTTGGACACCACCCCAACCCTCGGTGCTCGTTTAAAACTGGATGGTGAATCAACCATTGCCGCTTCCCATTCCCTTCCACCATTACTACCATTGCCGCCATCGTCACTATCGCTGCCATCGTCACCGTCGCCAACAATATGCTGGGACTCTTTACTTGCACTCCAAGCGTGCACCGGAGAGGTTGTAATGTTTTTCCTTAACGGAGAGACTTATTTAGGCCCCAGCTGTTGCCAAGCCATCCGAGTCATCGAACACCAATGCTGGCCCGAAATGTTTATTTCACTAGGGTTTACCACTCAAGAGGGTGATATACTCGATGGATATTGTGAGGCGGCTGCCCATTCCCCTCCGCCATTACGACCATTGCTGCCATTACTACTATCGCCGTCGTCGTCACCACCGCCACCATCATCAACAATCTGTTGGGACTCTTTGCTTGCGCTTCAAGCATGCACCGGAGAGGTAGTAATGTTTTTCCTTAACGGAGAGATTTATTTAGGCCCCAGCTGTTGCCAAGCCATCCGAGTCATCGAACATCAATGCTGGCCCGAAATGCTTATTTCACTAGGGTTTACCACTCAAGAGGGTGATATACTAGAGGGATACTGTGAGGTGGCTGCCCATTCCCCTCCACCACCTCCATCTCTACCATCGCCAATATCACTACCATCGTCATCGTTGCCGCTATCGTCACCATCTGTTAATTAAGACCAATAAAGTTATTCAGTCCAATTAATAACTTGATTCCTTAATTACAAGTGTTTGGTCTAAGTAATGTTGGAATTCTTTTTTATATTTTTTTTGTGTTCCTTTAAAAATGATGTGGTTTTTAAAATCACATTTTGATTTGTAATAAAATACTATTGGGTTTTGATCAAATAGTAATATTAAAAGTTATATCATTTTTTAAGGGACACAAGAGAGATACAAATGAGGCTTCTAGAATTACTCATTTGGTCTTGTTGATTAAACAAAATAAAGAGGTGTTTGGGCGCTTAGTAGGGTTTGGCCTTTGGTTGTTTAGAGTAGTTGGGTTTAAAAAGGTTTAAATTGGGTGTCATTTAGCCATGCTTGTAAGCAAGAATTTATATAAATCACGAGTTTTAATTATTTTGGTTTATTCTGAGGCAATATTGTGTTTCCCAATGCCCTATTATATCCTGCGCGGATTAAGATTTATGTGTTTGATGAATTATTAATCTTCTAGTAATGTTATTTAGTAGATTGCTATATGATTGTCATATCATTTGATGATGTGGCAGTTGAAATTTTTCACTGTCACGTCATTCTAATTATATGACAATTATATAACAATCTAATAAATAGTAGTAGTCTAACTTGAAAATGAAATATGGAGAACTGCCAAAGTCGGCATGATTGATATATATGCAAATAGGAATATTTGTTGAAACAGCTCCAATAGCAGGCCTTTTTATTTTTATTTTATTTATTTATTTATTTTTAATGCCAAAAAGTGGCGTTGGGTATATATGGTGTGGAGTGAAGTGAAAACAGGAAAATGAAGTTGTGAAAATTATTTGTTAATGTGAAGAAATGAGGTTGACTTTTTAAAAAGAAAAGGTTATCAAACAGGCCCAATGGGCCTTCGGGCCTCTTTTGTAACTTTGTGTCAACATTTAGGACCTACGTATTGGTGGTGGTCCAATCAAAGAATTAATTTTAGATTCGGGACAATATCTTTTGAATCTATTATCATTTTTTTTTTAATTTTTAATTTTTTGGTTTAAAAAACCCATTGCAAGCAAGAGACTAATTTCCTAAAAGGTCTTGCAATTAGTGAAGCTCAAATTATTGGAAGGCAATACTTGTATGCGATAATAATACGTGGAATACTTAATTAAAATGAAGATAAATTATAGAATTGGGTTTAAATTCAAAATATTTACTTTGATTATTATATTAAATTACTATTTATCTCAAAAGTTTAAGTAGATAAAAAATAAAAAAATTAATTATTTACTTAATACATGATGATAAGGTAGAGGGCATGTGAGTAGATTTACCAAATAAAAACATCATTTTTCCTATGATGATGTTTTTGCATTCTGCTTAGAATTTATAAGCATGCAAAAGGAGAGATTAGTAAATGTATATTAAAATAATAATTATTGTAACGATTATTATTATTCTTGCGTTTGACTACTCATATGGAGCAGATAATTTTGTTTAATCTATCCAAAAAAAAGAAAAAAGAAAAAAAGAAGAAGATAATTAATTTTGTTTAAACCATATAAATCTTCAAGCTGAGGTAATCACGTGATCTGTGTGCCTTCACAATTGGTCGGAGATAAACCCGGCCGTTGGGGTCAAATAATTATCAAATTAAAACATTTTAAATGAAAATAATTACCTGTGTAATTACCCCAAGAAAAGGACAACAAGCCACTTGGATTCTTAGCCGCCCATATTATATTGGAAAAATTGTACCATTAATTTATGTGGTTGGCCTAAATGATAAATCATTTCATGCGGTATCAAAATGAATTCAAATATTCTTGTATTGATTGACCTAATTTATAAATTGTTTCTTGGAATCAAATTCCGTTAAATATAATTTTATTTTATTTTACTTTTTTTTTAAAAAAAGAAAAAGTAAAGGGTGGCCTACGAGTCACCTCTGAAAGGAACCGACAATCGACAGCTATCTTATTGGCACATGTCTATTGACATCTTATTGGCGTTGACGTTACACGTGCCCACGTCCTATGACATATATAATTAATTATGTCGTAGAAAAGGCCGGTTTTGGTTCATATATTCAACCGAGAAATGCTAGGTGTATCAAATTTTTTTACCAAAAGATGGGTACCAAATGATGTGGAGCTTATTCATTGGAGATAATCAAAACAATTAATAAAAAGAAATGCTACAAGTACCAATGAATAAGCTCCACATCATTTAATACCCATCTTTTGGTAAAAAAATTTAGTACACCTATCATTTCTCTATTCAACCACCTCTCCATCTCCATTAACTGCCATTCCAACTAGTCATTCATGGAATAAATATATATTAAGTGATGCTGGTATCTGGGGGCGATCTTCCCTAACATTTTAATGATTTGATTTACAAATATCTCTAAAATTAATAAATTATTATTCGCCGTTCTATTTTTTAAACTATAATCAGCTCCATGATCTAAGTTAGTGTGGGCATGTCATGGCTAAATTAATGGCTACAGGCCATACGCAAGGGTCATGATTTTCGTTAAAGAATAATACTAGTCTATATATTATGTATTTCTGATATGCCAATTCATGTCATAAACATTTTCCTAGGTTAATTATGTCCAAAACATACTATGAAATTCTTTTATTTTTTGACATGTCAACATAGAGGGAGGATGAGAGATTTGAACTAGTGACCTTTGCTTCCTGAAGCGTGGTCCCCAGCTGATTGAGCTACCTATTAGAGACAACATACTATGAAACTCTAGTAGACACAATATCTTAGATTAACTGCAATATAATTAACGTGAAGAGAGTGAAAATTCCAGTTGCGAATATATTTATGCCTCAAATGAATATTGCTGAATCATATCTTTTTGGGGTTGGGTTGCCATGGTTGTTGGTGAGTTTGCTTATGGGTAGTGTTCTCGATTCGTGTTCACGTGTCGGGTTCGGATTGTATCAAGATGAATATAAGATTATATAGCTCAATCATAATCCGACCTATTTAATTGAATGAGTTAAACCCTTTAATCTTAAGCCTTTAATTTTGTATTGAGTTTAATTTGTGTTGGGTTCACAGATTATATAAAATATTGTCTGCTATTATGTCTGGTTTAGGTCGTGTTAAAACATTGATATAAGACTATATATGTCAATTTTAAACCGACCTATTTAATTAAACGAGTCAGACTCCTCAACTCTAACCCTTCAATTTCGTGTTATGTGTCAAAAATTGCTTACCCTAGTTATGGGTTTAAAAAAAAAAAATTCCTAGTATGTGATGCATATTTAATTAATAAAAAAATGCTAAAAATCACATTTTTATTCCACTTTTATCATGTGATACTAACAATCAATTCTTAGTTCAACCATTGATTGTAGACAGACTGTAAGCTAAACTTGGTGTAATCACATGACAGGAAATCGAAAATCAGGCAGAAATTAAAGAAAAATGTCCACATGCATGCATTGTCCCGGCCTGTATTTCAATTAACAATTAGGCTGAAGAAATATGATCATGTTCGGCACTTAGTGTCCCTAAATCATGTTAATTTTTATAATAATCGCGTTATTTCAATTTATTTATTAGCCGGGTTTTTAAATATAACTTTTAACTCTTTAAATTTTTCAAAAATTTCATTTAAATTCTTTTGTCGAGAATCGTTTAAAACTGCTGGATCAAACCTGGGAGCTCTTTTTGAAATGGCAAAGAGATCGATCCCCCTGGCCTTAATTAGATTATTATCGTTTTACGGTGAGATTAGGAATAGTACTCGTCGTTTTAGTTTATACGTTACCAGATATCGCCTTGCCAAACTGAATCTTATTTTTATTTTTCTTTTATTTAATTATTGGTATTTGCATGTGATAAAGTTCGGCATCGATGCTTGCTCAAGGTGTTTCCACGTGAGCGTTACAGAAAACATATGGTACGAGATTCAAAAGGTATTACCGACCACGTGCATTTTAACGAAATAAGAGTTGAATATTATATAGCTAGCACGAGATTCAAAAGGTGTTAGCACGTGATCATATTATAATTACTTGCTTAATTAATTATAGGGATTTTGCATGTCTTAATCTTTTAATGAACCACGTTGCTTAACTCGAAAGGAAAGTGTTAATTAGTGTAGTTAGAAACCAAATTACAGAAAACAAAAACATTTTTCAAATGAAAAAAATGCTCTGATTTATACTTTGGTAGCTTAATTACTATTTATTAAAAAAGATATACTTTGATCATATATATATATATTATAATTAATTAGCCTCCTTTAAATTTGTTTAAAACACGATTTGCTATTTTTCAAAATTTCCAAGCTTTATCTAATTAATTGTGAATAAAGTGACTTACATGCTGGAAAACTACTATATATAATTTCTCCATTAATTCTCGAATACCATATATTGGGTGTCAACCCCTTACCTCCGATCCCACACACCTACTATTTTCAAAAAATGGTCCAAACTAGCTACCAGCATCACATAAAATAATTGAAATGTGAATCAAATAATTGAAATGTTAGGGAAGATCGCCCCCAGATACCAGCATCACATAAAATAGATTCCATGAATAACTAGCTAGTTGGAATGGCAGGTAATGGAGGGGTGGTTGAATTTATGAACGCAAACCGGCTTTCTACAACATAATTTATTATATATGTCATAATTAATGTTGCTAAAAGCAAATAGGAAGAATTTTTATTCGTCTCTTTTTCTTTTTCTTTTTCTTTCCCCTTTTTTAAAATAAAACATTAACAAACAACTCAACATAAAACATTCAAATCTAATTTCAACTTTACGTTACATTATAATATTTTTTCAAACAAAACATAAAAAGCACCTTATGTGAACCTACTAGTAACAAAACATAAAAAATAGTAAATTAGCTACTTCGAGAGAGGCGTGATCTCTAATAACTACTTTGAGAGAGCCTTAACTTCCCAAACACAATAAATTATAATCTAAAATAATAATCAACTCATACTTTTCTTATTGATAGCTTCCCTTCAAATAGAAAAACAACATATTACGGTTTACATAATAGACATCAAAATCTAAAAAGAAAAATTAAAAAAAAAAATTAGGTCTGCCACCCCTGCAAAGGCAGGAGAGGGGGGAGGGCCACCCTCAACGGTGTTTTTGCCACATCAGCAGTTGCAGCCAATTTTGGATGAAAGGATTGAATGAAAAATTAAAAAAACTTAAAAATGAGTTAAAAGTAAAATTTAGAAATCCTAAGAGTGAGGAAGTATATATATAATGTCAACCAAAAGCATCTTAGAACTCAGTAAAGTTTGTTTTTCTTTTGAAATTTTAATAATCTTCATTGATACTGAGAAAACTAAAGCCAAAACTCTAAAAAGTTAGAGCCAATTGTTCTAAGGTTACAATTTTACCGATATAATTTGAAATTTCTTCTGTTCATACATAATCCATGACTTGTTTTATTGCTGCTTTTGCAAGCCCGTGTGCAGCAAAGTTGGACTCTCTCTTAGTATGACAAATCCGCCATCTTCCTAACATTCTTAACACCCCATTTGTATCCTCAACAGTCTATCCATATCTACTACAATTTTGTTCCAATGCTTTGATTGCATTTTACAACTGTCAATGAATCGCCTTCCAAGATAATACAATGAACCCCCACATCATGACCAAATTCTGCTGCCTTCGAAGCATCTATAGCCTCTGCCACCACCGGTTTTGACACAAATTCATGTGAGTGCAAGGCTTCTTGCTGCAATCACGTAGCCCTGAGACTCTCTCACTATAGTACCAATACCCATACCGGGGCGGACCCACAGCCATGGTTTGTCCCCCCAAAAGTTTTTAAATTCTCTTTAAAATATATAATTTTATAAATTTGTCCCCCCTAAATTTTTTGTTTTATATTTTGACCCCTCTTTCATTTTGAAATACCAAAAATATTCCTAGTTTTTACCGTTAGCTTCTAACCAAAATATCCAAACTTGGTTTGTTTTTTTTGTGCCTTGAGACTTGAGACTTGAGCTCACAAGTCACATTCACAAGCATGAAGTGAAGCCTGCACCTCTGCAATGAAGGACCACCAAGCCTGCACGTCTCCCCTACCCATCTGCACCGAGACTCTGAAAGTGACATTTCAGAGAGAAATCAAGAAGAGCAAATTCATCGCCATCGCTGGGCTCTCCTTCCTCTCCCAGGTTTTCATTCTATCTTTCCCTTTTCGCATTTTCCGCTTGCAGTTAACAACCATGCCATATCAACATTTCGTAAGATGATTCCACTTTAAGGTTATGTGTTTGACAGTTTGTGCCTTTGATTTTTCAAATTTTTATGATTCACCTAGGCAGGTTTGTCTTAGGTCCATGATCCATCCAGCCTGCTGCTTGTGCACATGAGAGGACGGTCTTGTGCTAGTGGTCTTCGGTTCAGACTGATGATGGCAAGCCCTTAGATACACAACTGGTGAGAGTATGTATAATTCTTCATGTTTTTTAGTTTGTATTGAACTTGATGTAATTTATTCAATTTGTGTTCTTTTTGATTGATGGAAACCAAACTCAGTGAAGGAGAACTGTAGGAGGCAAGGGCATGGAGACTGGAGAGGCACTCTTGAAAGCAGCAATTCAAAAATGTAGAACACTGCCAGCAGGGGCGGAGCCAGCACCCCCAAGTTGGGGGGCCAAATTGAAAAAAAAAAATTTGAGGGGGCCAAAATTAGAAAAAATAATAAATTTTGGGGTAAAATTTTAATTTTTTAAAATTTTTTTTAATTTTTTTAATTTTTTTGGGGGAGAACCTTGGGGCTTGGGGGGGCCCAGGCCCCCCAAGCCTCAAGGTGGCTCCGCCCCTGACTGCCAGAACCAGAAATGTGCACAGTGCACCGTATATCGCTTCATGTTAATATATTTTTCTATTATTCTATACTATTATATATATATATATATATATATCTTTTTTCTTTTTTTTTTTTGGTTTAAAAACCCTCAAATTTTTATTTTTTTGTTTTTGCTTTTTGGTTTAAAAAACCCACCGCAAGTTCAAGAGACTAATTTCCTAAAAGGTCTTGCAATTAGTGAAGCCCAAGTTATAGGAAGGCAGTACTTGTATTGTTGCTACAATAATGCGTGGAATACATAATTAAAATGAAGATAAATTATAAAATTGGGTTTAAACTCAAGAAATTTATTTTGATATTACGTTAGTTGTTAGTTATTATTTCTCTCAAAAGTTTAAGCGGATAAAAAATAAAAAATTTAATTATTTAATTAATACATGAAGATAAGGTAGAGGATTTGAATCCCTTAAGCTGTGAGTAGATTTACCAAATAGAGATACGAGAAATGATTGGTGCATAACAATATTGCACAACACAAGGCACATGAGTGAGACTTATGTGGTGGGTACTAACATTGCACAATTTGTGTACAATACAAGATACATGGGTGTGACCCATGTAAGTGAAACTCACCACATATGTCTCACTCATGTGCTTTGTGTTGTGCACAAATTGTGCAATATTGCTGTTCACCAATCACTTTTCTTTTTTTCTATTATGATGTTTCTACATTCTGCTTAGAATTTATAAGCATGCGAAAGAAGAGATTAGTAAATGTATATTACAATAATAATTATTGTAATGATTATTATTATTCTTGCGTTTGACTTCTCATATGGAGCAGATAATTTTTTATAATCTATCCAAAAAAAGAAAAAAATTTAAAAAAAAGAAGAAGATAATTTTGTTTAAACCACATACATATCTTCAAGCTGAGCTAAACACGTGATCTGTGTTTCTTCACAATTGGTCGGAGATAAACCCGGCCGTTGGGGTCAAATATTAATTATCAAAACATTTTAAATGGAAATAATTAGCTGTGTAATTACCTCAAGAAAAGGACGACAAGCCACTTGGATTCTTAGCCCATTTTATACCGGGAAAATATACTATTAGTTTATGTGATTGGTCTAAATAAAAATTACTATATGTATGTTGTATTAAAATGAATTCATAAATTCATGTGATTGGCATAATTTACAAATTATTCATTAAAATTAAATTTTATTAAAATTTTTAACAAATTTTATTAGGTGCTACGCCAGAGCCAATAATATGACAACATGTGTCACTTAAAATAAAAAATATAAATATATAAAACTTGATTTTTATTTAAAAAAAATAAAAAAAAAAGTAAAGAATGGCCTGTTAGCCACCTCTAGAAGAAACCAACAGCCATCTTATTGCTACGTTTCTGTCGACATCTTATGGGCATTAGCGTTAACGCTACACGTGTCATCATCTTATCACATATATAATTGATTACGTTGTAGAAAAGGCCGGTTTGGGGTCAAATATTCAACCACCACTCCATTAATTAGCTGCCATTCCAACTAGTCATTCATGGAATATATTTTTTGTGATGATGATGGTATCTGGGGGGCGATATATCTTCCCCAACATTTCAATGATTTGATTTACAAATATCTCTAAAATTAATAAATTATTTTTCGTCGTTCTATTTTTTAAACTATAATCAGCTCCATGATCTAAGCTAGTGTGGCATGTCAAGGCTAAATTAATGGGTCGTGATTTTCGTTAAAGAATAATAATCTATATTATGTATTTCTGATATGCCAATTCATGTCATAAACAATTTCACTGATTAATTATGTCTGAAACATTCTATGAAACTCTAGCAGACACAAAATTCTAGATTAACTGTAATATAATATATTAATGTAGAGGGAGAGAAATTTCCCACTTAGCGAATATATTTATGACTCAAATGAATATTGCTGAATCATATCTTTTTGGGGTTGGGTTTGTAAGATCACATAATTTAAGAAAGACATAAAAACAAGAAAAAGAAATAGAGAGAATTAAGTTGGTTCGGCTTATGAACTACATCTACACATTAAAACCTTTTATTTGATTACATATTTTCTTAATTTGTTTGATTGTATACAACAAGACTCTCTTTATAGAAAAATTGTCTAAACGTCACAACTCTCTTTTACTTTTACATGAACAATAATAAATTTAATTTAACATTTTGTAACTTTTGTCTCTTTAGTATTTGTGACTCTTGTGACCTTGTCTCTTGAGTTCTTGTAACTCTTGCCTCAATAGAGTTGCCATGGTTGTTGTTGAGTTTGCTTACGGGAAGGGTTCTCAATTTGTGTTCGCGTGTCGGGTTCGGGTCGTATCAAGATGGATATAAAATTATATAGGTCAATAATAACCTGATCTATTTAATTGAACGGGTTAAACCCTTCAACCCCAAACCTTTAATATAAAAAATTGTTTGCTATTATGTTAGGTTTGAATCGTGTCAAAGTATTGATATATAAGACTATATAAGTCAATCTTAAATCGACCCATTAAATTAAACGCTTAAAAGGATTAGATTCCTCAACTCTAACATTTTAATTTCGTGTCGGGTTCACGGGTAGTGTCAAAAATTACTAACCCTACTCACGGGTTAAAAAAAATGTTAAGTGTGTGATGTATATTTAATTTATAAAAAATGTTAGAAATCACATTTTTATTCAATTTTGTTCCGATCAATTCTTATTCAACCATCTTTAAAAAGAAAAAAACCTGAAAATAAGTAAGGATAATGTGTCATGTTTTAAATCCTTAGATTTAAACCGGATATCTCTTCAATTCTTTAGTAATTAATTGGATTTAAAAAAACCCCTAATTAACCCTCCTTTTTTTTGGGGTGGGGGGGGGGGGGGGGGGGTGTTACGTTGAATATGACGTATGGAATACGCATTGGAAGGTACATAAACTATTAACAATTTAGGCTGAAAAAATGCATATGATCGTGTTCGTCGGTTAGTGTCACTAAATTAATCATGTGTTAATTTTGAGGGTAAATATATATATTTGCTCCGAGAGTAATAGCTTTATTTTATTCAAAAAATTGTCTGACACTACTTACGTGTCCGTTTATGCTACATCAGTATTTTTGCCATTTCAATTTTAATTTTTTTAATTTTTATTAAAAAATCAAAGTTTAAAAAGAAAAATAATAATAAAAAAAGGCCTGCCATGCACCCCTGCAAGGCAGGAGGCAGGGGAGGGGGGAGGGCCACCCCAACGGTGTTATTGCCACATCAGCAGTTGCAGCCGATTTTGGATGAAAGGATTGAATGGAAAATTGAAAAAACTTGGAGAGTTAAAAGTAAAATTTAGAAATTTTGAGAGTGAATTGCAATGATGGGTTACTCATATATATATATATATATATATGACATAATTAAGTGTTACTCTTATAACGTCAACCAAAAACATCTTAGAACTCAGTTGATTAGGGCATGTTTGGGTAATTTTGGTTTTTCAAAGATTGTTTTTTAGAATTCAAATTCTATTAAGATTTTATCCAACTTTTTTTAATTTTGTTTCTTGTTGTATAAATCATCCAAACATAATTTCAAAAAATAAATTCTCTTAGTATTTACAATTTTAAATATTTTTTTTTTAAAAATCGTACACTCAAACGAGTCCTAAGATTTTTGGTCAAAATCTTTTAAGGGAGTTAAAGATCACAATACATAAGAAGCCACGGATGTTATTAAGCAAATTAAATACATGCAAAAAGGAAGCTAGAGTTCAAACTTGAAATTAAGAAGCTTACATTAATATAAAAGAGCAAATTAACACTTAAAAGAGATGGTGGTCCTTCTTTCCGTGTGCCTCTTTGTCATTTTTCTTTGCCTCTTTCTTCTTATGATGCTCGTGGAAAGCATAGCCACCGGTCCCTACTGCAACTGCTGCTGCAATCTCCTCTTCTACCTTGTGTTTGTGGGCGTGCTCTGGTTCTTTCTTTGCCTCATGCTTCTCATGCTGATCACATATATATTTATATAGTCATTCAAACAAAGACCAAAATTAACCACTATTTCACAAATAAAGGACAATTAATGCCACTTAAAATACGAAAGACTTACAAACAAGATCGACAAAACATTTTTTGTTTGGTTTTCTTAATTATTTTGTCCTCAATTAGGGTCTTGCACGAGTTAATTAAGGACATCAAAACGATAGCTAGAAGAAAGAGACTACCAAGGCATAAGTTCCAGCAGCAACAACACCAAACCCGCCTAGCTGCTCGAGATGCTTCTTCTTCTTCTCCTCCTTCCTATAATCAACAGGGTTTCCTCCATCTACAGAATTTTCTCCATCTTTGTTGTGGTGGAAGAGGTGGTGGTTCTGTGCTGCCATGGTTACGTTGTATTAATAGATCGAGTATTAATATGGGTTGAGAGAGATGCAGGAATTATTCTGCCAAATGTCAATGAGAAAGGAATTTGTTAAGGGGTTTAGTTGGGTTAGGGTGGTATTTATAACCGTGTTGAAGGTCGTTTAATATATGATTATTTGTCGATCTCTCCAATATGATAATTAAAACTTATGAATAGTGTTATTCCGAAGAGCCGGCCCTAGAGAGCAAAAGAGGACTAAGGGGCTGGGTGTTCAGGGGGCTGGGGGAGGTTCCATGCCTCCCTTCCCTGGTGGTGATTCCCTCATCACCCTTCTAGGGTGGGAGAGGTTTTTTTGTTCCTTACTGGCTAGAGTCAGTGGAGTTTTTGGTGTCCTCCAGCCATTAGGGCTTTGGAGTTTTTTGTTCCCTCGGGTTAGATCTGGTAGTGGTTGATGTTCCCCTGCAGAAGACTTCACGAGATTTGGGTTGAGGAGCAACTTTCTGGTGTGTTTTTCCGGCGGAGTTTCTGACCTGGTTTTTCTTTGTTTTGGTTTCTTTCTTTGGAGTCAGATTTGCTCATTTCGGTTGGTTTTTCCAAAACACGTGCTTCTCCACGGTGGTCGCCGGCTTCTTTTGATCTAGCAGCCTCCAGCCAAGGTCGTGTCAGTTCTTCAAGCTCGGCACGTGGCCTACAAGCACCAGGGAAGTCACTCTTTGGACCGGCGTGCGTGGGTCACAGCTTGTCTTCCAGGGCGCAGTTAGTGGTTTTTCGATGGATTCGAGGTCTTTCGGTGAATTTTTGCTGCAGATGAGGTCTTCGGTGGCAACGCGTGTTCTACACATGCCGTTGCCGGCGACGGCGCCACCCGACGCCGATCCCGGTTTTGGCTTCTGTTTAGGGTGTTTATTTATTTATTTATTTTTTTTCTTATCTTTTCATAGCCTGCCTCTGTAATGCTTAAATGTTACTGGATTATTTGTTGGTTTAGGTGCTAAATTTGTCATTTTTTATTTGTTGATTGTGCTTAGATATAAAGAGTGGCTCAGTGTTGTCACTGTAATGGTTAATTATGTATTGCTTTGGTTTGCTGTTCAAGTCAGATTTATTTGACTTAGGATGTAGGGGTCTTGTATCTCTTGTTTTTGTCGTTGCTCGGAGGCTTTCTTGAGTAATATATGATAGCACATGGTATTTGTTCAAAATAATAATAATAATTAAAACTTTCTAGAGGGTGCTTTTTATGTTTTGTTTGAAAAAATATATATTCTAATATGACATAAAATTGAAATTAGTTTTAAATGTTTTATGTTTTGAGTTGTTTATTAATATTTTTATTTTGAAAAAAAGAAAAAGAAAAAAATAGAGAATGAAAAAGTCTGCCTGCTATCGCGGGTGCCATGAATGTCTTAATGGGTGATCATAAGAAAAAATGAATGTAGTAATGGACGGTCAAGATTTGGGTGTGTACAATGTCTACCAATATTCTATCCTGAAATTTGTGTTGAAATTATTTATTGAACAACAACAACAATAATAACAGAAATAACAACGACGATGATAACTGTTGCAAAGAATAAATGGGACACAAGTTTCAGAAATTAAAATTGGTCAATTTTTAAAAGCAACATGTTTCTTAATTTTAAACTATTTAAAAAGCATGTGTTTTTCACTTTGGAAAGATACATGTCATTTTTTACATGTGTTCCTTAAATTATTAAAAAATTACGTGTTTTTCATCTGAAAAAGACATGTCATTTGTACATGCTGGTTTGTAAAAAATTTATGTTCGAATGAGAAATGTAGCCTAAATTATTCCCTCCTATGGGGAATGACTATTGTATATGTTAATGTCGCTATATTGGTGGGATTGGTTGTAATTAAATTGCTGTACTTTTGAGATATGTGTTTCTTTCTTATGGTGTGCTATATATATATATATATATCATTCTCTTTATCTTGGAGGACCATAATCTGTGTAGGCTATTAATAATCTGTGTAAATCTAGTTCAATTAAATATTCTAAGTTTTTTTTACTAAACAATCCAATTAAACTGCCGCCCGTTGATGGTGCAAATCTAACATTGAGTAAATTTTACGTCCAACGTTTACTGACGCTATTCTTTTTAGTTCGCTACTCGGAATATCTACAGATTAACGTTAATTGAACTTTAATTGCCACTTTCTACATGGAAATTAATAGCTGATAATCAAGTTATTATTAATCAATTTCTATCACCTCCCCATGCATGTAACGCACATTTCCTTCACTTTAATTTATATAACGACTTATAGCCTCTCAAACCCTTCACTTATCTCTCCTTCTATCGATCTCCTGATCTTAAAATGGCTTCTACTTCCGAGCTCTTCTTTCTCAGTACTGTTGTTCTAGCTTTGAGCATGGCATCCATGGCCGTTTCTCGACCAGTGGATTTGGACACCACCCCTACCCTTGGTACTCGTTTAAAACTGGATGCTGAATCAACTACTGTCGCTGCCCATTCCTCTCCACACCATCACCAGCATTGCCGCATCCTCACTATCGCCGCCATTGTTATCACCACTACCGCCACCATCATCAATAATATGCTAGGACTTTTTGCTTGCGCTCCAAGCATGTACCAGAAAGGTTGTAATGTTTTTCCTTAATGGAGAGACTTATTTATGCCCCAATTGTTGCCAAGCCATCGAACACTAATGCTGGTCCGAAATGTTTATTTCACTAGGATTTACCACTCAAGAGGATGATATACTAGAGGGATATTGTGAGGCGGCTGCCAATTCCCCTCCACCACCACCACCGCCACTCATTTGGTCTTGTTGATTAAACAAAATAAAGAGGTCTTTAGGAGCTTAGTAGGGTTTGGTCTTTTGTTGTTTAGGCCTCGTTTGGTTCGCGGAATAAGTCTTTGGTGGAATAACTATTTCTTTATTTGGTAGGGACCTATTCTTTAGAATAACTAGTCCATGAGAATAACTATTCCTTTACGAAGAGGAATAGCTATTCTTGAGGGAATATACAACATTTTAAAAAACAAATAAAACATTTTTTTTCTTTAATTTTTTCAAACTTAACTTAAAAAAAAAAGGAATTTATATCAGATCTGTCACCCATAGATCTAAGATCCAATATTTATTTATTTTTTTAAGATTTGAGTTTTTTCTTTTTTGAAAATTAAGAAATTATGTGAGTTTTTTTTAGTAATTTTGAGTCAATTCCAATTGTGGTATATGTGTTGTCACAAAACTAAGGAATTGGAATAATTATTCCATTTCACTTTTCCTCCTTCCCAATAATAACTATTCATTTTTCTAATGCAATACCCATTCCGCGAACCAAATGAGGCCTTAGAGTAGTCGGGCCAAGAGGCCAACAATTGACTATTATTGTATTAGGTTTAAAAAGGTTTAAGTTGGACTGGATAAGGTGTCATTTAACCACGCTTGTAAGCAAGAATTTACATAAATCACGAGTTTAGTTTTAATAATTTTGGTTTACTCTGAGGCAATCTTGTGTTCTTCAATGCCCATTGTATCCTGCGAGGATTAAGATTTCTTCGTGTTCACTTGAGTTAAAGGGCTATGAAGAGTAGTTCTACATGTCATATGAATGTCCATCAAGTGTCCATCAAATAATGATGTGACTTTTAAAAAATCACCATTAATTGGGCATGTGATTGATCAAGTGGTAATTTTAAAATCTATCTCATTATTTGATGGACACTTAATGAACATTTATATGACATATAGAATTACTTGGCTATGAGCGCCACCAAAAACTCTATGCCAAAATCAACCCAATCAAAGGCCCAAAGCCAATAGCACAATATCTTGTCAATAGGTGTATGTTTATTTTTCTCTCATTCTAAGGAAAAAAAACTAGGCCATAATCAGCCCAATCAAAGAATTAATTTCAGATTCGGGACAATATCTTATAAATGGATACATATTTATTTTTCTATTATTCTCTATTTTTTTTTTTAATGGAATCGAGCATACTTTATATAAATAATCAATTTAAGCACATCGTTCAATATAGATAATATTAGAAATACATTGGGGGTTTTCTCAAGAAAACATTGCTCTTCACTCAAGTACAAAGATTCCTTAGCAATCAGGTGAAACGCACTATTTAAATTACGACTAACATAACTAATCTGCCACTTTTGCTGAATGTTTAGTATACATTGAGTGTGCTCAATGAGATGACCATATTTACTCCAATTTCTCTCATTTTTTTTCAGCGCCTACATTATTTAGAGAGCATTACCTTTTAGAACCACCTTATAGAATCATAATTCACTACTGAATTTGGCTACCCTTAACGCCGCCGTGACTTCTGCAACATCTGGTGCAATGATGTAATCTTTTGGCTCTGACAACATGGCTAGCACCATGCCCATTCCATCTCTAATAATAACACTAATACCCATCTTTATTTTATTTCAATCCACACAAAATCATGCAGAGAGGCTTTCCAACGAATCTCCAAAGTCTCTACCAATTTGACTGAATATTTTCAAGAATTGGCATTGCGAAAGCCACCAATGAGTCATATGCAATACTTATAACTGAAGAGTATGGGCTAACTGTTTTCCCATGGATCACTGCATTCCGTCGTAGTCACAAATTTCTTGCCACAATTCCTGTTAGCTCCATGTCCTCCATACCTACATGCCGTTGAAGATCCTCAACAATAAATACAAGCTCTTCATTCGCAATACAATGTTTTTGAATCTTACTACCACACATACTCCATATGGCCTTTGTAACTGGACATTCACACAAAATGTGTCCCGTAGTCTCCACCTCCAATCCACATACAAGGCATAAAGGGTCTTCCGTAACTTTGCGCCTGAAGAGATTTGCTTTAGTAGCTAAAACATTATGACATGCTTTCCACATAAACACTTTCGTAATATGAGGATCGGAATATTCATTTTTCATATATTTTCCCAAAGGAGCTTATGTTGACCTGTATATGAGCTTTCCCCTTAGTTAGTGGCTAGGAGCTCATTGAGTAGATGGTAGGCGCTTCTGACCGCAAACTCTCCATTCACTTTGGCACTTTAAATTTGACTATTGCTATTATGAATGGAACCAATAGGAATTTGACATATATAAGTTGCAGTTGCCTCTTCGAACAGCTCGCAAACCAAACGTAATTGTCTTCTATATATATTTTAGTATCTCAATCAATAAGCTCGATCGGTTACCTTAGCTTTCTCACGAAGTCCACCTCGTAGGTTCTAACATAATGTGGGGATACCCAACATCCACTTATGGCTCTTGGTCCCACCTGGACCAATATTTTCTTTTCCAACAGATATCAAAATTTTCCCCAGTCCTAGGTGGAACCATTTGGGACCAAGTTGGTGATCACTAAGCAAAAAATGCCGATCCCATCGAAAGCTCAAGTGACAAATTCCCTTAAAGGTCTTGCATTTAATGAAGACAATTATTGGGGAGCAATACTTGTATGCAACAAGAAACATTTTTTTTTTTTCTTTTTTAAATTTTATTTTAAAGAAACATCTCAGTATTCCATTATTCAAAGATTATGAATATAAAATCTTACATCACAAAGCATAAAGCTGTGCAAAATCATAGTCACACACTACAAAAATACTGACAATTGGACGCGTGTCTACAGTACCGGTTACTGTAGACACGCGTCCAATTAGACACGTGTCTTATGAGACACGTGTCTAATTGTACAGCCGCCACAATTGGACACGTGTATTAAATACACGCGTCCAATTTGACACGTGTATTTAATACGCGTGTCCAATTGGACACGTGTATTAAATACACGTGTCCAATTTGACACGTGTATTTAATACGCGTGTCCAATTGGACACGTGTATTAAATACACGTGTCAAACTGTTTTTTTTTTAAATATAATTTTTTTTTATTAAATAGAATTTTAACAATTGGACACGAGTAGTAAATACGCGTGTCCAATTTGACACGTGTATTTAATACACGTGTATTTAATACGCGTGTCCAATTTGACACGTGTATTAAATACGCGTGTCAAACTGTTATTTTTTTTCAAATTTAATTTTTTTTTTTATTAAATAGAATTTCAACAATTAGACACGCGTATTTAATACGCGTGTCCAATTGGACGCGTGTATTTAATACGCGTGTCCAATTGGACGCGTGTATTTAATACGCGTGTCCAATTGGACACGTGTATTACATACACGTGTCAAACTGTTATTTTTTTTCAAATATAATTTTTTTTTTAATTAAATAGAATTTCAACAATTGGACACGCGTATTAAATACGCGTGTCTAATTGGACACGTGTATTAAATACACGTGTCAAAATGTTATTTTTTTCTAAATATAATTTTTTTTAACTAAATAGATTTTTAACAATTGGGGACGTGTATTTAAATACACGTCCCGGATTGGTGTAGGCAGGCGCGCGGGAACTATATCCCGCGCCCACCTGATTGTTAATTTAAGTTTCAAAACGGAATTTTTTTTTTTTTTATACACTCTCGTTCGCTCTCTCTCTCTCTGCGCGCTCTCACTATTCTTTCTCTCTCTCTCACTGTATCGCTCTCTCTCACTCTCTGCTGTATCGCTCTCTCTCACTCTCTCTGTACCACCGGCCGGCCAGCTTCTGTCTCTCGCTCTCTCTCGCTCTCTCTCACTCTCTCGCTCTCTGTCTCTCGATCTCCGTCAACAATGGACCACCGGCCTTCCCTCCGGCCAGCTTCCCGACGCGACTCTCGCCTCTCTGTCTCTGTCTCTCGCCTCTCTGTCTCGGTCTCTCGCTCCCTCTCGCTCTCTCTCACTCTCTCGCTCTCTGTCTCTCGATCTCCGTCAACAATGGACCACCGGCCTTCCCTCCGGCCAGCTTCCCGACGCGACTCTCGCCTCTCTGTCTCTGTCTCTCGCCTCTCTGTCTCGGTCTCTCGCTCCCTCTCGCTCTCTCTCACTCTCTCGCTCTCTGTCTCTCGATCTCCGTCAACAATGGACCACCGGCCTTCCCTCCGGCCAGCTTCCCGACGCGACTCTCGCCTCTCTGTCTCTGTCTCTCGCCTCTCTGTCTCGGTCTCTCGCTCCCTCTCGCTCTCTCTCACTCTCTCGCTCTCTGTCTCTCGATCTCCGTCAACAATGGACCACCGGCTTTCCCTCTGGCCAGCTTCCCGACCATCGCTCTCTCGCCTCTCCGTCTCTGTCTCTCGCCTCTCTGTCTCGGTCTCTCGCTCCCTCTCGCTCTCTCTCACTCTCTCGCTCTCTGTCTCTCGATCTCCGTCAACAATGGACCACCGGGCAGCTTCCCGACCACCGCGTGGTCGGCCTTCCCTCCGGCCAGCTTCCCGACCATCGCTCTCTCTGTCTCTGTCTCTCGCTCTATCTCTCTCTCTCTCGCTCTCTCTGTCTCTGTCTCTCGCTCTATCTCTCTCTCTCTCGCTCTCTCTATCTCTCGCTCTCTCTCTCTCTCGTCAACACCGGACCACCGGCCAGTTCTAAGTGGACGATCATCAGTGCATGTGTTTCGTATAGCAACGCTTAATATTTTTGATTTTGGCAATATTTTAAATAACGTACAGACATGTTCTTTTCTTTTTTTTTTAAAGCAATATTTTTGGCAACGTGTATTCTTATCACGTATCAAGAAAAATATATAATTTATATATATATATATATATATACACACATGTAGCCACGTGTATGCATACACGTGGCTAGCAATTTGGAATTTTTTTTTAAAAAAATCGGTTTTCATACACGTGTCAAAACGTTTTGACACGAGTATTTTTATACACGTGTCAAACCGTTTGACACGTGTATTTTCATACACGTGTCAAATTGTGCAGTTCGTAACATGCACATTTGACACGCGTATCACGCGTGTCAAAATGCACGTGTCTAACTGTTTGACACGTGTACGACACTGTACACGTGTCAAACTGCACGTGTCAAAATGCATGCATTTTTGTAGTGACATGCTATGAGGTTACAAAGTCAAAGATACAAATAGAATTCTTACAATAAAGTGTTATCTATAACTTTCATCTTCCGATAACCTATGTACAAAAATAGTTGAAGAGCAGATCTGTTCCGAGTAGATTAGATCTAAAACAATGGGTAGCCAAATAGTTTAGAAAAATTTATTTAAACCGGTCGTAAGAGATAACCCATCACACCGAACTATCCTGTGAGAGATAACCCCTCATGGGCCTCACACCCGACTAACATTCATCCTATAGATCGTCCATGAGAGCAGATCTATGGAGAATAAAACTCTTATTCAAAGCAAAAACACTACCAGCAAACAGTAGCAGCGGCCATGAGGATATGAACGACACAACACAGAGGTAGATGGACGGATGCATATATAGTGGAGATTCTAAAATTGCTGATATGTTCGGAAAACACCTGTAAAAATAAAAAAAAAAAAAAAAAAAAAAAAACCAGAATGAGAGGGGGAGGGTGGGAGCGGAGAGTAGAAAGGGAAAGGGAAAGGAGGAGGGAGAAGATCTCCTCTCACATCTGTTTTCTGAGAGTTTTTTTTTTTTTTTTTCTCTGTCTCTGTCTCTCTCTAGGGCCGGTTGAGAGACCTTGTTTCAAGAATTGAACCACCTCAAAAAGTGATTTTTAACAAGAAGCGACACTTAAGCCTCACATGAAATATTTAATTAAAATAAAAATAAATTATAAAGTCAGATTCAAACTCAATATCTTTATTTTAATAATACGTTGAATTACCACTCATTTTAAAAATTTAATCGGATAAAAAATAAAAAATTTAATTATTTAATTAATACATGTTGATGGGTAAAAATATAGGGTTAGTTAAGCATGCAAGTAAATTTACCAAATGGAAATATCATTTTCCTAATTCTGCTTAGAATTTATAAGTATGCAAAAGAAGAGATTTGTAAAATGTATTACAATAATAATTATTGTAACCATTATTCTTGGTTTTGACTTCTCATATGGAGCGGATCGATCGATAATTTTGTTTAATCTATCAAAGAAAAAGAAAAAGAAAAAAAAAAGAAGATAATTTTGTTTAAACAAATATCTTCAAGCTGAGCTAATCACGTCATCTGTGTGCCTTAACAATTGGTCGGAGATCCGTAGATAAACCCCCGATGGGGTCAAATAATTAGCAAAACATTTTAAATGAAATTACCTGTGTAATTAATTGACCAAGAAAAGGCCACGTACAGCAAGCTAGCTACTTGGATTCTTAGTAGATATTATATTTGCGTTTATATATTCAACCATTTAATTATGACATATATAGTAATTTATATTCTAGAAAAGGCATGTTTGCGTTCATATATACAAATATTACTTATGATATATATAGTAATTTATGTTCTAGAAAAGGCATGTTTGCGTTCATATATACAAACATTACTTATGATATATATAGTAATTTATGTTCTAGAAAAGGCATGTTTGCGTTCATATATATTCAACCACCTCTTCATATAAGTGTTCATATATTCAACCATCTCTTCATATATAGGGCTGGCCGGCTAGGCTTAATATATAGATTTTCAAGTCTAAAGCGAGAAATTTAGGTAAAGCGAGAAATTTAGGTGGAGATTATATATATATATATTTTTCCAAACGACTTGCAAAATTCATCTTTGTTAGGAGACATTTAATTTCAACAGATGTCATATTTTCTGTTGAGCTACACATAATTTTTTTTATTTTTTTTTATTTTTTTTTATTTTTTTATTTTATGTAGAATTTAATTAGCACAAAATGAAATTTACTTTATTCTAAAAATTATTTTAATTAATGGTTTCAAGTTCATGTGATTTGATAACTGTTTTAGGGGTGCGATTAATATATGTAACTTCTCATTTTTTTTTTTCCTTCTTAATATCTTGGAATTAATCAATTCTTTGCGTTTATTTTTTACCATAATTGAGGCATTAATTAAGAGCACTATCTTTTTTTTTTTTGGTCATAATTGGGGCATTATTATTATTTTTATAAATTTTTTTTTAATTATATTATCACCATTTGAACCTTATTTAATTGAAAATCTTAGAGGAATATTGTCTAATTTCGCTAGGCATTCAGCCCAGCCGGCCCTGCTTCTATGCCATTCCAACTAGTCGTTCATTGAATATATTTTATGTGATGATGATGGTATCTTGGGGGGGCGATCTTCTCTAACATTTCAATGATTTCATTTACAAATATCTCTAAAATTGTAATCCCCATTCTATTTTATAATCGGCTCCATGATCTAAGTTGGCCGATGGCATGTCAGGCTAAATTAATTATGGCGGTTAATTTTTGATATGATCGGTGAACTTGTTACGAATTCAATATAAAATTAAAGGATTATGGTTAAAGAGTATAACCCATTTAATTAAATAGATCGGGTTAGAGTTGACACACACGCGCGCGCGCGCGCGCACACACACACATATATATATATATATATATATGTACGACCCGAATTTGACATGTGACATAATGATAGCTATTAAATTTTTACATAACTTATGTATCCGATATGAATTCAATACAAAATTAAACAATTAAGATTGAGAGGTTTGAGTCAAATAAAAAATTATCTATATATTCTTATACTTATGTACGTTCTTAACCCGAAAAGCCAAGACGATTCACCAAACCTAAAATTAATGGCTGCAGGCCATATGCATGGGTCATGATTTGCATTTACGGATAAAGAAGAGCGAATATTATCCATCAACAATGTAAGAAATATACCCAAGCGTCAGTTAAGACGATTTCAGAAGACCTTTTCTTAAAGGTCTGCGTTAAAGAATAATCATCTCTATATATATATATATATATATATATATATATTATGTAATTCCGATATGCCGCCATGCAATTCATGTCATAAACAATTTCCTAGATTAATTATGTCTGAAACATCCCATATATGAAACTCTAGCAAACACAACATCCTAGATTAACTGAAATATAATGTGGAGGGAGGAAAATTTGCCAGTTGCGAATATATTTATGCCTCAAATGAATATTGCTGAATCATATTTTTTTTTTTGGCTATTTTGAAATAGTCGTGAATTTTAATGTCTACTTTGAAGGAGCATTGACCTCTGAAACATAATAAACTGTATTCTAAAATAATAATCAACTGATCATACTTTTCTATAATTATAAATAGCTCCCATTTAAATAGAGAAACAATATATTACGGTTTATATAATAGACTAATTAGATCTTGACTTCTAGGACTAGGACAAATTTAATAAGAAAGAAATCCAACTTTTTATTGGACTATAAAATCTACAAAGATATAGGATATATACTGGACTCTAGTACAAGGCGAGAAATATCAAATAATATTTATGATCATATCTAGCACCCTCTAGAAAGTTTTAATTGGCACCCTCTAGAAAGTTTTTAATTATCATATTAGAGAGATTGACAAATGATCATATATTAAACCATCAACACGGTTATAAATACCACCCTAACCCAACTAAACCCATTAACAATTCCTTTCTCATTGACGTACACTTGGCAGAATAATTCCTGCATCTTTCTCAACCCATATTCATATATACTCTGCAACCATGGCAGAACAACATCACCACCTCTTCCACCACAACAAAGATGGAGAAAATTCTGTAGATGGAGAAAACCCTGTTGATTATAAGAAGGAGGAGAAGCACAAGAAGCATCTCGAGGAGCTAGGCGGGCTTGGTGTTGCTTCTGCTGGAACTTATGCCTTGGTATAGTCTCCTCCTTCTAGCTATCGTTTTGATGTGTGAATGTGTGTGTGCTATTGCACGTTGGAAATATAGTGTTTTTAATCTGTCCTCAATCTCGGATCTCAAACAGACGAAACTTGTAATACGTACCTAGGTCTATATTGGAAAGATGAGTAGCCCGCATAAATCGAGTGAGTGATTTATAAAGATAGTTATTAATGCTAAGTTTCACATTGTTTAGTTATTACATGAAAATGAGCTTTATAAATAATTATAAGGAAACTTCAAATTGACTAGTCATTTTAGGGTAATAACGCAGATGTGACTAACACTTTTCTATGGGTCGTTATAAAACCAATATCTTTAACTCATGCAAGACCCTAATTGAGGACAGATCAAAATAAGAAAACCCAAAACAAAAAATGTTTTGTCGATCTTGTTTGTCATTCACATGATCATATCTAGTTATAATGTCGAATTTTAAGTGGCATTATCATTTATTTGTGAAATAGTTGTTTTGGTATTAATTTGTTTCAATGACTATATATATATATATGATCAGCATGAGAAGCATGAGGCAAAGAAAGACCCAGAGCAGGCCCACAAGCACAAGGTAGAAGAGGAGATTGCAGCAGTAGCTGGAGTAGGGGCCGGTGGCTATGCGTTCCATGAGCATCATAAGAAGAAAGAGGCAAAGAAAGAAGATAAAGAGGCAAACGGAAAGGAGCACCACCTTCCCTTTTAATTAAGTGTTAATTTGCTCTTTTATATTAATAAGTCATGTCATATATGCATGTTATTGATCATCACCAGTAAACGACTACGTACCCCGAATAATGTTACGATGATGATGTAATTGATGTTCACTTTTGTATTAATGTAAGCTTCCTTTTTCCATGGATTTTAAGGTTTGATAACATTTGTGGCTTCTTAACACACGCACGTCATCTCTAATTGGTAATTTAATCGGCTGAAAATTACGCCTCATTACAAAAAAATTGGTGTTTTGAGCCCTTTTTTTTTTTTAGCCGTTTTCAAAACGGCTCAACACGTAAAGTATTAAAGTCTTGATTTGAGCCGTTTTGGAATTAAAACAGGTCTAATTAGAACCGCTTTGTTAAAAACAGCTCAAAACCGTTGGAGTCGTTTTGAAAAACACGACTCAAACCGAGTTTTGGACAAAAACGACTCCAACTAATTGGAGTCGATCATTTTAAGGACCCTAAAACGGTTCTAAATTTTTTTGAAAAAATAAAATAAAAAATTTGGATAATACCTGATATAGCAAGAATAAAATAAAAGCATAACAAATATATTCATATCTGATTCCATCCCAGCAGCTTTATTCGCTGGCCTACCAAAATTTGAAAAAAAATAAATGAATGTTTTCATGATTAAAGGGAAATGCATGACCACAGCATGATTCCTGAAGGTGTTATTTGAAGGAATTAGGAACAATGATAACTTACTTCAGAGGGTTGGCCAACAGTCTGTTCAATTGTCATAAAACTGGTTTCCTGATTTGACCTGAACCAAGCAAGCTAAAGAGAAGAAACACTGTAATGGAATGGTCAGCAATCATACAACTAATTGCAAATATAAATCGCATACATCCATAACAACATTAATGTCTACCTTCCAGTAAATCTATGCTCCCTAATTAAAGCCCAAGGACCGTGGGGTACCTCACACCATCATGCTTTTTGTACCCCACACCATCATGCTTTTTAAGAAACTCTTGAAGCAAATTCCTCATTTTTAATGCTTCTTCCATGTAGTTATCCTATAGAAATAGAAACTTTAGCCAACTGAAATGCGCTACTAGCTAGAGATAAGTATAATTTTTATTAGATATTGTAACAATCAACACATACACCTGGTTCATATCTATCGTTTGCAAGCCTTCTCCACGTGTAAATATAATGGCATGATTCTGATTTTTTTGGCTTTCCCTCACCTAAGATAGCTGGTCCGGGAAGTTTTATTTTATAAATAATATGTGCGGACATCGACACAATCAAATAAAATACATTATGAGGTTGGATACTGATAAAGGGTAAATTCATGATGTTATACATCCCTAACTGGAAGCTGAAAATGAAAAGATATGAATTTCAAATGGAAAATTTGAATTTTTTACTGAGAATGAAAAGATATGAATTTCATAAAATATGGTTAACTGCACAATAGTCAAATGAACTTTTACCTCGTCTAAAGACAAGATAATATAAAGAAAATTAAAGCGAAATAATAAAATCGAGACAAAAAATTTTTCGTGGTTCGGTTTATGATCTACGTCTACAGGGTAAAGCCTAAAATGCTACATTATGCTCTTATTTCTCTTGATACTCATATTTATAGGAGAATTTGGGTAAATAAGTATGGTAATCAAATCAAATGTGATTTGATTACCATCAAATCTGATTTGATTACCATCAAATCTGATTTATAGGAGATAACAATAATTACAATAAATCTCTAAAATCAAATCTCTTAATATACTCTAACATTTATATGTCGCTTGCTGTAATTCTAAATAGTTATTGTTATCTCCTCCCTCAAAAAGCAGCCAATCCACCACTCTTTCCAACACTATCCACAACAAACCAACCCCCATAGCCAATTTTATTTTTTATTTTTTAAAAACTATTATTTTTCAGTTTGTTTTCCATTAAGAAAATCACCGTGGGTTTCTTTTTCTTCACTAGTTGACAAAGGTCCCGAATTGTCCGAGAGTTCTCAAACTCTCGACAGTTCCAGCTTAAGGCATTTATGGTGACTGGCGGGGGCTGTACAACAGCCTCCACCAATTTTGTACTGTAGCGCTCCACTACCTTTGCGCCCAATCTTCCTTTTTTTATTCATTTGTCCGTATGTGTTCTTGGGTTCGATTCTGTGATTGTCAGTTTTGTGAAGTGGGTATGCATAATTTTGAAGCTAAAGAGAGAGAGGGGGTTGGAGAAATAGAGAAAGATTCACGAAGCTTGGAGTCTCTCATTGCAGAGAGAGAGAGAAGATAAGAAAGAAGATAGAAAAAGTAGGGGAGAAGAGAGAAAGATATTTTAGAAGGAGAAATGGGGGAGAAATGAAAATAAATAGGGGGTGAGCTAGCAGGAGTGGAAGAAAAAAGTTGAAAAACAGGGGGGGAAACCAAAAATTTAGTGGCCTGTGACCCTGACATGCCACTAAATTTTGTGGCCTGTCTGCCAAACACGCCACAAAATTGTGGCGTGTTTGACTAACACGCCACAAAATTGTGGCGTGTTTGACTAACACGCCATTAAATTAGTGGCGTGTTGGTCTAACACGCCACTAGACACGCCACAAATTAGTGGCATGTCAATCCAACACGCCACTAATTATTTTAGTGAGGTGTTACTTTTTTAACATGCCACAAATTAGTGAAGGGTCAAAAAGTACTTTACTGTAGACACGCCACTAAATGCAGAGTTTTTTCCAACAGAAACACGAGCTAGGAAGCCCAAGACCTAATAATCCAATTGTCCGAAATTCCAACCACACAAAGATATGATAAATATTTGGGGCTACTAGCGCTAATTGGAAAATCTAGAATGCGAGAGTTCTAAAGCATAAAAGACAGGGTGTGGAAGCGGCTGCATGACTTGAAATCTAAATTCTTATCACAGGTGGGCAAGGAGATTTTATTGAAAGTTGTAATCCAAGCAATTCCCACTTGCAGTATGAGCATTCCTTCTTCCCAAGGCAATGTGTAAGGAGCTCAATTCTACGATGCGTAAATTCTAGTGGGGTCATAAGGAAAATGAGTCTAAGATTCATTGGATGAGTTGGGAGAAGATGGGGTCTCAAAAGGCAAAAGGAGGTCTGGAATTTCGAGATTTATTGTGCTTCAATAAAGCCCTGTTAGCTGAAAGTGTTGGAGACTTTTGTAGAATCCAAACAACTTGGCAGCAAGAATTATAAGAGCTAAATGTTTTCCAGGTGGGTCTGTGTTGGAGGTGTCTCTTGGCAAAAGACCATCTTTTGCATGGAGAAGTATTTTTTCGGAACGTGATTTTTTACAAGAGGGTCTTATTTGGCGAATTGGGGATGGGAAGCATGTCAAAATTTGTGGAGATAAATGGTTGCCGACTCTGTCGACTTATTTGATTCAAACACCGAGAACACATGTAGCGGCAGATTCCAAGGTAGAAAAGCTCATTGACCAAGATAAAAAGTAGTGGAAAGTGTCCCTCATAAAGGAACTATTTATGAGGGAGGAGGCGGAGATCATATGTCAATTGTCACTCAATAGATATTGGCAACATGATGTGTTGATGTAGAGAGGTACCACTTCAGAGGAGTTCACAGTACACAGTGCCTATCATTTAGAGAGAAAAAAAAAAGGAATGAACTATGACATGGGTGTTAGTATTTTATGTTGGCTACATTCTGGATGATAAAAATACTTTATGTAAGGTTGCTTTTTAAACAGGATTATCGTTCTTATCTTCAAGTAATATGGACAAGTGTTTATTTCAAGTCATATCACAAGTTTTTTAGAAGAAGTCCATGAAAATTCCATGCAATTTTCAAGTCAGTTAAGCCAGTTCCTGTGCAACTGTCCGGACGGGCCTTTGAAGGCATCTGGACGCCCCGCAGTGTCTAGAAGCTTCAGCGTTGAAGACGTCCGGATGTCAGGGCAACACCGTCCGGACGCTAGGTCAAACTTCTCCAATTTCTACACGGAGTTGGATTGCAGTCGACACTATTTGAAAAGTTTCTGCAAGACGTCAGGATGACGTGGCAACACGTCCGGACGCTGTCCAGCATTCTAGAATATTCTTGGTTTTCTTTACAAGCGTGGAAATGAGTTACAGTGAAGACCGTCCAGACGCTCGACCAAGCCGTCCGGACGTGGACCCCATATGGGAAGAAATTGCGCTAATCTGGGAGGAGGTTGCAGAAGACAGTCCGGACGAGGCAATCTTCCGTCCGGATGCCCCACAGCCAAAGTCTGATTCTGACCAGAATTAGGTTTTCTTTAAGCCTATATATAGAGGGCTCTAGGCTTGTTAATTGTAAGAATTTAGTATTGAATTCCATAGTGCTTAAAGAGGGTGTTTAGGGAGAATTGAAGATCCGCTAGCTCTCAAGCCGTTGCTGATGTGTGCTCAACAGTTCGTGTGAAGTCTATCTTAGGGGCCGGCCCTAAGGTAAAGGAAACATCAAAGACCCCTTCAAGTAGAAGACTTGGTTGGGAAGTGTTCACGATGTGCTTCGTGTTATAGTTAAAGGTATGACTACTGCAATGAGTTTGTGAGTACGAGTGCTTTGTAACTTGCTTTGTCTTTGGATAGTGGAATTCCTGGGTTTGGCTGCCTCGGAGTGGTTTTTCTCTTCACAGAGTTTCCACTTCGTCAACAAATATCTTGTCTATTTTATTTTCCGCATTTAATATATTTTGTTGCACACGAACACACACTTGGTTATTTAGAAGTCAATATTTATTTTCAATTGATATCAGAGCTTGGTACACTCTGTTTAAGATTTATTTCTTGACTGTGATTTTTTTGACTTCAATTTTTTTTTTTTTAATATAATGTCTCAATCTCTTTATTGCATTCCTGCCTTTAATGGCACGAATTATGGGTATTAGAAAGCTCGTATGTGCTTCTTTTTAAAATCTATTGATGTTTGGCAAATTGTAGAAACTGATTGGATTAAACTAGAGGTTACAACTGCCGAACTATCTGTTGCTCAAAATAGTGCACGACTTTCCAATGATAAAGCCCTCCATGCTCTATGTCAAGCGCTTTTCCCATCTGAATTCGCAAGAATTTCAAATTGTGAATCTGCTAAAGAAGTATGACAAATCTTAAAAACAACATATGATGGCACCAAACTTGTTAAATCTGCCAAGCTCCAAATATTGATTTATAGATTTGAAGAAATTAAGATGTTAGAGAATGAGACATTCGGTGAATTTTATATCAGGATCAACGACTTGAGAAACTCGATGGTGAGTCTCGGGAAGAAGGTCTCTGATGCAAAACTCGTCAAAAAGATTCTAAGGTCTTTGCCAAAGCGTTTCAGGATTAAAGTAACTTCCATTGAAGAAAGCAATGACTTAGATTCTATGAAGATCGAAGAGTTTGTGGGATCTCTTCAAACTTATGAGTATTCCCTACCCCCAGTTCAAGAAAGCAAAGGGATGGCCTTCAAAGCAACTAAAAGCAAAGTCTCATCAGATGAAAACTCAGATAATGAAGAAGAGTTAACCATGATCGCCAACAAGATCAATAAATTGATGAAGACTGATAAATTCATTGAAGGATTGAAGGAAACTCCTAGTGAAGCCGAGCCATAAGAAGATCCTAAAGGTCAGAGATGTTGTGAGTGCTTCGGCTTTGGGCATATGAGAGCCGAATGTACAAATCTTAAGCAGGCTAAAGGGAAAGCCTACATTGCAACTCTCAGCGATGAGTCTGAAAAAGAAGAAGAATCTCCTGAGAATTTTCAAGCTTGTGTGGCTCCACATGAAGACCAGGACGATCTTCACTGCTTTGAGCACAGTGATGAAAAACTTAAAGAGAAATATTGTGTCTTGTACATGGAACTCATGAAGCTGAGAAAGTCCAATCAGAAGAAGGTGATGAAGATGATCACTATGAAGACAGAAAGAGACACCTTACTTCTGAAGATCACAGAATTGGAAGATAAACTGATGGATGCACAGTTACAGTTGGAGAAGTTCTCAAACAACAAAATAGCTTAGATGCTGACAGGTTAGAAGTGCTCATCTAACAAAACTGGCCTCGGGTATGTAACTACTCATTCCTCCAACATTGCTTTTACTTCTAGAACTGTGTTTGTGAAGCCCTTAGGTTCAGAGCCTCCGAATGACAAAGGTAAGGCTATTATGGTTTCATGTGAGAATGATAATTCTACACATGCAAAATCTGAGCATTCTGCAGAGAGAAGCCTACCTACATGTCATAATTGTGGGATGGTGGGACATATTAGACCAAATTGTGGTCAGTTAAAATTCTCAAGAACTTGGAATAAGAAGAATACTCCTAAGAAAGAAAAAGATGTTGAAGAACATTCCAAGACAAAATATGTTCCACCACATAGAAGACAACCCACTTAAAAGTTTGTCCCTATTTGCCATCATTGTGGGTTGAGAGGTCACATCCAACCCAAGTGTCCGCACGTACTTGTTCAGAGGTCTAAAGTGAAGGAGTTGCCAAAGAAAGATTCTGCGAGCACTAGACCTCCTAGGAAGCTTTAGGCTCAGAGGAAATTATCAAGGTATGCTTCTGTGTACAAAACTCTCATATGTTACCAATGTGGAGTTCATAATCATGTCAGACCCAGGCAAGGGCGGAGCCAGCCCCCCCAAGTTGGGGGGGCCAAATTGAAAAAAAAAAGTTTTGAAGGGGCCAAAATTAGAAAAAATAACAAAATTTGGGGTAAAATTTTAATTTTTTTCAAATTTTTTAAATTTTTTTTAAAGGAGAACCTTGGGGCTTGGGCCCCCCAAGCCCCAAGGTGGCTCCGCCCCTGGACCCAGGGGTCCTCAGCCTTAGAAGTACCCACCTAGAAAGACTGGACCTCATGCAAGATATCCTGCTCCAAGGCATCAGCGACAACAACAGAGGTTTGTTCCTATAAAACAGGCCTAGTTATCAAAGAAGAACAAATCTCAGCATCATGAAGAAATATCATTTACCAAATGGAAATATCATTTTCCTAATTAATTCTGCTTAGAATTTATAAGTATGCAAAAGAAGAGAATTGTAAAATGTATTACAATAATAATTATTGTAACCATTATTATTATTCTTGGTTTTGACTTCTCATATATGGAGTGGATCGAACGATAATTTTGTTTAATCTATCAAAGAAAAAGAAAAAGAAGAAGAAGAAGATAATTTTGTTTAAACAAATATCTTCAAGCTGATCAGCTAATCACGTCATCTGTATGCCTTAACAATTGATCGGAGATCCGTAGATAAACCCCCGATGGGGTCAAATATGTGTAATTAATTGACCAAGAAAAGGCCACGTACAGCAAGCTACTTGGATTCTTAGTGGATATTATATTTGCTTTTATATATTCAACCATTAATTATGACATATATAGTAATTTATGTTCTAGAAAAGGCATGTTTGCGTTCATATATATTCAACCACCTCTTCATATGTAGGGCTGGCTAGGCTTAATATATAGATTTTCAAGTCTAAAGCGGGAAATTTAGGTGGAGATTTTATATATATATATATATTTTTTTTTTTTTCAAACGACGTACAAAATTCATCTTTGTTAGGATCGAAACATTTAATTTCAACGGATGTCATATTTTGTGTTGAGCTACACATAATTTTTTTTTTATGTAAAATTTAATTAGCACAAAATGAAATTTACTTTATTCTAAAAATTATTTTAATGAATGGTTTCGATTTCATGTGATTTAATAACTGTTTTAGGGGTGCAATTAATATATGTAACTTTTCATTTTTCTTTCTTTTCCTTCTTAATATCTTGGAATTGATCAATTCTTTGTGTTTATTTTTTACCATAATTGAGGCCTTAATTAAGAGCGCTAACTTTTTTTTTTTTTTTTTTGTCATAATTAGGACATTATTATTATTTTTATATAAAAAAAAATTGTTATATTATCACCATTTGAACGGCCTTATTTAATTGAAAATCTTAGAGGAATATTGCCTAAGTTAGCTAGGCATTCAGCCCAGCCGGCCCTGCTTCTATGCCATTCCAACTAGTCGTTCATTGAATATAGTTTATGTGATGCTCGTATCTGGGGGCGATCCTTCCCTAACATTTCAATGATTTGATTTACAAATATCTCTAAAATTGTTATCCCCGTTCTATTTTTTAAACTATAATCGGCTCCATGATCTAAGCTGGCCGTTGGCATGTCGGGCTTAATTAATTATGGCTGTTAAATTTTGATATGATCCGTAAATTTGACACGAATTCAATACAAAATTAAATGATTAGGGTCGAAGAGTTTAACTCGTTTAATTAAATGGATCGGATTAGAATTGATTTTTATATATATATATATATATATATATATAATGACTGTTAATTTTTTTACATGACTCACATATCTAATACGAATTCAATATAAAATTAGAAAATTAGAAAGGAGAAATTTGACTTGTTTACTTAAATAAGTTAAAAAAATTTTACTTATTTAATTTTATATTTATGCACGTCCTAAACCCGTGAAGCCAACACGATCCGCCAAACCTAAAATTAATGGCTACAGGCCATACGCATGGGTCGTGATTTGCATTTACGGATAAAGAAGAGCGAATATTATCCATCAACAATGTGAGAAATATACCCACGTGTCAGTTAAGACGATTTCAGAAGACCTTTTCTGATAGGTCTGCGTTAAAGAATAATCATATATATATATATATATATATATATTATGTAATTCCGATATGCCGCCAATTCATGCCAGAAACAATTTCCTAGATTAATTATGTCTGAAACACCCTATCCTATGAAACTCTAGCAGACACAACATCCTAGATTAACTGCAATGTAATGTGGAGGGAGGGAAATTTGCCAGTTGCGCATATATTTATTCCTCAAATGAATAATATTGCTGAATCATATCTTTTTGGGGTTGGGTTGCCATGGTTTTTGGTAAGGTTGCTTACGAGTTTTCGATTGTTGTTCGTGTGTTGGGTTCTGGTCGTATTAAATTATGAATATAAAATTATATAGATTAATTATAATTCGACTTTTTTAATTAAATGGGTTAAACCCTTCGATATATCTCGAGTCTCTAATTTTGTATTGAGTTCGTGTCGGGTTTACAAATCATATAGAAAATTGTCTGTCATTATGTCAGGTTTGGGTCGTGTCAAAACATTGATATAAGACTATATAGGTCAATCTAAAACTGACTCATTTAATTAAACGATCCAAACTCCTCAATTCTAACTCTTTAATTTCGTGTTGGGTTCATATCGAGTTCGCGGGGCCGTATCAAAAATTGCTAGTCTATCTCTTTTTTTTTTTTTTTTTTTTTTTTTTGAGTACAATGCTTAGGTTGTGAGAGTTATAAGAGAAATTTTGATGGGTTGAGACACGGGTTTTGATGGTGTTGTGAACATAACTGGTGGATTGTTTTTTGGGCGGAGTTTGGAGTGGAATTTTTAGGTGGGTTGAAACCCGGTAGCTATGGATGGCTATGGGTCAGAAGTGTTAATGCGTGTGCTTCTTGGGCAGTGGTTCTCTGGGGGAATATTGGCTCTGATGGGTGGTGTTGTGACAATGGATTTATGCGATGGATTTTTTACGATTGTTGGGCTTGGTGCATCTAAGATGCATGTTGTTGTTCGGGTCGTTGGGGTTGCCTGAAACGGGTGAAGGTTGGGCGCGGATTTGAGGGCTTGCGATAGTAGGTATGGTTATTTGTTGGGTGGCGGTGGTTGCCGGCTGGGGTTGGGTTCACCGTTCGTAGGGTACTTTGGCGATACACAACGGTCATCGATCTTTTTCATGGAAGTGTGTACTTGGTTCATAATTTCAAGTATTCTATCATCACATTATTGTTGGGTCGTCATGGATCGGTGATTGTTATAGAAAACAATCAGCCTTACTCTGATACAACTTGATACGAACCCACTAATAACAAAACAAAAAAAATGATAATTCAACTATTTTGAAAGAGTCGTGATTTTCAATGACTACTTTGAGGGAGCATTGACCTCTAAAACACAGTAAACAATATTCTAAAATAAAAATCAACTGATCATACTTTTTTTTATAGATAGCTCCCATTTAAATAGAGAAACAATATATTACGGTTTATATATATATTAGCTAGACTAAATAGATATTGACTTCTAGGACTAGGACAAATTTACTAAGGAAGAAATATATCCAACTCTTTATTGGACTATAAAATCTACAAGATATAGGACATTGGACTCTAGTACAAGACGAGAAATGTCAAATAATTATGATCAGATCTAGCACCCTCTAGAAAGTTTTTAATTATCATATTAGAGAGATCGACAAATAATCATATATTAAACCTTCAACACGGTTATAAATACCACCCTAACCCAACTAAACCCATTAACAATTCCTTTCTCATTGACATTTGGTAGAATAATTCCTGCATCTCTCTCAACTCATATTCATACTCTACGACAACCATGGCAGAACAACACCACCACCTCTTCCACCACAACAAAGATGGAGAAAGTTCTGTAGATGGAGAAAACCCTGTTGATTATAAGGAGGAGGAGAAGCACAACAAGCATCTCGAGGAGCTAGGCGGGCTTGGTGGTGCTACTGCTGGAACTTATGCCTTGGTAATCTCCTTCTTCTAGCTGTCGTTTTGATGTGCATGTGTGTGTGCGCGCGCTATTGTACGTTGGATATTTAGTGTTGTTAATCCGTCCTCAATCTTGGATCTCAAACAGACGAAACCAATATCTTTAACTCATGCAAGACCCTAATTGAGAACGTACAGATCAAAATAAGAAAACCAAACAAAAAATGTTTTGTCGATCTTGTTTGTAAGTCACATGATCATATATATCTAGCTAGTTATAATAATGTCGATTTTTAAGTGGCATTATCATTTATTTGTGAAATAGTTGTTTTGGTATTTGTTTCAATGATATATATATATATATATATATATCATCAGCATGAGAAGCATGAGGCAAAGAAAGACCCAGAGCAGGCCCACAAGCACAAGGTAGAAGAGGAGATCGCAGCAGCAGCTGGAGTAGGGGACGGTGGCTATGCGTTCCATGAGCATCATGAGAAGAAAGAGGCAAAGAAAGAAGATGAAGAGGCAAACGGAAAGAAGGACCACCATCTCTTTTAAGTGTTAATTTGCTCTTTTATATTAATTAAGTCATGTCATGTTATTGATCATCACCAGTAAACGACTACGTACCCCGAATAATGTTACGATGATGATGTTCACTTTTATATTAATGTAAGCTTCTTTCAAGTTTGAACTCTAGCTTCCTTTTTGCATGTATTTAATTTGAATGAATTTTAAGGCTCGATAACATCTGTGGCTTCTTAACACAAGCGTGTCGTCCCCAAATGATAGCTCAATCAGCTGGGGACCACGGCTTACTAAAAAAAAACAGGTGTTTTGAGCTCTTTTTGGTTTTTTTTAGCCATTTTCAAAACGGCTCAACATATATAGTATTAAAGTCTTGATTTGAGCCGTTTTAGGCTAAAGCGACTCAAAATAGTTGACCTGTTTTGTACAAAAACGACTCTCAACTAATTGGAGTTGTTTTAAGAACCCTAAAACGGCTCTAAATTTTTTTGAAAAAAAAAATCGTTTTTTTTTTTTTTTTAGAGCCGTTTTAGAGACCATAAAATGACTCTAAATTTAAAAAAAAAAAAAAAAATTGAAAAACCTTTCTTTTGAAGTCGTTTTATGGACCTTAAAACGACTCTAAATTATCAAAAAAAAATAAAATTAATTAATTAATTTTTTTTTCAGGGTAATACCTGATATAGCAAGAATAAAATAAAAGCACAACAAATATATATATTCATATCTGATTCCAACCCAACAGCTTTATTCGCTGGCCTACCAAAATTTGAAAAAAATAAATAAATGTTTTCATGATTAAAGGGAAATGTATGACCACAGCATGATTCCTGAAGGTGTTATTTGAAGGAATTAGAGCATTCATGGCAGCTTCCTTAAAGGAGGTTTGTTTTCTAAATTTTGGAAAATTTTTTAAGAAAGTTACAAAAACCTCTCCACAACAACTTTCCTAAAATTTTCGTTTTCTTTGGAAGCCACTTCCCATTCAATTGTTTATTCACAAAATATATTATTTATCTTCTACTTTATCTTCTTTTTCCTATTTTTAATTAAAGTAAAAGTAAAAAAAATAATATTTTAATGATATAGGGAAAAATAAAGGGAAGCTGCTGTGAGGTGTTTTTTGATAAGGAAGTAAAAAGTAGTTTTGTTCCTTATATTTAGAAAAAATGGTTGGAAAACTGCTGAAAATGTTTTTAGGAACAACGATAACTTACTTCGTAGGGTTGGCCAACAGTCGCTGTCCAATTGTCACAAAGCTGGTTTCCTGATTTGACATGAACCAAGCAAGAGATCGAAGAAACACTGCACCAAAATGTAATGGAATGGTTAGCAATCATACAACTAATTGCAAATATAAATCGCATACATCCATAACAACATTAATGTCTACCTTCCAGTAAATCTATGCTCCCTAATTAAGCCCAAGGACCGTGGGGTACCTCACACCATCATGCTTTTAAAGAAACTCTTGAAGCAAATTCCTCATTTTTAATGCTTCTTCCATGTAGTTATCCTATAGAAATAGAAACTTTAGCTACTAGAGATAAGTATAATTTTTATTAGATATTGTAACAATCAACACATGCACCTGGTTCATATCTATCGTTTGCAAGCCTTCTCCACGTGTAAATATAATGGCATACATTATGAGGTTTTGAACTCATAATCGGATAAAATACATTATGAGGTTGGATACTGATAAAGGGTAAATTCATGATGTTATACATCCCTAACTGGAAGCTGAAAATGAAAAGATATGATCAATTTCAAATGGAAAATTTGAATTTTTTACTGAGAATGAAAAGATGAATTTCATAAAATATGGTTAACTGCACAATAGTCAAATGAACTTTTACCTCGTCCAAATTCGATCTGTGTACAGGATCTGAAGAATTGGACTTGGGCAAATTAGCCTTCACTAGACAAGAATAATAAACCTTCTCATTGATCTTTTTGGATCTGTCTTGGTTGGTTATACAAACAAATTAAAACCATAAAATTTTCAGAGGCAGAAACTTAACAGAAAAACACACCCAAAACAACAATTTCCAATAAAAATACAAACAAATCCAAAGAAAAAATCCTACAGAAATTTTAATACCCATTCGGTTAGAGCCAACCCAAACACCACAAAACGATCCAAATAACATTTACAGTACCCATTCAAATTCTCTATCGAAAATCTTCACAAAACAACCCAAATCAAAACAAAAATCAAGAAATCAAGCCTAAAAATTATACTTACCCATAAAAAATGGATTTTTTACTGTTTGGGTACCAAGAAAATGTCGGAACTCTAATTGGAGCCGTTTTTTTTTTTAAAATTTTTCTTTAAACGGCTCCAATTGTTTTTAATTTTTACTGAATTTATTAATATATGTTACTTAATATTTATATGTGTGTGAATTAGTTAATATATATACTAGCTAGTTAGCTCATAAACTAACATATTATCTGATTAATTAACATATACTAAGTAAACGAGCCGAGCTGGAACACACATCTCATAGATCGGCTTTAGTTCGAGATCAACTATTTAATTAAGCTCAACTATTTAATTAAGCTCAACTCATAAACGAGCCAGTTTTAAAATCTTAAAGGTCATATATAATATATATACTAAATATAATTATAACTTATATATAATATATATCTTGGTTTATATGTATTAATTATAACTTCTATCGATCCTATGATGCTATCATGATCGATCGGACTAGTAGTTAGGATCAATCGCATGTTAGATCGAACCTTCACTATGTCAAGTTTGATTGATTGAATATTCGTATTACAATAGATTGGATCGATGCACTAGGATCAATTAGATGAAAGTGGCGGAGATCAGAGAGAGAGAGAGAGAAAAGAAAGAAAGAGAGATAGTATATTGTGGGTAGGGCTGGCAATTTTGACACGATCCGATAATTCGACATGAAATTAGAGGGTTTGAGTCTACTTTAAACGGGTTTGGGTCATAAACAGGTTGACCCGTTTATGACCCGTTTAACTCCGTCTGGCGGGTCGGGTGGCGGGTCACCCGTGGGTGACTTACCAGACACGATTTTTTTTTTTTTTTTTTTTTTTAAAAAAAATAAAAATAAAAAGTGGGGGAATGGGATTATCTCTGTTTTAGCCAAAAACACAAAACCCTAACTTCTTTTCTTTTTCGGTTTTTCCTTTAGCGCCGCGCTGCCCTTTTCTTTTTCTTCCATTTTCTTCTTCCTCCTGCTGGACGCCTGCACCCGCTCGACACTTTCTTTTCTTCTTTTTTTTTTTTTTTTTTTTTTTTTTTTTTTTTTTTCTCTCTCTTTAGTCTCTGCTCTCCGCTCGGCGCTCGCTGCCGACTGTTGACATTGCAACGCTCTCCCCATCTCTTTACCGCTCTCTCTCTCTCTCTCTCTCTCTTCCACCGATGTCGCATCCGGCCAGAGTGGCTCATTGGATCTATAATGAGGGCGATTCCCAGCTTGTTTTGGTCTCACTCCTCGACACCTCCAATCAGGCCAACCAGCTGGACGAGAACGCAAGGGTCAGTACCAAGAATTAATTAATCACTGCTCTTCTTTGAGGCCTTTTAATTAGTGATGTCTTTATTTTTTTGATTTATGATTTCAGAAATTCTACCTCGCTGGGAACCCACAACAACAAGAAGAACAACAACAAGGTGGCAGACAGAGACAGAGAGGGGGCCAGAGCCGTGTAATGAACAAGCTTCTTTTATCTTTTATGATGTAGAATTGTAATAGAAATACACGGAAGTCTAAATGGTGTGTTACAAGCAAAATAAAACGGTACGTTTCTACTTTAAGCCAACTGTCACGCACTAGGTTTCTCAAGAGACTTTTGTCGACAGCTTCCCTCCCATCACTTCACTTTCGCACGTCTACACTCTGCTCAAAGCCACGTCTTCGCACTTCTCAATGTCAGATCATTCAAAGTTTCAAACCTTCCTCAACGTACACTATCTAATTTCTATCTTCTTTCTTCCTCAACTTCTAGCTTCTTTCTTCATTCGAACCCTTTCAAGCTGTAGCGAGAGAGGCAGCCAGCAAAGTGGCAGCAACATCTTCAATGGATTCAACCAGGAGTTTCTGGACGACTCTTTCAATATTGAGAACGAGTTGGCGAGGAAGCTACAGAGCCGAGATGATCGGAGTCAAACGGGTTTCACGGGTCGGGTAGGGTGACCCGTGAAAATTATCGTGTCGTGTCGTGTCGTGTCCTGTCTAGAGCTCCAACCCGTTAACATAAACGGGTCGTGTATGGGTCTACCTTAAACGGGTTGCGGGTCCCCATGGATCGTAAACGGGTCGACCCACAGACCCGTTTTGTCAGCCCTAATTGTGGGTGTTTCTAAAAATTAAGAGAGATGAGAGTGACATCAATAGATCGGACTGATGCACTAGGATGAATTAGATATTCGATCAAACCTTCAATTGTGTCAAGTTTGACCGATCATTTGATCATATCACGATCGATAAGACTAATGCACTAGGATAGATCAGAGTAATACACATGGATCGATTGGATGATTCTATCGATCCTATGATCCTATCATGATCGATCGGACTATTACTTAGGATTAATCGCACATTAGATCGAACATTCACTGTGTCAAGTTTGATTTATCGAACATTTGTATCACAATAGATCGGACTGATGCACTAGGATGAATTAGATATTCAATTAAACCTTCAATGTGTCAAGTTTGATCGATTATTTGATCATATCACGACCGATAAGACTAATGCACTAGGATCGATCAGAGTAATACACAAGGATCAATTGGATGATTCTATCGATTCTATGATCCTATCATGATCAATCGGACTAGTACTTGGGATCAATCGCACGTTAGATCGAATATTAACTGTGTCAAGTTTGATTGATCGAACATTCGTATCACAATAGATCGGACCTATGCACTAGGATGAATTAGATAATATTCAATCAAACCTTCAATTGTGTCAAGTTTGATCGATCATTTGATCGTATCACAATCGATTAGACTAATGCACTAGGATCGATCAGAGTAATACACAAGGATTGATTGGATAATTCTATCGATCCTATGATCTTATCACGATCGATCAGACTAGTACTTAAGATCAATCGCACGATCCTATGATCCTATCATGATCGATCAGACTAGTACTTAGGATCAATTGCACGTTAGATCGAATATTCACTATGTCAAGTTTGATTGATCTAACATTCGTATCAGATCTTCTATTGATCCTATGATCCTGTTATGATCGGCTCTAGTTCGAGATCAACTATTTAATTAAGCTGAAATCATAAATGAGCCAGTCTTGAAATCTCAAAGCTCGCCTCGTCTTGATTACAACCCTAATTACAACTTATGTAGTGCTATATATATATATAATAGGTTTATACATATAATGGTAATGGGGTCTGTTGGTTCGGAATCACGAGATGGATAAATGTAACAGATCATGAATCCATTCTCTCTCTCTCTCTCTCTCTCTCTCTCTCTCTCTCTCTCTCTATATATATATATATATATATATATATATATATATATATATATATATATATATAGTATATAGGGTTAGAGTTATTATAAATGGAGTCGTTTTTTTATTTTAAAACGGTTCTAATTTGAGACTTTTTTTTTTTTGTTAAAACGACTCCAACGAAAACGGTTCAAAAAGCCGGTTATTTTTTTTTTTAGTGCCTTATGAAGAAAAGGTCACTAGTTCGAATCGCCCCTCTTCTCTTGTGTGGACATGTAAAAAAAAAAACACACGCGTGTCAGTATTGTGATCCTTAACCCCACTTAAAAGAATATGACTAAAAATCTTACCCACTGGAGCGGACAAAACAGATAAATATGGAGGGGATCGGTGGGGGTGATAGGGATCAAAAGCTGGAAATGAAGAGCCCGTGCTGGTGTAAGAGAACAAAATATGGGAGGGTCTAATGGCGAGCATACTCGAAAAAGGAAGGTGGGAGCGGTAGACACAGCAGTGACGGACAAATGCAGGGTAAAAAAAAGGAAGATTGGACGCAAAGGTAGTGGAGCACTGCAGTACAAAATTGGTGGAGGCTGTTGTACAGCTCTGCTAGTCACCATAAATGCCTTAAGCTGGAACTGTCGAGAGTTTGAGAACCCTTGGACAATTCGGTACCTTTGTCAGCTAGTGAAGGAAAAGAAACCCACCGTGATTTTCTTAATGGAAACCAAACTGAAAAATAATAGTTTGGGGTAATTACCTTTTCCCCCTATGAACTATCAGCCTGTGTCATTTTACCCCCACGAACAACCACTTCGACCAAAAAAGAGCATCAAACTACCATTTTTACATACTTTGCCCCATTCCGTCAGTCTAATTCATGCAAAGACTTAAATGCCCTAACTCAATTTTAAAAATTATCTAAATATCCTCATCTTAAACAAAAAAAAGAAAAAAGAAAAAAAAAAGAAACTGAAGGAAAAGGGGTGGTGGCAGCCACCCCCTGAGGTGGCCGGGTGGCCTGCGATCCACCCCCAGAGGTGGCTCCAGCCACCTCTGGGGTGGCTCGTGGCCCACCCTGGCCTAAAGGGTAGCCGCACGGCCTCCGCAGAACCTGGGTTGGCCGCACGGCCACTCTAGGTCTTTTTTAGGGTGGCTGCGCGGCCACCCCAGAGGCCGTGGGTGGCCTGCGAGCCACCCCCTAAAGGTGGCTCTGGCCACCCTAGGTTCTGGGGAGGCCGTGCGGCCACCCCTTAGGCCAGGGTGGGCCGCGAGCCACCCCTTTTCCTTCAGTTTTTTTTTTACTATATTAATTTTAATATTTTTTATTAATTACTGTAGATGGCATTTTGGTCTTTAAATCGAACTTAACGGTAAAGAATGGCATATTCCATCCAAGTTAACGAGATTCCCTGACGGAAGGGGGCAAAGTATGTAAAGATGGTAGTTTGATAGTTTTTTTTGGTGGAAGTGGTAGTTCGTGGGGGCAAAATGACATAGGCCGGTAGTTCATGGGGGGAAAATGTAATTATCCCTAATAGTTTTGAAAAAATAAAGTTCGCTATGAAGGTTGGTTTGTTGTAGATAGTGTTGGAAAGAGTGGTGGATTGGCTGCTTTTTGAGAGAGGAGATAACAATAACTATTCAGAATTACAGCAAGCGACATATAAATGTTGAGTATATTAAGGGATTTGATTTTAGAGATTTATTGTAATTATTGTTATCTCCTATAAATCAGATTTGATGGTAATCAATTCACATTTGATTTGATTACCATACTTATTTACCAAAATTCTCCTATAAATAGGAGTTTAATGTATTGTGAAAATATCAAGAGAAATAAGAGCATAATGTAACATTTTGGGTTTTACCCTGTAGACGTAGATCATAGAACGAACCATGTAAATTTTTTTGTCTCAATTTTATTATTTCGCTTTAATTTTCTTTATATTATCTTGTCTTTGAATAAATCATGTGGTTAAAATCTATAGATAATGATATTGGAAATTTTCTGGCTTTTATGGACATGCGGAAGTAGGTAAGGGCAAGAAGGCATGGCGTTTACTACGACACCTCCAGAAATTTGCTCCAAAGGCATTGTTATGTGTAGGGGATTTTAATGAAGTCCTAGATGCCTCGGAAAAATTTGGGTTACACTTGGCTCCAAATAGAGAAGAAGATTTCGATATGAGGCAAGCTGAGCACGAAAAAAAGATTACAAAGATGTCATTGAAAAAGTTTGGAGGATAAAAGAAAGGAGAGAAGACTGTTGGGGGTGCTTAAAGACAAAATTAACAAAAGCTCAGCAGGAATTATCTAGATGGAACAAAGAAAATTCAAGCTAGGGTGAGGAGGTCATCAAACATAAAACAAAGCAACTTGAAGAATTGGAATCTATTAAAGGTCTCCTGAATGTGGAAAAAATTAAACAAGTTCAACGGGAGGTAAATGATTTGTTGGAACAAGATGACTTAAAATGGCGGCAGCGGGCGAAGGGAAATTGGTTGAAACATGGGGATAAGAAGGGAAATTGGTTGAAATATGGGGATAAAAAGACGAAGTACTTTCATGCTTGCGCTAATCATATTACGAGGATTACGGATGAGGGGGGGGTTTTATGTGCAACTCCGACAGAAGTTGAGGGAGCATTTATAAAATACTATTAGAGTCTTTTTATATCTGCACAACCACAAGGTGTCAAGGAATGTCTATCTGTGCTACTTAGCTAGGAGGGTAACAGAAAGCCTGAATGCGCAGCTTACTAATGATTTTTTAGTGGAAAAACGGAGCCTTGTACCAAATGACACCTCTTAAAGCACCAGGCCCAGATGAGGATGAGGTATGTAATGCTACATTCCACTTCTTCAAAATTGGACAAATAGATAATGATGTTAATTTTATCCACATAGCTCTTATCCAAAAAATTCAAAATCCTACGAAAGTGCAAGAATTTCGACCTATAGGCTGAAGATAATACTGATAAACGTTGAATGTTTACATTCAAAGCCCCTTAATTTGCATATGTTAAATTCTAAATTGTGTTGTTAAATAATGTGTTAGTATGTTTTAGTGTTTCATCTCTTTTTTAGGTCCTAATTGGAAACAAGAGCAAAATCAGCAAGTTAAGCCTAATGAAGACATTTGAGGTTAAAATGCTCTTGCCAAGAAGAAGAAATCGATCAACTACATTCGATCGATCGAAATTTCCTTGAGTGAAAAATAGATCGATCGAAATTTCCAAGGCAAAAGAAATCCATCGATCGAATTCGGATATTTTTGAAAAGATCTTCAGATGTCGGCAAATTTTTGTGTGGCCTAAAATCATCCTCAAGTTGTGCGGTTCTAATCAGAAGTTGTCACCATCATTTTGTGCGGCTAAGAGTGATTGTTTGAGGTGGATTTGTTGCATCAATTCCTCTATAAATAGAGGGTGGATGTGAGAGTTAAGAGAGAGAGTTTTTAGTTTATAATTTTATTTTAGTTTTTGTGCATTCATGTGATGCACCATTTTCTTCATGTTTTACAGAGAGCTTAGTTTTAAAGGTATGTTGATGTTATAACTTATTTTAAATTCGTTTTTAGTAAAGTAAATGTAGAATCTAGTTGATGCAAGTGTTCTTTACAGTTTCAGCAACTTCTTTCTTCTTCTTTCTCTTGTTTGTGTCATTTTATGTTTAATACAACTCTGAAATCCTAAAATTCCAGAGTCTTAAGCTAGTTCTTTAATGCTTTTCTTAGATTTTTTTTTTTCCTTTAGTTCTTGTTTTTGATTATCCTTAGAGCATTCCTAGCAGCTTCCCTTCCCTTCCCCTTCATTTTTCTTAAATGTAGGGAATAAAACTACTTTTTGCTTCCCTATCAAAAAACACCCCACAGCAGCTTCCCTTCATTTTTCCCTATATCATTAAAATATTATTTTGTTACTTTTACTTTAATTAAAAGTAAGAAAAGAAAGAGATAAAGTAAGAGAGAGATTATATTTTTAGAATAAACAATTGAATGGGAGGTGAACAGTGCTTTCCAATGCATTGGGAAGCACTGTTCACTTCCTAGGGAACAGATAATTGTAGGGAAGCTGCTGTGGGATAGTTTTTTTGACTTTTTTAAAATTTTTCCTAAAATTTAGGGAACAGATCCCTTGTAGGGAAGCTGCTAGTAGTACTCTTAGTTGTTAGGTTATATTCCTTCATTAAATTAAGTTGTTTTTCATCTTGTTAGTGTCATTTGTAATTCCTATACCTCTTAGAGAAATGGGTTCTTCTTCTCCTATAAGAGAATCCCATATCTCCATGAGTAGCTAATTTAGTTGTAAGGTATTGATGAACTCTTTCTAAGTGCCATGGTTTGATTGTGTTGTTCTTGGATTTCCATATAAGTGTAATGATTACATAGCCTAAAGATGGTTATGTAATGGTGCTTATAACACAATTTATGTGAACTTGATAACTCATGTTAGGGAACACATATTACTCCACACTCTTTTAGTTTAATTATTGCTTAAATGCTTTTCAATTCTAGTGTAATTTTATGTGGAGATTATGTGTTAACTAAGATGGTTTATGCTTTTTCCATAGATGTGTATGCTTATTAAAAGGTCTTATAGTCCATACTAGGGAGCATAAGTCATTCAACCCTAGATATTAGTTGAATGACTTTTGTATAAGTAGATGGATTATCATTGTCTTTAACTAAAGTAATTTCATGTTGAGGTCGTCGTGTGATTGACAATTATTACGCGCTCGTATTACATTTGTGAAGAAAATCCGGGAGGAATATAGTATGCCATGTGTATGAGGATTGAGTGAAATCAATGCCCTATACTTTTCTTTTTCTTAAATCTCTTCATTTTACTTGTTTTAGCTTAGTGATAAAACTAAACAAATCATTTTTTTTCATAATTAAATTAGGCAACGTCTTAATTAAGTATTTCATAACTAAAGCAACCCCCCAATCCTTGTGGTACGATACCCTCCTTAGTTCTATGCTGCAAAGTCCCGTACTATTTGCGAGTGGTTAATATTAAAATCCATGTAGTTGTGAAATCCGATAAATTGCAAAACCAAAATTCTTATTTATAATCATCGGTTGAACCACTGCCAAATACTCCCTCATATTATATCGTTTAATCAAAGTATTTTTATCCCTGAAAAACTAATTTCAGATAACATTCTAGCAGCATATGAAACGCTGCATTCTATGCATACTAGAATGTGGGGAAAAGTGGATTTAATGGCCCTCAAGTTAGATATGAGCAAGACCTATGATTGGGTGGAGTGGGTTCTTTTTTAGGAAGCTATGCATAGAATGAGGTTTGCTAATAAATGAGTTGCATTATGTCTATCAAGTATGCTATTCTCATAAATGGGCAACCTGTGAGGAGCATAAGCCCTTCTCATGGGATAAGACAAGGGGGCCCTTTATCTCCATACATTTTTATTATTTGTACAGAGGTTGTGAGTTCACTCCTCCATCATGCTGAATAAACGGGGCTTTTTGCAGGTGTGCCAACGTAAAAAAAAAAGGACCTCGTTTAAATCATTTATTTTTTTGCTGATGACAACTTATTTTTTTGCAAGGCCAATTCCCAGGAGTGGTGCAGATTAATGAAGCTTTTGAAACGATATGAGCAGGCCTCAGGCCAATAACTCGATAGAGAAAAAACTTCTATTTTTTTTTATTTTTTTATTCCAACAGAAACACGAGCCAGGAAGCCCAAGAACTAATAATCCAATTGTCCGAAATTCTAGCCACACAAAGATATGATAAATATTTGAGGCTACTGGCGTTAATTGGAAAATCCAAAATGCGAGAGTTCTAAAGCATAAAAGACAGGGTGTGGAAGCGGCGACATGACTCGAAATCTAAATTCTTATCACAGGCGGGCAAGGAGATTTTATTGAAAGCTATAATCCAAGCAATTCCCATTTACAGTATGAGCATTCCTTCTTCCCAAGGCAATGTGTAAGGAGCTTAATTCTACAATGCGTAAATTCTGGTGGGGTCATAAGGAAATTCAGTATAAGATTCATTGGATGAGTTGGGAGAATATGGGGTCTCAAAAGGCAAAAGGAGGTATGTAATTTCAAGATTTATTGTGCTTCAATAAAGCCCTGTTAGCCGAAAGTGTTTGGAGACTTTTGTAGAATCCAAATAGTTTGGTAGCAAGAACTATATGAGCTAAATATTTTCCAGGTGGGTCTGTGTTGTAGGTGTGATGCAGATTGAGAAAAGAATAAATTAGTTATTTGTTTTAATTAGATTGTTAGTTTAATTTGATTTTCATTATGGGCTTAGTCCAAAGTTAGTCATTTTAGTTTAATTTATGTGTAATTTAATAATGGGCTTGGCCCTTAGTCACATTAGGGTTTTGTCTTTGAATCTATTTAAACATAATGTTCTATTGTAATAGACAGTTTATGATGATAAATGAAAAATTATGTTTGTTTCTCTGAGGTGTGATTCATCTATCTTTTGGTGGTGAGACGTTGCCAAAGCCAGTGAGACGCTGGTTTGTTCTTCCTTATTGCTAATTTGGTGAGACTCCAGGTTAGCAAAATGTTTAATTTCTGCTGCATCAATTTGGTATCAAAGCATTTGCGATTGTTTTCTATCAACAATTGCGAGATCCAATTCTTGTATCTGTCATGAGTTGGCACCATCGTTGGACTTCATACAGGTATGATCAGTACCCACAACCCCCATCTAGTTACGATTACAAAACTGCCCTTATGGGGAACATAGCTGATCCCTCCACCACCACTAACCAGCACCATGAAACAGAAAATCACACAAAGCTACAAAACCTCAACCTTGCAACCCACCTGGTACCGTCACAGACCATCTCCCTACAAACCACACCAGATTTCACCACCACAAAGCAGACCAAGGAAGCCGAAAATCAAACAAAGCCACAAGGCCTAAATTATTCATTGAACCAGGTACGCCTTTGCACCACACGGCTTGATGATGGTATCGCCAACATGGAGCGGTATGTCTTTTCTAGGAGACGGCAATCACTACCTTTCATAAACCACACCAACCATCCAAGCCCTTATCGATGAACAACCAAACTTTCAATCTGCCAATCGCTCCACCACCCCCCATCCCCACAACTCAAACATAATCCCAAACCCGACCAGTGACCATTCCCGAACCCTTGCCCATTCCAAAACCACAAAGCGTACATCTTCTTGCAGAAATCAAGGACTGGTTTGAAGAACACCTGATACCGGCGATACCCAAATCCCAGCCGCCCTTGATATCCACTTTGCCAAACACCTTAATCCACCTCAAATCGGCAATCACAACCGCTCCAAACCCAAAGGAAACCCCTTCTAAAAATCCCAAACAACCCACCCTCGTTCCACACCCAAGGTTAGACACCCAAAAATCACACCTTTCAGCCTTCATTCACAAACCCATCCAGGCACGGCAAACCACCATCACACTAGAATATTTGTCTCTACCTCATCCCACATCACCACCGTTACCACCCAAAAACCCACAAAAGGGACTAACCTGGTCCTCCGGTAATCAGCTGAATACCCTTTCCCTTGCTAGAGATTTTCTTAGAGTTTCAAAGAACCACACAGAGAATTATGATTCGAAGGACAGATTTTTCTACCAGCCGAAAATCGTTCCCCGCTCGGTTCTTCGGCGATCGACGCCGCCAACGGCCACCCTCAGTCGCGCCAGTTCGCCAATCCATCGACCCACCCTGTCGGGCTGCCTTCCATCCGCTCAGTATTTGGCCTTTACAGAGCGACTCGGCCGTGCGACTCCACCTGAACGACATGGCAGAAGACTTTTTGTTCCTTATGCTTGGTTCAGAAAAAGGAAGAAGAAGAAGAAAATAAAAGAGGAAGAGTAAGAAGACGAAAATAAAGCTACAAGACTCCTTGGTTTTGATGGTCAAAGAGGAAGGTAACGAGTCAAAAGTAGAAGAAATACAAACAAAGAAAGTGGGAGCATGTTTCAAAGTTTTCGTTAGAAGCAAAACAAGAGAAAAAAATAAACAAAACGTCGATAAAAAAAAAGAAAGGGACAAAAAGACCTCTGGTCAGCCGGTCAAATACTTGGTTCACATGTTTTCAAAGTTGCAGGTTGCTTGCAGGTTTCACCAAAGAAAGAACAAAAAGACAAAATTCCTATTGGACCATTTGCAACAATGTTTAGTTTTCCTCAGCCCATATTCAGCTGCAAGTTCAAAAATAAAGAGAAAAGCCCGTCTCAGAATTTACAAATTGGGCTCGTTCATCTGCATTCTCATTTAAACTCGAGGACGAGTTTCTTTTTCAAAGAAGGGGAGATTGATGCGAATTGAGAAAAGAATAAATTAGTTATTAGTTTTAATTAGATTGTTAGTTTAATTTGATTTTCATTATGGGCTTAGTCCAAAGTTAGTCATTTTAGTTTAATTTATGTGTAATTTAATAATGGGCTTGGCCCTTAGTCACATTAGGGTTTTGTCCTTGAGTCTATTTAAACATAATGTTCTATTGTAATAGACAGTTTATGATGATAAATGAAAAATTATGTTTGTTTCTCTGAGGTGTGATTCATCTATCTTTTGGTGGTGAGACGCTGCCAAAGCCAGTGAGACGTTGGTTTGTTCTTCCCTATTGCTTATTTGGTGAGACTCCAGGTTAGCAAAAGATTTATCTCTTTAATTTTCTGTTTGTTTTAATTTCTGCTGCATCAAGGTGTCTCTTGGCAAAAGACCATCTTTTGCATGGAGAAGTATTTTTTCGGAACGTGATTTTTTAGAAGAGGGTCTTATTTGGCGAATTGGGGATGGGAAGCATGTCAAAATTTGCGGAGATAAATGGTTGTCGACTCTGTCGACTTATTTGATTCAAACACCGAGAACACATTTAGCGGCAGATTCCAAGGTAGAAAAGCTCATTAATTAACCAAGATAAAAATTGGTGGAAAGTGTCTCTCATAAAGGAACTATTTATGAGGGAGGAGGCGGAGATCATATGACAATTGTCACTCAGTAGATATTGGCAACATGATGTGTTGATATAGAGAGGTACCACTTCAGAGGAGTTCACAGTACGCAGTGCCTATCATTTAGAGAAAGAAAAGAATGACCTACGACATGGGGAAGGTTCCGAAAGCTCTAGATGTAGTAAGCTGTGGAAGACATCTGGAGTATACAAGTGCCAAATCCTATCAAAGTATTTTTATGGCGGGCGTGCAACAATATCCTCTCAACGAAAGAAAATCTGCAGAAAAGAGGTATTATAAAAGATTCCTTATGCTCTCTCTTCTTCTTCTTCTTCTTCTTTATTTTTTTTTTTTTTTTTTTTTTTTTTTTTTTTGTAATATGAAATGCGCCATACATATTTTGTGGAATTGTCCTTCAGCCTCTATCGTTTGGGGGGCTAGTGGCAAAAAGGTGCAAAAGAGTAAGGTTGGAGAAGTAAGTTTCATGGATGTCATGGAAAACTAGATGGACTAGTGTACGGTGGAGGACATAGCATTGTATGCAATTATTACACTTAGTATTTGGTTTAGAAGAAATACAGTGATTCATGGAGGTGTTTTCACCCATCCAAATCGCCTTATTCAAGAGTCCACCACTTTCCTTTAGGCATACAACATAGAGGAAGCAAAGGTTGGGGATCATGCGATCCACTATCAACCAAATTTGCCTTTAAAATGGAACATGCCACCACATGGATGGTACAAGATTAATTGGGATGTGGCTATTGATGCTATCAATAAACGTATGTGTATTGGTATTATAGGGAGAGATTGCAGCAAGAAGCCACTCATTCGGTCATGATATGGGGCTTCACTGTGTTATCTTGGAAGGCGATTCGTTGACAGTTGTAAAATGCAATCAAAGTGCCGGAACAAAATTAGAGTAGATATGGATAGATTATTGAGGACATAAAGGAGGTATTAAGAATGTTAGAAAGATGACATATTTGTCATACTAAGAGAGAGTCCAACTTTGTTGCACACATGCTTGCAAAAGCTGCAATAAAACACGTCATGGATTATGTATGGATAGAAAGAATTTCAAATTGTATTCGTGAAATTGTAACATTAGAGCAATATGCTCTAATTTTTTAGAGCTTTAGCTCTAGTTTTCTCAGCACCAATGAAGATTATTAAAATTAAAAAAAAAATGTTGTTTCTATTTTATTTTATATTATTTTAGACTTTGATGCCTATTATGTAAACCGTAATATGTTGTTTCTTTATTTAAATGTGAGCTATCAATAAGAAAAGTATGAGCTGATTATTACTTTAGAATATAGTTTACTATGTTTTGAAGATCAAAGCTCCTTTGAAGTAGCCATTGAAAATCACGGTTCTCTCGAAGTAGTTGATTTATCACTTTTTTGTGTTTTGTTACTAGTGAATTCTCATCAAGGGCTTTTTATGTTTTGTTTTTGAAAAAATATTATAATGTGACATAAAATTGAAATTAGTTTTGAATATTTTATGTTTTGAGTTATTTGTTAATGTTTTATTTTGAAAAAAAAAAAAAAAAAAAAAAAGAAAAAAAGAAAAAGAGAGGATGAAAAAGTCTTATTACTATCGCGAGTGCATGCCCATAAATGTCGTAATGTGCGGTAATAAAAAATGAATGTCGGAACGGATGGTCAAGCTAGATTCGACTGTGTACCGAGTCAAACAATATTCTATTTCTGAAATTTGTGGCAAAATTATTTATTGAACACAACAACAATAAATAACATTTTTTAAATGAAAATAATTAGCTGTGTAATTACCCCAAGAAAAGGACAACAAGCCACTTGGATTCTTAATTAGTGGATATTGTATTTGCTTTTAGCAACATTAATTATGACATATATAATAAATTATGTTGTAGAAATCCCCTTCTCCATTACCTGCCATTCCAACTAGTTTTATATTCATGGAATCTATTTTATGTGATGCTGGTATTTGGGCCGGGGCGATCTTCTCTAACATTTCAATGATTTGATTTTGAAATATCTCTAAAATTGTTATCGTCGTTCTATTTTTTAAACTATAATCGGCTCCATGATCTAAGTTGGTGGCATGTCAAAGGGCAAAATTAATTAGAGCCAACAATTTTTAATGTGATTTGTGATCTCGATATGAATTTAATACAAAATTATTGGATTAGAATTGAAGAGTCCAACCCGTTTAATTATTCCTTACATTTAAACTGCATGTATCTTTTCAATTCTCTAGTAATTGGATATTTTATTTTATTTTTTATATAAAAAGGCCCTCATCAACTTTTTTTTTTTTGGGGGGGTACATTGAATGTATATTAATTGACGTATGGAATACGCATTGAAAGGTACATAATTAACAAGGTGTAGACAGTTTGTAAGCTAAAATTGGTGTAATCATATGACACGAAATCGAAAATCAGGTAGAAAGAAAAATGTCCACATGCATTGTCCCCGTATTTCAATTAACAATTTAGGCTGAAGAAATGCATATATATGATCGTGTTTGGCACTTAGCTAGTGTCACTAAATCATTTTAATTTTTAGGGTAAATATATATTTGCTCCAAGAGTAATGCGTTATTTTAATTTATTTATTGAGTTTTTAAATTCGACTTTCAACTTTTTAAGTTTTTCAAAATTTTCATTTCAATTCTTTTGTCGAGAATCATTTAAAATTGCTGATGTGGCATTAATATATGTCCGTTTATGCCACATCAGTATTTTTGTCTTATCAATTTTTAAAAAATCAAAATCTAAAAAGAAAGAAAAAGAAAAGAAAAGGTGTACCAGTACCGTACCCCTGCAAGCTAAGGGAGGGACCTGGGGGGGGGGGGGGGGGGGGGGGGGGGGGGGCAACGGCTTAATTGGGGGTGTTATTGCTACCTAAGGATTGAATGAAAATTTGGAAAAGCTTAATTAAGGAGTTAAAAGTAAAATTTAGGTTTTTTTTTTTTTTTTTTTTTTTTTTTCCAGATAATTAAGTGTTACTGGTGTGCTGTCGCAGGCACCCAAAAATAAAACCTTACTTGTGAAAATATATATATAGCAGTGGAAGTAAGGGTCGATCCCACGGAGAGTAATTAGCCGAGTTTTATGCTACGTGAACAAGGATGGGGGGGGGGGGGTTTGAGTATAAAAATAATTTTAAGAAAAATAACTAAGAAACAATTCAAATTAAAATATTAATCAAGTAAAGAAACATTGGTCTAAGTCAACTTCCACCATCGGAATCTGGCAACTGATCATCGATGCAAATATATATCAATTCATGCTTGAATATTCACCGTTGGAACTATTTTCCTATCTCTCCTTAGTCGTAGTTAATTAGTAGACAAGCGCTCTAATTAACCCTAACTACTAAACAACCTAAGACAAGCGCTATAGGTTTAATCTAGTAGCAGCCTTAAGAATTAGAGAGATCGATGAAGCGAAACAACACAAGCACAAGCGGTTGCATTTAATTTCGTCGGATGTTCTTCCTAAGATTTAATAATCACTGAGAAGCAGCAAATCATTAAATCTTAGTTGCTTCACAGATTGGAGGGATCAAACAATTACGGATTTGATATCCAACCTAGCAATAGATTGCAACGAATAATAAACTAGTAGTACTCCTAGCAATTAAACGAGACAATCATGAAAATAAGTATAGAAGAACATCTGATACTCAAAGCATAAATCGAACAATAAAAACAAATTAGATCTCACAGTTTTATTGATTCCGAGGCTTCTGTTTCCTTCGACCAATTATGAAAGTTTAGCCACGCAGGGCCATGACTAAAACTCAAGGAAGTTAGAGAAGAGGGGAGAAGATGGAAGATAGATGATGTGTGTTAGAAGGTGTGTGGTGTGTGTAATGGTTCCCCCCTTTTATACATGTTTCATCCCATATGCTAGAAACCTAGGAAATCTCCTAAAGAAAGATATTGTAAATACTATCCTAAAATAACAATACACAAATCTACTAATTAAGGAAAATATTAAACATAAAATAAAGGCTAGGATAACTAGGAAGGTGATGTTTTCAATGGGGACTTTTGTTGCCATATGCTTTCTCGATTCTTTCTTTGTTTAAGTCCCCACAAATCAGCCAAGTATGGAGAGAAAATCAATTTCCTTTGTCATGGAAAGAGATGCTCCTTTCATGTTGTCTTCTTCCACGTGGTCCCCACAAATCTCTTCTTTATTTTCTTGATCCTCTACACATCTTTTCCTTCCTTTTCTTCCTTTTGCTTGACTTTGTATTTATTGCTTGGCTTGGCTGGAATTGATTGGATGATTATGAAAAGTCTCAAAGTAAAGAAATTTCCATATCTGAAAACTTCCGCAATTAAACCGCATCAGAACGTCAACTTCAAGCCTGATTTCGACCTTGATTCATCCGGTATCTCTCAAAACGCAAAACATAAAGGTTGTAGATCTTTTTCTTGGTGTTCCACAGCATCTTGAATCATCTCAATCGGAGATTTTATGAGAGAGTTATGACCAGATTACGAATTGATATTGAAACTGTCCAAAATCGCCCAATTTGCTTTGTTTTGCATTTAATGCCTCAATTTGTATCCTAAATCAAAATATAAGAATAATGAGTATATTTAGGCATTAAATAAGTATAAGAGATTAAATATTAAGGGAAAAAATACGACATTTTACATTCTTATCAAATTCCCCCACACTTAACCTTTGCTCGTCCTCGAGCAAAACTCAAATTCACCTTCCTAAGAAAACCAAGGTTGCAACGCCATCAACAAGGAACAACCAAGCTCTTCACAATTCAGAACATATCATGAATAAACATTTTTAAATAGGTTAAAATTATTTAGCAAGAATTTTCACTTGAAGATGGAGTAGACTAAAAATGTAGACCCTCACAGAAATAAACACTCGACTCTCATGTGTTTGAAGGGTATGTGTTTCGCTCAAATTCATTCCAATGGAAATGATCTACCATAGACTTGCATATCTTCTCATTCTCCACCACCGGAATCACATGCATAACATGAATCATAAGGACTTTTCAAGGGTTATAACGGGGCTTAGGATCAAGGTGGGAAATATTTGGGAGTGTAGCTCAAAAGCCATTGAAACTAGTGGAGCAAAAATCAAATCAATTCAGGCTCGAATATATAAGACATGTAAAACCAGTTACTCCATTCAGCAGCTTTCTTCAATTTGTATATTTCACGTATAAACAAACTCCATT